>NW_027445624.1:1800000-2100000 GCF_035582795.1 Mycteria americana
CACAGTGACCAAGGATGAGGAAAAGGCTGAGGTACTTAATGCCTTCTTTGCCTCAGTCTTTATTAGCAGGGATGAATGTTCTATGGGTACCCAGCCCCTGGAGTTGGAAGATAGGGATGGGGACCAGACTGGAGCCCCCATTATCCAGGGGGAAATGGTGAGTGACCTGCTGCACCACTTAGACACTCACAAGTCTATGGGGCCTGATGAGATTCACCCGAGAGTGTTGAAGGAGCTGGCAGATGTGCTCACCAAGCCCCTTTCCATCATTTACCAGCAGTCCTGGCTAACTGGGGAAGTCCCTGCTGACTGGAGATTAGCGAATGTGACACCCATCTTCAAGAAGGGCCGGAAGAAGGATCCGGGGAACTACAGGCCTGTCAGCCTGACCTCGGTGCCGGGGAAGCTGATGGAGCAGATCATCCTGAGTGCTATCACACGGCATGTAGAGAATAACCAAGGGATCAAGCCCAGCCAGCATGGGTTCAGGAAAGGCAGGTCCTGCTTGACCAACCTGATCTCCTTCTATGACAAGGTGACCCGCCTAGTGGATGAGGGAAAGGCTGTGGATGTTGTCTATCTAGACTTCAGTAAAGCCTTTGACACGGTTTCCCACAGCATTCTCCTGGAGAAACTGGCTGCTCATGGCTTGGACGGGTGTACTCTTCGCTGGGTAAAGAACTGGCTGGATGGCCGGGCCCAAAGAGTGGTGGTGAATGGAGTTTACTCCGGTTGGCGGCCGGTCACAAGCGGTGTTCCCCAGGGCTCGGTGTTGGGGCCAGTTCTGTTTAACATCTTTATCAATGATCTGGACGAAGGGATCGAGTGCACTCTCAGTAAGTTTGCAGACGACACCAAGTTGTGTGGGAGTGTTGATCTGCTGGAGGGTAGGCAGGCTCTGCAGAGGGACCTGGACAGGCTGGATCGATGGGCTGGGGTGAATTGTATGAGGTTTAACAAGGCCAAGTGCAAGGTCCTGCACTTGGGCCACAGCAACCCCATGCAATGCTACAGGCTTGGGGAAGAGTGGCTGGAAAGCTGCCTGGCAGAGAAGGACCTGGGGGTGTTGGTTGACAGCCGCCTGAATATGAGCCAGCAGTGTGCCCAGGCGGCCAAGAAGGCCAATGGCATCCTGGCCTGCATCAAAAATAGCGTGGCCAGCAGGACTAGGGAAGTGATTGTGCCCCTGTACTCGGCACTGGTGAGGCCGCACCTCGAATGCTGTGTTCAGTTTTGGGCCCCCCACTACAAGAGGGATATTGAGGTACTGGAGCGTGTCCAGAGAAGGGCAACGAAGCTGGTGAAGGGTCTGGAGCAGAAGTCTTATGAGGAGCGGCTGAGGGAGCTGGGACTGTTTAGCCTGGAGAAAAGGAGGCTGAGGGGAGACCTCATCGCTCTCTACAACTACCTGAAAGGAGGTTGTAGAGAGGTGGGGGTCGGTCTCTTCTCCCAGGTAACAAGTGATAGGACAAGAGAAAATGGCCTCAAGTTGGGCCAGGGGAGGTTTAGACTGGATATTAGGAAATTTTTCTTCACCGAGAGGGTTATCAAGCATTGGAACAGACTGCCCAGGGAAGTGGTTGAGTCGCCATCCCTGGAGGTATTTAAGGGACATTTGGATGAGGTACTTAGAGACATGGTGTAGTGGTGGTTTTTGGCAGTGTTAGGTTTATGGTTGGACTCGATGATCTTAAAGGTCTTTTCCAACCTATATGATTCTGTGATTCTGTGATTCTGTGAACTTCATGAGGTTCCTGTCAGCCCATTTCTCCAGCCTGTCCAGGTCCCTCTGGATGGCAACACAACCCTCTGGTGTATCAGCCACTCCTCCCAGTTTGGTGTCATCAGCCAACTTGCTGAGGGTACACTCTGCCCCATCATCTGGATCATTCATGAAGATTTTGAGCAGGATTGGACCCACTACTGAGCCTTATGGTACACTGCTAGTTAGTGGCTTCCAAGGAGACTTTGGGTCACTGATCACTGCTCTTTGGGCCCAGCCGTTGAGCCAGTGTTTAATCCACCTCACTTTCTGCTCATCCAGCCCAGACTGCAACAGCTTCTGCCATCAGCATCTTAGTGCAGACCGTGCCAAAAGCCTGGCAGAAGCAAAGGCAGACAATAACCACTGCTCTGCCCTTGTCTACAAAGGCAATCATTTGACTGGAGAAGGTTATCAGGTGAGTGAAGCATGACTTCCCCTTGGTGAATTCATGCTGACTATGCCTGATGATTTTCTTGCTGTTCATGTGCCTGGGAAAGGTTTCCAGGATTAGCTGCTCCATCGTGTTCCCATGGGTCAAGATGAGGCTGACTGGTCTGTATCTCCCTGGGTCCTCCATCTTGCCCTTCTTGAAGATAGGACTGGCATTTGATTTCATCCAGTCTTTGGGCACTTCTCCCAGTCATCGTGAGTGATTAAAGATTCTCAAGAGTGGCCTTGCAATAACATCTGCCAGCTCCCTCAGCACTCGTGAGTGCATCCCATCAGGGCCCATGCACTTAGCTATGTGCCATTTACTTAAGTATTCCCTGGCCCATTCCTCTTCCGCTAAGGTTCCCCCTGCTCTCTGGCACCTGGGATTCCTGAAGGTTGCTCTTGCTGGTAAAGGCTGAGGTGAAGAAGGCATTCAGTACTTTCCTATGTCCTTTGTTACAGGTCCCCTGCCTTGTCCAGCGGCAAGCCCACATTTTCCCTAACCTCCCTTTTACCTCCTATGTTCTTATAGAAGCCCTTCTTGTTGCCTTGGACATCCCTGCCCAGATTCAATTCTACTTGGGCCTTGGCTTTCCCAGCCCTCTCTCTGCATGCTTGGACAATGTCTCTCTATTCCTCCCAGGCTGCCTGTCCCTGCTTCCACCCTCTGTATGCTTCCTTTTACTGTTTGAGTTTTGCCAGGGGGTCCTTGCTCATCCCTGCAGGCATTTTTGCCTGATTTCCTGTACGTAAAAGTACATAGCTGCCATGAATTAGCTTTGGCATTGTAGGGATGTCCATGAGACAAGTGCCATCACAGTCAATGGAGTTCTAGAAAGTACAGCTGCTGGAGAACATAAGGAGAGAGATGGAGCTCTCCCTATGGCACATGACTGCATTTGCTCAGCTGAATACTTCAAGAGGCTGCCATGAACATAATGAAGAGGAACAGATTCCATTACCAGTTAAAGAGGCCATCTGCTGTCCTTTCAGGTAGAATCACAGAATCATAGAACAGCCCAGGTTGGAAGGGACCGCAAAAGATCATCTGGCCCATCCTTTCATGGACCCTAGGTGCGATTAGCTAGCACCCTGTCCAATCACATCTGGAAAACTTCCAGTGACGGCGACTATACCACGTCCCAGAGGAGGTTGTCCCACTGAATGATTGTTCTCACTCTAAAAAATGTCTTTCTTATGTCGACATGAAACTTCTCCTGGTGCAACTTGTACCCATTGCCCCTTGTCTTCTCCATGGGCTCCTTGAGAAGAGAGAGCCTGCGTCCTCTTTGGAGACACCCTTTAGGTACCTTTCAGTTGGCCAAAGGAATGCTCCACCAGCCTCCCAGAAGATGCCCCCAGGTGCTGTCCTGTCTCTAAGAGCTACTCCATCAGAGCTTGCAGCTACCTGCACCTGTCTTGCACCACCTCTGGCACCTCAGATGCCACCAGGGGTTTCATCTGAAGAGCTCACTCCTGGCCTCCATCCCCATTAATTAGCAGGGCAGATGAGACAAGCAGCTCACCTGCAGGTGCCTATTTTGTGCACAGCTGAAGGGAGGCAAGAGGAATCCCACCTGCTGAGGGGTTGTGGCAGGCAAGGGAGGGAGCTGAGTGCCCTTCTAGCCCCAGGACTACAAACCACAAAGACATGCCTGGCTTGACTCACCTGAATCACTTCCCTCAGTTTGGATAAATTAGGACCCTCTCTGTACCCTTCCTATTTTCCTCAGATTCTGTAGAGCAAAGATGAATGCACAAAGGCTGGGATGGGGGCTGTGAGCACTTACAGGGTAAAGACATGGGATGGGGAAACACCTCCCAGGGGGAAAATCTCCAGGCAGCAGGGATTTCATCAGGGAATGAGAAGAAATTTAAAACAGAAATGGTGTTGGAGGGAGAATTCAGAAAACTCCGTATCATCCCCTCCAATGCAGACCCCTTCCTCTGAGCAAGCCCCCTTGCCTCCTTTCCCACCCAGCAAAGCCTCTGCCCTCAGGGCTGTGGGGTCCAAGGCATGAGCCACCTCCTCTGCAGCCAGAGCTCCAGCAGAGCCTTGGGGCAGCTCTCCAGCATCTTGCCCATTTCCCTCTGAAGAGCACAGAGGCTGAGAGCAGCTGCCCAGCAATGCTGATGTCATGCCTTCATGAGATACCATCAGTAGGACACTTGGCTATCTCCTTGAGGTGTCCTTCCAAGCTGTGAGCTGCCCTCCAGGATGCCAATCTGCCCCATAGCACCTTTGTGTAATCTGAAAGCCCCATGGAGAAGCACAGAGATGTTACGAGTGAAGAAATGCTGTTGGGTCGGTGAAATGAGCCATGTGTGGTTTTGGCTAGAAGTGAGGTGCTGAGACCTTGAGAAGAGGTGAGACATTTAATGGTCTGCAGTGGATCCCTCTGCTCTTGGCCATGGCTGGTTTCTTTTCAGGGTAACATATGAGTGTGATCTCCTCCTTCATCTCAGGTCTGGCACCTGCCCCTACCATTCCTATGAACCAACTACTGCAGAGCAGGGCTGATTCCTGGGCAGCCAGTCAGCAGAGGCTCTGCTCCTCACGGCACACTCAGCCAGCAAAATCCAGAGCTCCAGGCACGGAGCTGAAGGAAGGCCTTGAGGAAAAGACAAAAGGGGTGAGTGTAGCAGGGGGAGGATCCATGAGAAATTCCTTTGATTTTCTCAGAGAACTCTCTCGTAACTCCTCATTCTCTTTTCCCTCTTGAACAGTGTCCCATGCCCTGAGGCAGCAAATGGCCAACAGCAGCTCTATCCCCCAGTTCCTCCTCGTGGTGTTTGCAGACACATGGCAGCAGAAGCTCTTGCATTTCCGGCTCCTCCCAGCCATCTACCTGTCTGCCCTTCTGGGCAGCATCCTCATCATCACCACCATAGCCTGCGACCACTGCCTCCACACCCACATGTACTTCTTCCTCCTCAACCTCTCCCTCCTTGGCTTGGGCTCCATCTCCACTGCTGTCCCCAAATCCATGGCCAATTCCCTCTGGGACACCAGGACCATTTCCTATGGAGGATGTGCTGCCCAGGTCCTTTTCTTTCTCTTCTTGATTGGAGGGCAATATTTTCTTCTCACCATCATGGCCTATGATCACTACGTTGCCATCTGCAAACCCCTGCATTACGGGACCCTCCTGGACAGCCGAGCTTGTGTCCACATGGCAGCAGCTGCCTGGGGCAGTGGTTTCCTCTATGCCATGCTGCACACTGCCAATACATTTTCACTACCGCTCTGCCAAGGCAATGCCCTTGACCACTTCTTCTGTGAACTGCCCCAGATCCTCAAGCTCTCCTGCTCCAACTCCCACCTCAGGGAAGTAGGACTTCTTGTAGATAATGTCTCTCTTGCTTTTGGGTGCTTTATTTTCATTGTGCTGTCCTATGTGCAGCTCTTCAGGGCCGTGTTGAGGTTCCTTTCTGAGCAGGGATGGCACAAAGCCTTTTCCACGTGCCTCCCTCACCTGGCTGTGGTCTCCCTGCTTGTCAGCACTGGCATGTTCGCCTACCTGAAGCCCCCCTCCACCTCCTCCCAATCACGGGATTTGGTGATGGCTGCTCTGTACTCGCTGGTGCCCCCAGCGTTGAACCCCCTCATCTTCAGCATGAGAATCCAGGAGCTCAAAGACACACTGAAGAAGCTGATTCAGCCACTTGTCTTTCAGCAGCAATAAGCTGCCCATGTCTCTTCACAGGGATTTCCTGTTCATCTCGGGAACCTCCTTTGCTTTGGGCATTTGGTTTGTGATAATCATGGTTGTCCAGCAATGTCTGCATTTGCTTCACTTCTGCAGAGACATGAACGCAGTCTGTCTGACCCAGCGACCTTTGTACGTGTCTCTGGCATGATGGTACAGGTGGTCTCCAGTGTTGCACCTCTGTAATAAAAGGGATTTCCTCAGTGCCAGTGTCCAGATGTCGGGCTTCTCTTCCCCTACACGGGGGGACATGATGCCCCTACAAGTCTGTGCTGCTGTTCCTGGGTTCTCCATGGGCTCAGGGGAGGAGGGTATGGGGCGATGTGTTGGGGAAGGATGCCTGACCTGGGTGACCGGTTCCCATGGAGATGGTGAATGGTCAGGAGGGGTCTGCCTGGGACTGTCTCCCCATGGCTTTCAGGCACCACAGCCCACTCACTCTGGCCCTTCCCATGGCTCTCCAGATTTCCACCTCCCCTTGCTCTTTGTCCCTTCAGACACCTCCAAACTATCCTGTGGCTGCTTTGAGCTTCAGGGAGTTAGAAGCTTGCCCCATCTCTGAGAAGTCTAATTAACTCTGGAGTCAACTCCTTAATTATGTTTATATCTGTCCTTTCCTAGCTCTCTGTCTAAAACAGTTCTCGTACAGATACCCCTTGTGGAAGATGGACCTCATTCGATGCAGCTTGGACTTGGCATACAGTTGAGAAGAGTGTTTTAAAGCTTGTTGGATTACATCAGGGGTAACTGTTGCTTTTTGGCAAGGAGGAGAAGTCCTCCTGTGCCTGTGTGCAGCCACTTCTCTGAGGAAAGCAGGTGGGACTTGGTGCCCAGGAGCTGTAACATCCAGCTGCAGACTTCAGTGGAGAAGGCTGATGTGAGGACAAGTGATGCCAGTGGCCCGCAGGGGGCTGATGAGAGAAATGGTGGGGTTGGGGAGGAGAGGAGCAAGGTTGTTGATACAGTGTCTGACATCAAGGGACTGCTTTTCCTAGCTGCCCATATCTGCTTAGGTGACCCTCTGGATCAAGATCACTTGCAGAATGCTGGTATTCCTTCTTCTGTAAACAAAAAAATAAATAAAAATGACCTTAAAAAGTAAAAATCCTTTTCTCTTAAAAGCTCCTTGAACTCTTCCCCTTTAACTACCATCCTGAAACCTCTCCAATTAGCTGTAGAAGGCTTGAAGACTTGAAGAAAATTATGGGAAGAGACAAGGCACCTGAGGGCTCTCTGCCTTCTAATGAGCCCCATGGTGTAGCTGATGCTGAGTCCAGGGACCTGCAATGCTGAGAGGAGGTTGCACAAACTGCTCAAGGAGTCAAAGTCAGAAGCAAACGCTGAAGTTTCTTGGAGTATTAATGAGCCCCACTGAGGGCCGTTGCCAATGCAGCCTCCCCATGGACTCGTTAGAGCAGAACATTGGAGGCGGTGATGCCAAGCAGGCAAAGGCCAAGTGCCGGTGGCTCTGGTGCGGAGTAAAGCCTTGGTGTGTTTTGTCAAGCCGAATGCCAAGCCCTGACCCCAGCCCCTCAGCAGGGAGAGCCTGTCCCTCACACATGGCTCAGGGCTCTTCCTGGGATGGGGAGGGGGTGTGATGCCAAGTGAAGGACAACAGTATGACACCTCTTGTGCAAGGAGGCAATGTGGCCTCAGTGCCATGAGGGCAATGCGTCTCCTCATAGGCCTTGGGGGCAGAGACAGCAGCCATAGCCAAGGGGGACAAAGACCTCAGTTCTCTCAGGGCCTTTCAGCCTTGCCAGCACCCTTGGCCATCTCCACCATAGGCTGTCCTACACTGTCCCGTGCCTGCGCCTCTTTCCCTGCAGACTGTAGACATCCAACACACTTCCCCACCTTGCTCTCCCCCCGCCATGTCCCTACCTTTACTGATGTCCCTCCATCCTCACTGGCTGCTCCTTCAAACACAAAATCATGGGCTAACCCAGACTCCCTCTCAGTGACCTGTTGGGCCAAAGCGCTACCCTTCCAGAGACATTTCTGTCTCCTCACGTCCATCTGGACATCCACAACTGCACTTTCTTGTGCTTTTCCTTTCTCACGCTCTTTCCCACTACCAAAAAACATGCAGTCATCTCTGAAAGTAACCCTCAAGCTTTCCCAAGCTACTACTCTACTTCCCTGAGCCTCCACTTCATGGGGCCAACGAAGCCCCCACCTCTCAACCTTTCCACACATGGCCCCTAGCCCCATCTTGGCAGACCTCCTATGGGCCCTCTCCAATTCCTCCCCACTCCTCCAGAACAGGGAGCCCCACACTGGGACACACTATTCCAGATGTGGCCACACCAGTGCTGAGTCGGGGGTGGGGGGTCATAAGGCCCCTTGCCTGGGTGGCCTTGCTCCCCTCAGTGCAGCCCAATATGCACATGGCCATATTCATGTTTAGCACCACTGCCCCCTATGGCATCCCTCGTAATGCCCAGGCCCTTCTCCTCAAGGTTGCTCTCATCCACTTCAGGACCAAACCTGCCTTGATGTACAGGGTTGTTTTGCCCCCTAATGTAGAAAATCAAAAGATCAGGAGTTCAGAAGGAGAAGATCCCTTCTCCTTGGAAAACTTCTTGAGGTTTCTATTGGCCAAATCCCTGAGTTCCTCAAGGTCCACTTGGACTGAAGCTCCCTTGTGTCAGCTGTTAGTGTGTGCGTGCAGATGGCTCACCTGACTCGTGGTGTCTCTAAGAAGATCACAGCATGAGGAATTTAAAGGACACAACAGATAAAAAAGTAGAAGAGGAGATACCAGTTAAACCAAATTGGACACTGAGGTAGCTATTACCATGGTGACCATCCCAGAAACACCAAGTGAGGGTACAAAGAAGGCAAAACCAGGGCCAATGAGGAAAGGGTAAACCGAGGTGGGCTGTTGGTATGGGAGGCCATGAGCATGATCAAAGGGAAGACCTTGAGAGGGACAAAAGAAGGAAAAAGAAAAGACAAGGTGTAGCCAAGGATACGGTCATGGCTGTTTGGGGGTGTCATCTGCCAAGCAGCCCTTCACCTGAGAAAGACCGACTGGAGTGGGACACAAAGCTGCAGTTGATCTGGCCATCCTTAGGTCTGACTTATTTCCATGGTCACGGGGAACCTGAGTGCTTTGCCTACCACCATCAAGGGAAGAGCCCTGTAGCAGATGGAAACACAGAATCCTTCAGGCGGGAAGGGACCTCAGGAGGTCGCTAGCCCAATCTTCTGCTCCCAGGAGGGCCAGCTATCAGGTCACAACAGCTTGCACAGCACTTTATAAATTTTGAGCCTTAAAACCTCTAAAGATGGAGATGGACCAAGCTCTCTGGGAAGCCTTCTCCTTGCTCATTGGCCCTCATCCTCCCATCATGAACTGCAGTGAAGAGCCTGACTCTTTGGGTTGCCTCCTGGAAGGTGTGGGAATGCTGTTCCTTGGTCTCCCCAAAGCCGCCTTTTCTCCTGACTGAACAAATCCTGCTCTCTCAGCCTCCCATAGTGAGAAAGCCGACCTTACAAACGCATGCCTGAGGTGTTTAAGGCTCTTCCAACCCTGCTGGCTTCTCTTGCATCTGCAAAGGACTTCAGGGCCGTGAGAATATCACACCCTCCTGCCATGGCTTTCTGCAGGTGTCGCTCTCCCTTGTCACCATGATATCATGCACAGATGTCGCAGGCTGTGTGCAGGGCCCAATCTGAACAAGTAGCCATTCACAGTTAAACTTTGAACTCAAAACGTTTCAGGCCCAAGAAGCAACATCACACCACTAGGAGAGGCTGGTGCTGGGGGTGCCATGCTTGGTGCTAACCCACATGCAGAGGAGGAATTCATGACTCCAAGCATCCCAGGCGCTATCGTCAGTAGTGAGAGAAACACCAAAACATTCAGATCAGAAGGGACCTTGGAGGTCCTAAACAACCTTCCACTCACATCAGGACGAGCACGGAATGCCCACCAAGCTCCTCAGGGCTTTGCCCAACAGTGTCCCGAAAATGTTTTGGAATGGGGGCTTTGTCTAAGATCCTCAGGGGAATCCTGGGTACCCTCTGAGGAAGCTCAGGGTGCTAGATAAGGAGAGCCACAGGATTCCTTGACTCCCAACCAGCTGCTAGCAACCTCTGGTAGCTTCTAAAAAACTCCTTCTGCTGTCCTTGATCAAAAGCTGCATTGCTGAGAGGCTGCTGAAGCTACTCCAGCCCTTGGACTGTTACTCCCTGCTGCTCTTCCACGTAGGCACCAATGACGCAGCCAAACTTGGAACTTACAGGCCCGTCAGCCTCATCTCAATTCCTGGGAACACGATGGAGCAGCTAATGCTGGATACCAAACTGGGAGGAGTGGCTGATACACCAGAGGGTTGTGTTGCCATCCAGAGGGACCTGGACAGGCTGGAGAAATGGGCTGACAGGAACCTCATGAAGTTCAACAAGGGGAACTGCCAAGTCCTGCCCCTGGGGAGGAACAACCCCATGCACCAGCCTATGCTGGGGGTCTCCCAGCTGGAAAGGAGCTTGGCAGAAAAAGCCCTGGGGCTTCTGGTGGACACCAAGTTGAACACGAGCCAGCAACATGCCCTTGTGGGAAACAAAGCAAACGGTATGCTGGGCTGTATTGACAAATATTGCCAGCAGCTGGGGGGACGTGATCTTTCCCCTTTATTCAGCGCTGATGAGGCCACAGCTGGAGTAGTGGGTCCAGTTCTTGGCTCCTCAGTACAGGAGAGACATGGACACACTGGAGAGAGGCCAATGAAGGGCCACAAAGATGATGAAGAGACTGGAGCATCTCTCTAGGAGAAGCTGAGGGAGCTGGGACTATCCAGCCTGGGGAAGAGAAGGCTCAAGGGGCATCTAATCAAAATAAATAAATAGCTGAAGGGAAGGTTCAAAGAGGATGGAGCCAGGCTCTTTCAGAGGTGCCCAGTGACAGGACAAGAGGCAATGGGCACTCACTGAAACATAGGAGGGTCCCTGTGAACATCAGGGAACATTTCTTTCACTGTGAGAGTGAGCAAGCACTGGCAGAGGTTTCCCAGTGAGGTGTCTCCACCCTTGGAGATAGTTAAAAGTCACCTGGACATGGTCCTGGGTAAGCACTCCACGTGGCCCTACTTGAGCTGGGGGTTGGACCAGGTGATCTCCAAAGGTCACAAGGTCATTCTGTAACTCTGTGGTTCTGTGATTCTGCAAAAAGCTGTTACAATGTCTTAGGTCTACATGCTGAGTCCCACAGGATGAGCAAGACGCCTAAATGCAACATCCAGATGGATAGGTGATACCATCAACAATAAAAATAAATCACCATTGGAGACCAATGAGGAAAGCCAAAGTTCTGGATTGAGAACTCCCTGGGAAGAGCAAAAAGGAAAGGTTGGGTCCGTGGGTGACAAGTAGCCCTTGCTCTTGCAGTTAGTCTCTGGTTTGGGACAGCTTCCTGAGCAACATGTGCATCCTTGGAGGGTGATTCCCTGGACCCGCACCAGGCAGCAGCCAGGTTTCCCGGCAGGGCTTTCCATCCCCCCTTCCAGAAATGGCCATGTCTCTCCATTCAGCATTCATGGATCCCAAAGCACCAGTTTGGGAAAGGCTTCTAGGTGAGGGGAAGGCCTCCCTCAGGCACATCTGTCCTCCTTGAATCCCAGTCTTGTGCAAGGCTCGGGTGGGTGGAGCTCGTTTGGTGCCCACGTTTGTCTGACACATGGCTGGTTAGTGCCATTACCAAGCAGGGAGGGAGAGCTTTGGTCTCAGGACAAGTTCTGCCCAAGGCAGTTGCAGCTCACAGCTGTGGTGCCTCAAGTCACTGACCCATGCCTGGGGTCTCTCATAAATAAAGCCCCATACACGGAAATCACCACAGTTAATGTGGGTGACGTGATGCCATGGTGCCAACATGGAAATTTCCAGCCCGCATACTACGTTCAGGAGAAGAAATACTGATCTTCCTCTGCATCGACTCTCACTACCCTGTCACATCTTTCCGCATGTACTCCTTCAAGGGCCCCTTCTCAACTCTCTGCAGTCTGCCTGATGCTGCCTTCAGCCAAATCCTGAATTATGTTCCTACCTGTCCCTTCCTACGTATCTCGCTGAAGGTTTTCCTTCAGCGAAAGGAAAACTATTTCAGTATTTATTACTGAAAAGTATTTCAGTATTTATTCCTGAAATCTTCTCAGTTTGGCTGCACTCCTGGAGTCTCTCAACTCAGCCCCACGAGACTTGAAGCATTAGGGAGAATTATGCAGGGAGACTTGGCTTGGCATGGCATTTTGCATGTTAATGAGCCCTCTGGTGCCAAGCTCCGGAACTGCAGGTACTGCAAGAATGAACCGGCCTCTACAGAACTGAAAAGCTTCCTGAGGTGCATCCAAGGGTGGGGAGTGAAGGAGAGGAAGAGAGGAAGGTCAGCTCATGGGGCATGTTGAGCACTGTCTAGCCACCCCACAGCAGAGGGCATTCCCCATCTCCCAGGCTGAGGCATGCACACAGGATGGGAACCTCTCCTTTGTGCAGGGGCCTTCAGCCACATTCCCAGGGCAGACCTATTCCTCCTCCACCCACAGACGTCAACGGCTTTCCATTGCTGGGCTCACACAAGGTTGGAAGGATTTGCTACAGCCCTCAACCATCGCCTTGCTTCTTGACGAGTTCCCTACACCCTCTCTCGCATCCGTACGCACTGCCAATCACTGCCTGATCACTACCCGAGAAGCTAAGAAGCTCTCCAGGCTTTCCCTCTCATCCTCAGGGGATGACCACGTTTCTGCAGTCACCATTCGTGCATCGTAAAAACACCAGTTGAGGAAGTGCATCTTGGTGAGGGGAGGACCTCGCCGAGGCACCTCTGTGCTCTTTGAGGTGTAAGCGCTTGTGCAAGGCTGCAGGAGGAGTTGCTTTGGTGGCCAGCTTTGTATTGCAGATGGATGGTGTGCAGAGGGCAGGGAATGAGAGAGGACTGCTACCAGAAATGCCATGGAGGGGAGGTCCGGTGCTCAGGGAAAGAAGGATGAAGGGTGGACACTCTGGACACTCCGGGTTCTGGTGTTTCTCTTCCCAAGTCCCCACTGTGGGTGACGAAGCTCTGCTTCCCCAGAAATGGCCAAGCATCTGCCTGCCGATGGGAAGCACTCCATAGCTCACTTTGGGAGTCTCTGTGGCGCAATTGGTTAGCGCGTTCGGCTGTTAACCGAAAGGCTGGTGGTTCGAGCCCACCCAGGGACGCCTTCCCCTTTCCCTGCCCGTGACAGGGGGCTTGCAACTACAGGACCTTGCAGCTCCCTTACAACCCAAACCCTTCTATGGCTCCAGCAAAAGAGGAGCCCATTCACTCCCCTCTCCAAAGGCAGAGCATTCAAAACAAACTCATAGCAATTCCTTACTCCCTTTTGCTTGCGCACGCACCTTTGCTTCACTTATTAAACTGCCTTTCTCTTCACCCACGACTCTTTCTCACTTTGCCCTTCCAATGCTCTCCCCCCTCCAGCTCAGGGGGGCTGAGCCAGCAGCTGCGTGGGGGCTGAGCTGCCAGCTGGGGACAACCCACCCTGGGATTTGCCTTATTTCTACTCTCACTAACAACAGCAGCAGTAACATGCTCTAAAATAAGGTCTTCCTCTTCTTCATGATGCTAAACTCTATTTCTTTCATGTTACTCCTTTCCTTCATTCTTCCTTGACAAGACACTTAGAATTTCTCAGTATTATAGTCTGCCATGAAGTTGTTAGAACAATACTTTTTCTCTCCTTTCTAACTGTTGTCATCTAATGGCAACACCTCTCAGACAGTATTGTCCCTACATCATTTCTTTCATTCCCATTTCCAGTCTCTGTGTCGGTGTGAGGAGTTGTTTATCGTGATTATCACATCCCTGAGCAGCTCGTCCTTGGTTGCCAGTACCGGATCCAGGTGAGCACCCAGGGCCTTTGTTGGCCCACTGGGCAGCTGTATGAAGAAGGTGTCCCGCGGTGCTGCAGACTGTTTGCACCTTGTTTTGCCTGGTCCGTGAATGCCAGGGCAATTACAGTCCCCCACAGGAACTGGCTCATTGCCCTGCAGACTTCCTTGGGTTGCTGCCAGAAGACTTTTCCTGCTTCCTCACCCTCACTGCATGGTTCATAACTGCCAACATGATGTCACCCTTACTGGCCTCTCTAATCCTCAGTGACAGAAGCTAAGCATCCTGCAAGACCTCCAGACATCTGAGCTGCCCCTTCACACTGGGGACATCCCCCATCCTCACCTTCCCGGCCACCCTCTTCTGCAGAGCCTCTATCCCTCCACTGCAGCACCCCAAGTGAGCAAGCTGTCCCACCACATCTAATTTCATCCCAAGCCATCACAGTGCTGGGAGGCTCCAGCTCCTCCTGTCTGTTCCCCAGCTCCTCCCGCCTGTGCACGTTTGCGCTGCAGCATCTGAGCTGAGGCACCGGGGCTGAGCACAGACTCGTTACAGGTAAACATGGTACCAGGGCCCCAGGGCCCCCACTCTGCTTCACATGCTGGAGTGCTTGGCAGATGTTAATGTAACAAGGAAATGAGGTGCCCACAGACTGCCCCGCAGTCTCCAAGGCCAGAGAAACGAGGCTGCGCAATGACATCTTGTCCAGAGAAATGTTTGGTGACTGCAGAAAATCTGCAGGGCTGTGGGGCTTGCAAGACAAACTGCAGGAAGGACAGGGTGCTGCAGAGACAGTCTTTGCGGATGGGCTGCCTTTGGTCCATCCACACTGTGGACATTGTTATCACCTTCCCTCTCCATATCATGAGGCAGCGAGGGCAGAGGAGAGAAGCAAGAGAGAGGTTAAAGGCAGTGTGGAGTGGGAGGATGCTGAGAGCTCCCTGGAAGAGAAATCTTCACGGCCCTTAACACAGTAAGTCTCTGGCTGCAGGGCAATGCACTTGAGTACTCTGGAGGGGTCTCCTAGAGCTGGCACATCCCAGAGCAGGCAGGATCTGGCAGGATGGCTCTCCGGGTTTCTTTCATGTGGAGAAGGACACGCTCCAGCCCAGGGCTGTCCTTCAGAGCAGGGTCCCTGCACCCCAGGAGGCTGTGTGCCAGGCAGGGACGCTGCTGCCTGCCAGGGTCAGCACACAGCCTGCCCAGCGAGCTCCCCACAGTGCTGTGGGGAGAAGCTGTTGGTTAAAGGAGTGACCCCCGGCAGGGCAGGGTCCTTCTGCTGTCGTGAGGGTTCTGCGTGTGTCAGGGCTGCTCACAGCTCCACATCACCCCCAGCATCTTTCTGAGGGTCCTTTTGAAGAAGTACACCAAGGCAGCATTGACTTGAATGGGAAGGTGTTTGTGCTTTGAGGTTTCTCATCTTGGTTGTCTGCTTGGGCAGCGGGAGATGGGAATTTATTTCTCTGTGCTGGAGAAGGCACTGAGACCGCAGAAGATTTTAGGGGTTTTCCTTGAGAAGTCTCTCAAAACTTCTCCCTGTCTTCCGTCTTACACAGGCCCCAATGCCTTCAGGCAGCAAAAGTCCAACAGCAAATGTCCAACAGCAGCTCCATCACCCAGTTCCTCCTCCTGGCGTGAGCAGACATGCAGGAGCTGCAGCTCTTGCACCTCTGGCTCTTCCCGGGCATCTACCTGGCTGCCCTCCTGGGCAACGGCCTCAGCATCACCGCCGTAGCCTGTGACCGCTGCCTCCACATGCCCATGTACTTCTTCCACTTTAACCTCTCCTTCCTCGGTCTGGGCTCCGTCTCCACCACTGTCCCCATATCCATGGCCAATTCCCTCTGGCACACCAGGGACATTTCCTATGCAGGATGCACTGCCCAAGTGTTTCTGTTTGCCTTCTTGATGTCAGCAGAGTTTTCTCTTCTCACCATCATGGCCTATGACCGCTACATGCCATCTCCAACCCCCTGCGCTATGGGACCCTCCCGGACAGCCGAGCTCGCAGCAAAGCGGCAGCAGCTGCCTGGGACAGTGATTTCCCCTATGCCATGCTGCACACTACCAATACATTTTCACTACCGCTCTGCCAAGGCAATGCTGTGGACCAGTTCTTTTGTGAAATCCCTCAGATCCTCAAGCTCTCCTGCTCACGCTCCTTACTCAGGGAATTTGGGGTTCTTATATTTAGTGCTATTGGAGCACTCGGGTGTTGTATTTTCGTTGTGCTGTCCTGTGTGGAGATCTTCATGGCTGCGCTGAGGTTGCCCTGTGAGCAGGGACGGCACAAAGCCTTTTCCACGTGGCTCCCTCACCTGACCGTGGTCTCCCTGTTTGCCAGCTCTGCCATGTTTGCCTACCTGAAGCCTCCCTCCATCTCCTCCCCATCCCTGAATCTGGTGGTAGCACTTCTGTATTCGGTGGTGCCTCCCACAGTGAACGCCCTCATTTACAGCACGGGGACCAAGGAGCTCAAGGATCCCTGAGGAAAGTGATTTAGTGGCCATTTTTCAGTACTTATGGACTTCCCTTGTCTCTGCACAAATGACTCCTATGGTATCCCATTGCAGGTGCCTGCTTTGTTCATTAGTCCTTGTCATTATCATTATCTGTATAACATAAATATTGGGATTCACTTCACTGCTAAGGATGAATGAACCTTCTCTGTGTCTCCTGACTGTCAGGAAAAATCTTTCGAACGCTGCATCACAGCTCTGTCTCCCACAGCATCTTTGTAATAAAATGGCGTCTCCTCCGTGCACTGCCTGAAGACTGGGCTCTTCATCCAAAGCTGGTGACGAGAACAGGCACGAGCAAATGCTCCCCAAAGGAGCCTGTTGCTCCATGGATTCAGGATCAAAGAGCTCCTTGTCCTGTTGGTGCCTGTCAGAGACTGAGTGTTGCATTTAGGACTTACCCGTTGGTGTCTAGTGAAAGTGGAGACGGTGAGCAGTCACCGAGTCGCTGAGGTACATACCCAGGGCTGTTCCACATGTGACACAGAGATGATGTCCTTAAGGAGGGCAGTCTGGAGCTGCCTGGAAACCCCAGGCATCTCCATGGATGGCACGGGCCTGTGGCGGGCAGTGACTGGAGCACCATAAAGAGAGAGATTGGGCAAGGCGGAGTCCCTCAAAGGAAAAGTGCTAAACCCAGGCGTCTACAGGGAAACAAGGACTCTGCTGTCCCAGAGGAGGAAATGGGGCGCCAGCAGGCGCATGGAAGGGAGGCAGGAGAGTCATTCATGTCACCCCCAGTCACGACTGAACGTTTCCTCT
Organism: Mycteria americana; assembly: GCF_035582795.1. NCBI lineage: Eukaryota > Metazoa > Chordata > Aves > Ciconiiformes > Ciconiidae > Mycteria > Mycteria americana. The sequence continues at coordinate 1,817,068 of NW_027445624.1, forward strand.
CCTTGGAAATGCACCATAGTCCCTTCAAGCACCTTCCACCTCCACAGACCCTCAGGCAGGGGGCTTAGCAGAAGTGATCCCCGCCCAGCTCCCGAGGGCCAGCAGGGAGCACAAGGAGAGGGCCAGGAAGGACCAGAACGATCGCGGAGAGGTGAGATGGGATCTGATGTGGGCTAGAGTTTGCGCCAGAGAAAATGCCCATGTTCGGCTAATTCAAAACTGTTTCTAGACCATGGATACCCTGAAGCATGCTTACAGTGCAGAGCCAGGAGTTCTTGCTCCACCAGGCCTGGGACGTGGCGTTTCCCACTCCCCATCCCTTTGTGCCATCGTCCCTCACGAAGAGTGACGTTGAGATGGAGGCTGGCACTGTGTCAGGGCTTACGCTGTGGAAGCATGACCCAGCAGACCTGTGAATTTGCTGCTGTCCCTTAGTCAGTCCGTGTGCCTAGCACATGTCCTTGGGACAACCTCCCCCACCTTGTGTGCTGGCTCTAACCCCCAAAAGTCACCCCCCATCCTGGCCCTTTGTATTTTTCGTCCCTTGTGCAGACCACGGCAGGGGGATGTTTCCCCAGCCCTGAATGCATCCTGCACCATGTGGTGCCTGCACGGTTGGGCTGGGGGGGCCACATGTGGGGCAGCAAGGCTGTGCTGTTGCAGGGATTAGCATGTGAACATGAGCCACACTGCCAGGACATCCCCAAATTACCTTCAAACGCCAGCCAGGCAGGGCTGTCACCCCAGTCACCGCAATGACTCTGGGATCCCAAGAGGCACCATGAGTTGGAAGCATAGGGTGGGCACCACAACCCCAGCTCTGCCAGCAGACCTTCTGAAGCCAGAGCTGCTCCCAATGGTTGGGAGAGGACTCACTGCTGCTCACAGGGTTGGGGGTGGCTTGGGGGCTGCAGCCACCAGCACCGCCTGCCAGGAGCCCCAAGACACAGCGGCGAGCATCGGTTCCCGGCGCCGCAGCTCCCAGTGCCTCCCCTCCTCTGTGACCATCCTCGCTCCGGAGCACCAGTGGGTGCGAAGGGGAGCTGCTTGTTGTAGTAGTCACTTCAGCATTAGTAGCAAGGCTTGCTGAAGTCTTAGGCCACAAGAACTTTCACCCAGATCCACCGACCGTGCACTGAACTTTGACTTGGCCCCCAAAACCCATGCAAACCAGAAAGATGAGGAGGCTTCAACCTTAGCAGAAGCTGCGATCTTAGAGAGAAGAGAAGAATCGGCCCGCCAAGAGACAATGAAAGGGCCCAATGAAGAACGGGAAGACCCCAGACCCAAATACTACTATTGGTCCGAACAGTCTCCTGAGGGGAGGGGAATTTAGATACCTTAGATATACCTTAGATATACCTTACAGGGTATAATTACCCAGGGATTTCTTTGTTCTGGCTCCCTCTCCGGAGGCACCCAGCTCGAGCTGTTTTCACTGCTGTACCAATAAATTCACCTGGCGCGCGTCGTCTCGGAGGCTCTGCTTCGGGAAACCTAGGGTCGAGCCAGAGGGGAGAGAAAGCACCCGAGAGTGAGTGTATGTGAGCGAGGAGTTGAAAAGGGGCACCCATCAGCTCAGTGGAGCTGCCGCTGCGATGGGACTTTGGTCCTAGCAGTTAAAGTCTCGGGCGGTGTGTGTGCGACTCCCTGAATGGTGTGTGAATGCTCGGGCAGCGGCTTCTCCTTTAACACTGCTGGAGCTCTTCTCTGCTGACCCGCTGCCATGGCCCCTTCTTGTGTTCAAAGTCACTGTTGCGTAGGAGTCTGAGGAGTGGCTGGAGGGGGGGAACCCTCCCGTTGAGTCAGGAGGTTCAGACAGGACCCCCTTGCTTTCTAAACTCCTTCTCAGAGAGGAGTCGAGGTGCGGCTAAGTCCAGTCTTAGTCTCACACTTGGTCAACGGTTTATTTTCTAAGGACGGTACATGTAGCCACCCATCAGAGTCAACGATTGCCTGTCAGAGCCCTCTCAGGGCTTCCACTGAAACAGCTTCGCAAAGTTGATTAAGGTGGCAGCGCTAAAGTAATTTGACAGCGTTCTAAGTCCAGTCAATTATTCCACACCCCTGTCTCCGCCCTGGTGCCAGCTCACAACCACTACCACAATCCCTCTGCAGTCTATGCCTCTGCTTGGAGCTGGCCACCGTGGTGTGCCTGCATGGCCCTGAGGATCCCAGAGGGGCTGTGCTTGGAGAGCAGGTTGTGACAGTCCTCGGTCTGAGTAGGGCTGAGGATCTGGTTGGGGATCATGACGGAAAGGAAGGGACAAGAGATTGCAAGGACAAGAAGCAGGAAGGGAAATTTCACAGGAGGTTAAGGAAAGACAAAGTTACAGAGATATATTTGTATGATCATGAGAGTGGATCAGCACTGGTTCAGGGGCCCCAAGATTTTCAAAACTCACCTGGAGAAAGCATTGACCAATCAGATGTAACTCTAAAGTTCTCCATACTCAGAGCATATCATGGTACTGGAGACCTCCAGAGGTCCCTTCCAACTCAAATCCTCAAGGAGGAAGGAGCTGGACACAGCAGTCAGGGTAGGGGATACTGCTGTGTGTTGAGGCATTGCTGGCATTTGTAACCCCTGGTGCACCTTTTCCTCAGAGTGACACGGCGAATGAGGTCATCCTCAAAAGGAGGCCTCTGCTCCACGGGCACCGGGAGTGCAACCAGTGTGGGGAAAGGCCAGAAAAGTTCTCAGAAACACTGCCAGGCATTCCACCATCACAGAATCCCAAAATAGTTGGGGTTGGAAAGGCTCTCTGGAGATAGCTAGTCCTCCCTTGAATCCTAAGCCATAAGCTCTCAGTTGGCTCCTCACCCATCCCCAGGCCGATGTCCAGCCACTTCAGCTGCTCTCACATAAAATGCAACTCCCCCTCCTCGTCTTCCCATACAGGCCTTCCAAAAGAGCTGTATCCCTCTGTGCAACACTCCAGTCGTGGGAGCCATCCCACCATGTCCCCATGATGCCAGTAAGATGGTAGCCCTGCAACTGCCCACAGACCTCTAACTCATCGTGTTGATTCCCCATCCTGTGTGCATTCCTCTACAGGCACTTTAGAGAGGCACCCCAGCTTCTTGAGATCCTGGAGAGGATTTGGCAGGTTTCTCCATCAAGGGGCCTTGTAGACACGTTTTGCTTAAGAGGAAGGCTTCAAAGAGCACTTTACAAAACATGATTTTTTATTTTCATGGCTACATTTTATTACTTTTCACTTTAGAGGAGAGCTGATAGCAGCATTCTGCAATTGATATTGATCCACTGTGCCTCCTAAGGAGGATGGGACAGGCAGGAGAAGCAGTGCCTTGAGGTCTGAGACGATGGTCAACCTTGCTCCTTCCCTCCCCAAGCCTCAGGCTCAGGTTCTTGCCTCTGGAGAAGCACGGTGACTCCAAAAAGTGGTTTCCAAAGGCAATGTTCAAGCAGAGAAGAAAAGAACCAAATAATCAAGCCTGGCCTGAGACAGACTTGGAATCGCCTGTGGAAAGAGAAGGGCAGCTTATTCCTGCTGCAACAGCAGACAGCGGATCAGCCTCTTTAGTGCCTCTTTGAGCTCCTGAGTCCTCATGCTGTAGATGAGTTGGTTCACTGCTGGAGGCACCACTGCATACAGAACGGCCACCACAAGATTCAGAGCTGGGGATGAGCTTGAGTAGGACTTCAGGTAGGCAAACATGGCAGAGCTGGCAAACAGGGAGACCACGGCCACGTGAGGGAGGCACGTGGAAAAGGCCTTGTGCCGTCCCTGCTCAGAGGGGATCCTCAGCACAACCGTGAATATCTGCACATAGGACAGGACAAGGAACAGAAAACACCCACAAGCTACACAAAGACTGACCACAGTAAACCCAGCTTTCCTGACGTAGGAGTGCGAGCAGGAGAGCTTGAGGAGCTGGGGGATTTCACAGAAGAACTGCTCCACAGCATTGCCTTGGCAGAATGGAATGGAAAATGTGTTTCCAACGTGCAGCACCGCATTGAGGAAACCACTGCCCCAGGCAGCTGCTGCCATTTTGATGCAAGCTCGGCTGTCCATGACGGTCACATAGTGCAGGGGTTTGCAGATGGCTACATAGCGGTCATAGGCCATGACGGTCAGAAGATAATACTCTGAAGAAACAAAGAAGAGAAACCAAAAGACCTGGGCAGCACATCCTCCATAGGAAATGGTCCTGGTGTCCCAGAGGGAATTGGCCATGGATTTGGGGACAGTGGTGGAGATGGAGCCCAAGTCGAGGAGGGAGAGGTTGAGGAGGAAGAAGTACATGGGGGTGTGGAGATGGTGGTCACAGGCTATGGCGGTGATGATGAGGCCGTTGCCCAGGAGGGCAGCCAGGTAGATGCCCAGGAAGAGCCAGAAGTGCAAGAGCTGCAGCTCCCGCATGTCTGCAAACGCCAGGAGGAGGAACTGGGTGATGGAGCTGCTGTTGTTGGACATTTGCTCCTTCCAAGAGTGCGTGACTGTCCAAGGAGGAAAAGACAAGTTCAAACAGACCTGCTTGAGCAAAACCCATTGCATGCGACCCAGAAACTCTGCCCACTGCCTTCCTAGCTCTCTGGGGGACATTCTGTCAGGTGTCTAGCTGGACCTCCAGTTTGTGCTGGCTGCGTGTGCTGTGAGGATCAGAGTCCTCTGCCCATGGGTCCAAAGGAGGTAGTCCTGCTCTGCAGCAGTGTTAACACAGAGGTGGCAAAAAGCCTTCTGATTGTTGTTTCAGGGGCAGGACACCCTGAGCTGACTGCGGAGGGCTTAGTCTTGTCACCCGGCAGGTATATTCCTATTGACCACCATGAGAGGTGAAATGAGGAGCACGCCCAGCTGCTTCCTGGAGGCAAGAGGACAGTATTCATAGCCTCCTACTTTTCCTTCGTTGACAGATTTCAGTCTACCACTATCAGCTCTCTCTCAAGGCAAGGAAAGGCAGGAGGCAGAGGTGACCTGGCCCATTGCCGAGGGCTTTATCCCTGTCCACACATCAATACACCGCATCCACTATTTCTCCAGGCACTGGCTGGATAACAGAACGCAAGAAATGCCTGCATAGAAATGTAAGCTCCAATGCATGCCTTTTTCAAGCGGTGAAGATTCAGCAGTTTCACTGCCTGCTTTGCAGGGAATGGGGTTGAGGAGGTGAGTATAGACTCTAGAAGAGCAGACTCATTTAGATACCTGTGTCTGGTGTTCCTTGCAATGGTAGAAATTCTCGGCTTTTCCTTAGCTCTCAGGGTAAACACTGGGCAGTCACTCGAGACCAAAAAAGCTCCCTGTAACCTAGCGCAGCCTTAAGAGAGCGGCTGCGCTCAGTGGTCTTGCTCACAACTGCCCTGTGCTGGCACCTCTCTCAGCTAGAGGACGACTGCACTCAGAGCTCACTCTGCAAAGGAATCTAGACTGTGCAAAGAAGAGAGGAGTCCAGTTTCAGAGGGCAGATCTCCAGAGAGCTGTCTCGTTCTCAGCCCTGATAGGGAGAGAGTGGCAGGGAGGATGTGAAGAGGCTCCTGGCTCAGATGAGCAAACCAGGGACTGTCAGCTACCAGAAGGACCTTGCAGGAGAGCTGTGCTCTTCTGCAGCACTACCCACAGCCTGCCAGGACACGCCAGGGGGACAGTCAGGTGTCCTGAAGGTGGGGGTCTCTTTAAAAGAGAGTGGGCTCATTCCCCAACCCCACACGCTGCATTGCCACAGCTCCACACTTTAGAAGTGGGGTTGGACGTCTCACTGCCGTAAAGGAAGTCACCTGCATGGAAGGACTCTCAGGGCCAGTAGCTGAACCGCAGCTGAGCGCCCTGCCCTTTGTCCCATCGATCTTGAAAAGAGGGACCAGAGCAGCAGGGAGAGATGGAGAAACAGGGATCGTGGCCGTGCTCCTCCTGCCAAAGGAGGCATGGAGAGAGCGAGAGACAGGCGGGCTCTCAGGAAAGCCTTCCCCCGTATCAACGTCCGGATGGTGACATTGCCAGCCAGTTGCTCTCAGCCCCTTTGTCATGCAGCAGGAAAAGAGCATGTTGCGGGAGAGATGCACCTCTCTTCTGCTGGAGACCTAACTGCAGAGGAGGAGACTCATGCCTTAGACCCCATGGCCTGGAGGGTAGAGCCCTCTGTTGGGTGGGAGAGGAGACAAGGGGGGCCGTGCTCAGAGGCAGGTGTCTGCAGCGGACAGGCTGAAAGGGAATGGTCCAGATCCCGTCTCCCACAAGAGAGGAGCAGAGCTGTTTCTCTGCCCCTGTGCCTTTTCCCTGTCCATGCTCACAGACCCCATCCCACCCTCTGTGTGCTCAGTTCTGCCCTCCACAAACCTCCCGGGAGAGAGGTTTTCAGGAGCAGCTCTGTGTTTGCAGCTGCTAAGGAGCAGTTCAGAAAAGCCCTGATGAGAATGATGGCAACTGCCAAGGAAATGTTGGTGCTGCCTATAGGTTGGGGGGGCAGGGGAGGCTGAAGGGACTTCCTGAGGTTCCTCACACACCTCTTGATCTTTCAGAGTAACATTTTAGGAGTCTCACCCCCAAACCTAAACCCCTAATACTGTTTCCATCTCACTATTGACAATGGGGGAAAACTGAAAAAAAAAACCAAACCACAGAAAACCCAAAACCAAAACCCAAAGCAACCCAAAGTCAGGCAAGAGCTTTCAGGTACCTGGTGACTTTACCTTCCCCTTGAAAAGTCCCCATCTAGAAATGGTTAGCTAGAGCTGTGAGCATCCCTGTCCCACATAACACCCTCCGGATGGAAGAATGACCCTGCCCTGCCAGGGGTTGCTCCTTCCACCCAGACCTTCTGCAGTGCTGTGGGGAGTTCCCCCTTCTCAGTCACCCCTGAGAAGCTGTGAGAGCCATCCTGACAGATCCCACGCCCGTTAGATATGGCAGCTTCGGAAGACCTCTTTGGGAACAGCAGCTGCGCTGCCCTGCAGCCAGAGACTTACTGTGTCAAGGACTGGGAAGATCTCCCCAGCTATGAGCCCTCCTCCGTCCTCCCACTCCAGGCTGCCTTTTACTTCTCTCCGAGCTGCTCATCCTGTCTCGTCACCTGCAGGCAGTGCCCTGAGCCCTGCTGCTCTTTGCAGAGGAGCTGCTGCTGGACTCGGCTGTCTTTCTGCAGGTGCCATGCATCCGTTGCCATGAGCTCTCTCAGTCCCAGGAGCTTGTGCCAGCCCAGGAGCACAAGGGCAGCTGAAGGTGTGACTTCCTCTGCCCCACAGACTCCTTGAGGAGCTCCCTGGTCTCCAGTGCTTGACAAAGCAGCAGGGTCCCTCCTGGGGAACCTTCTTGGAAGGAGGCTGAAGTAAACACCTACATCATGTCTCTAATCTGGGGAGAGAGCGGCAGAGTCCAGCCGTGTGATTTGTCCTTTCAGAGAACGGTTGACTAAAAGAGGTGACAAGTTCTCCCTCTGAAAACCCCTATTCCTCCCCAAATACTAGGCAGTGAGAGGGAGGGGTTTGTTTCCCCATGGAAGGCAGTGATGCAACTGAGTCAATGCAGAAGTCAGACTTTGGTTACAGGCTTCCAGGCTCTCAGGTGATTCATCTCCCTCCAGTTCATGCCACAAAACCACAGGAGCTGTGATTCCCTTTCCCTCAGGCCAAGTGTGCAGAAAAGAGGTGTCTGCATGGGAGCTCCTTGACTAAGCTCCCACTAGAGTCAATGGAGATGGAGGGAGGGAGTCAGTTGCTCACGCAAAGCCCCTTGGTGACATTTCAGGGGGTTGGTGGGTTGAGCATGGCCAGCCACTAAGCACGCACCCATTTGTTCCCTTGCTCCCTTCCCCCCTTCCCCAGCGGGATGGGAGAGAAGCGAAAAAGCCCCCCTTCATCTGGGTGGACAGGGCTCTGAGCAGCGTGATCTAGTGAAAGATGTCCCTGAGCAATGGCAGGGGGTTGGACTCCATGATCTTTAAAGGCCCCTTCCGACTAAAACCGTTCTATGATTCTATGAAGAGAGCATGGTACTGCAGGGGCTGCGCCCAAGAGTGCTGAGAGAACAGGTCCATGTCACAGGGAGGCCATTCTGTATCATCCTCGAATGGTGGTGGAGATGAAGGGACCCATCTGATCATTGGTGAAAAGCAAATGTTGCACAAAAAGTGTGTCACAGAGCATGTCCTCCTGGGTCACATTTCTGGGCCAGGAAGAAGACAGTGACTGAGAACAGCCAGCATGGCTTTGTGTAGGGTGGATCACAGCCAAGCTACACTTCTGCCTTTTCTGATGACAGGGCTGGATTTCTGCACCAGGGAAGAGCAGTAGATGTCATTTGCCTTGCCTTGAGCAAGGCTTTTAACACCATCCCCCACAAGAGCCTTGTCTCCAAGGTAGCACATAATGGGCTGCATTGGTGAATATGTACATTGGTAAAAAGTGGTCAGAGAGTTGCTCTTGGAAAGTCAGTTAATGGGAAATATTCCAGGCTGGAGGCTGGTGGCAACAAGGGGAGTCCTGGAGGGTCCTGGGACCCGTCTGGTTTAACATTTTTCTAATGACCTGGAGGTCTTTCTTGTGAAGTCTGCACACCTGATACCCAGGTGGTGGGACTGGTTGACACACCAGGGCAAGGCTGCCATCCAGAAGGACCTAGGTAGGCTCAAAGGCATGGGCCAACAGGAGCCTCATGACAACCAGCACGGAGAAATGCAGAGTCCCGCACCAGAGGTGGACTGAGCCCCTGCAATGGTACAGGCTGGGGACTACCTGGCTTGGGAGTAGCTCTGCAGAAAAGGTGCTGGAGTTCCTGAGGGCCATTAGGCAAAAGACAAGTCAGCACTGAGGAAGGCCAGCAGTGTGGTGGGCTATATGAAGAGGAGCATAGCCAGGAGATTGGGCATGTGTTGATCGTCCTCTACTCAGGACTTGTTAGACTACAGGTAGGTACTGCATCCAGATTTGTGGCCCTCAATAAAAGGGAGAGAGATGAGGAAACTGGAGTGAGTTCAACAGAGGGCCACCAAGATGGTCTAGGGCTGGGGCACTTGCCTTCTGAGAAGGGGCTGAAGGAGCTGAGCTTGTTCAGCCTGCGGAAGGGAAAGCTTCAGGGGCACCTCAGAGCAGCCCATGGCTTTTGAATGCCTGCATCTTCGTAGCAGACAGAGCCAGACTCTTCACTGTGATGCATAGTGCAGGATGAGGGAGAAGTTCAAGCTTTTCCCCATCCTGCCTGGAGGGCCGGGACACTTGTTTCACACAGTAGTCAGGGTCAGGTGGGGGTGCAGATAGTGTGAGTGGAGGAAATGCCTTGGGCTCCAATGAAAGCTCAAAATTTGAACTGCACGACTCCATTGGCTGCAAGTAGACATGAGTTACTTGACGCAACTGTGAATTTACACCTAGCTGGTCGAGTTTTCTTAAGCATCTCACTGAGAGAAGCAGTGGTGGGGAAGAGGAGAGCACTCCCTAGTTTCCCAAATCCCAGGGGGGTTGCCAAGCCATCCCTTTCTTATCCTCTGCCATCCCATTCCCTGGGAAGCACATCTGCTGGAGCTCCAGACTGTAAGCGTTGGGGTGTCTCTATGTTTTGCATAAGACAAGTCTTAGTCTTCCTAAAGACCTATCTTTGCAAAATAGCAGTCCGTGTCTCCATTAGTCCTGCCGAGCATCTTCTGTCGGCAAGGTCGAAGTAAGCGATATGATCAACACCAGGCAGGATTTCCCATCCTAAAGCGCACATCTAAAATGGATCAGAGGGTGGGCTTGCAAAACTGACACCGTGAGTCTTCAGGTGGCACGGGCACTGCCGATTCCTCCTCCAGGAAGCCGCATAAAAGAAGCCCCCGGGGAGCGCCAGGGAGCAGGAGCGCTGCAAGCAGCAGTTTGCACAGCACTTTGCATGGAAGGGCGCGTGAGAAGGGCAGCGCACTCTTCCAGTGGTGGGGCTGCTGCCTGCTCTGCTCAAAGGCAGGCTTAGGCTGCGGCCCCACTGATCACCCCAGCTAGCTGTCAGCTGTGCAAACCTACCCAGCAGCTTGAGGTCTCCAGGGAATTAGAAAGGCTTCTTAGGCAGTGCTTTGAGGTCATCAGAAGCATGGTGGCAGAAACCAGGTGAGGGCTGTGCTCTGCAGCAGCTGGGCACCATCTCCCTAGCCAGCCTAGCCTGGGATGAGTGGAGGTGGCCACTCAGACAGGGCTTCCTCTCAGGGAAGCTGCAGTCCAGGTGGAGGGCAGGAAAGTCTGTACCCCACGCTCCTGGGTGGAGGAGGGTGCAAGCTCCACCTGCGCAAGGTGTGCTCTGGTGGAGTCCCTCAGGCAGCGGGTGGAGGAGCTGCGGGAAGCAGTCAGGAGGTGATGCTGTATAAGAGAGGCGGAACAAGAAATAGACAGAATCTTATTTGAGGCATTGCAAGAAGAAATATTGGAAGCCCTGTGAGAGACTGAAAGAGTTAATGTCTCAAACATTGTGGCGAGGCAAGGCGCTATTTGCATGGCGCCTGCAGGTCGGCGAGCACGGGGTGGGGGAGAGGGGGAGCAGGATGTGCGGGATGTGGAGAGCTCGTCGGAGGATGCACGGTTCTGGGTTCCGCCGGACCTTACCATGTATGGCCAGAGGTCACAGAGTTGATCTGAGGAAGGGGCTTGCAACCACCCGAGAGACCCCTTGTGACCACCCCCTCCCCCAGCACCTGCGCAGAATCACAGAATCACAGAATCACAGAATCACAGAATCATATAGGCTGGAAAAGACCTTTAAGATCATCGAGTCCAACCATAAACCTAACACTGCCAAAAACCACCACTACACCATGTCTCTAAGCACCTCATCCAAACGTCCTTTAAATACCTCCAGGGATGGCGACTCAACCACTTCCCTGGGCAGCCTGTTCCAATGCTTTATAACCCTCTCGGTGAAGAAAAATTTCCTAATATCCAGTCTAAACCTCCCCTGGCGCAACTTGAGGCCATTTCCTCTTGTCCTATCACTTGTTACCTGGGAGAAGAGACCGACCCCCACCTCTCTACAACCTCCTTTCAGGTAGTTGTAGAGAGCAATGAGGTCTCCCCTCAGCCTCCTTTTCTCCAGGCTAAACAGTCCCAGCTCCCTCAGCCGCTCCTCATAGGACTTCTGCTCCAGACCCTTCACCAGCTTCGTTGCCCTTCTCTGTACACGCTCCAGTACCTCAATATCCCTCTTGTAGTGTGGGGCCCAACACTGAACACAGCATTCGAGGTGCGGCCTCACCAGTGCCGAGTACAGGGGATCATCACTTCCCTAGTCCTGCTGGCCACGCTATTTTTGATACAAGCCAGGATTGGATACAATCCTGGATACAATTTTGGATACAAATTTGCATACAATTGGATACAATCCTGGATACAATTTTGATACAAGCCAGAAGATGGAGATCTTTCTAGAACAAGAACCATGTCAGTCCTGAAGGGGCGTACCTGGACGTGGGGATTTGCTTATAAAAGACACACCCTCCAGGGAACCACACGCGCACCCACCACTGGAGGATTGCCACGTCTGTCATCATCATCACGGGATCCAAGGGTGGTGATACTTTTTCTTTCTCTTTCCTCCTCTCTTTTCCTTTCCTTTTCTCACTTCTCTCTCCCTCTACTCTTCCAATATATGCAAGTTTGGGATAAATTGTGACAGGTTGCCCGGAAAATCGCTCCATTGCCAAATTGCCTCTGTTTGTTCGTTGAGCTCACCAGTTCGTTCAGTTTGTCCGTTTGTGGAATTCGCCAGTTAATAAAGTTGCTGGCCAGCCTGTTCCTCTGAGTCATTGTCGTGACTGTACCGACCACGCGGCTCTTTCGAGCAGAGATCGGCTTTTGTCGGTACACAAACCGTCGGGGAATCGAAAAGATTCACCCCTCTCGCAACCCACCGAGTGGGACAAGACAACCCCATGGCACTGACCTCCAAGGACTACCAGGCAAGGAGTGTCAACAGTGAATAGACAGCATCTTGGAGAAGGAGGCACCATGGTCTCTGGTGACCCATGGCAGCAGGATATCACGTCCAGCCGTTTCCCCCTATGTACCAACCAGCAACAGATACAAAGTCTTGGCAGTACATGAAGCCAATGGGCAAGATTCCCAGGGAGAAACCTCAGCAGTTGCCCATCCCATAAAGGAGCTCCATCCATCTGAGCTGCCCCTTCACACAGGCCATACTCTGTCCTCATCTTCCCTGCCACTCTCTCCTGCAGAGCCTATATCCCTCCACTGCTGCAGCCCAGTTGAACAAGTTGTCTCGCCACATCTCATTTCATTCCAAAGTGTCACAGCGCTCAGAAGCTTCAGCTCCGTCTGTGTGTGCTCCAGCTTCTCCTGGCTGTGCACATTGGGGCTCAAGAGCTCAGCACCTCAGCTGTGGCAAGAGATGGTGCTGGCTATCCCAAGCACCTCGCGTAGCACTATTCGCCTTTCTTAGGGCATTAAAAGAGAGCCCGGAATTAAAGAAGGTCTCCTCAGTTCAGAGATTTGGATATGTCTATGTTTTGCAGTAACTGGTGCTCTAGTAAACACACTGGAAGGAGCCGAGAAGGGGCTGTGCCATGGTGTGGTGTTGGAGTTCAGATGATGGCACACTGGCACCAGACCCCTTTGGGAGGCCCTGGGGTGTCTGTCCCACGCCAGCTCCAACAGGGCACAGCTTTCCTGGAGGCCCTGTGCTGTGTTTGCCTGCAGAATGGAGTTGTATTAGGCACTCCAGGCAGCTGGCCAGGCAGTGGAGGCTTTTTTTAAAATGTAGTTAAAATGAGAGCCCTGAAATAAATAAGATGTCTTCAGTGCGGGGATGTGGACATGTTAAGATATTTTAGTGGAATCCCTCAGGCAGTGGGTGGAGGAGCTGCAGGAGGAAGTCAGCAGGTGACGCTGTCTTAGAGAAGGGGGTGGCTTTGCAGTGACTGGTGCTCTAGTAAATGCACTGGATAGAGAGAGACCCGGGTCTCCTTCTGGTGCACTGCTCTGTTTGGTCAGCTCAAGAGCTCTGTGTGCTCCAGAGATATATGTGACAAGGTGCACGCAGGTGCCCTAAACGTACAGGTCGGTGTCATTTAGGATGGCCAAGGAAATCCCCCTTCCACCTCTGGACCTCAGCTGATGCTCGGGAAGGATGTGGATATTCTCAGAGATTTTCCATCACAGCTTGCAAACACTTGCACACGTCTTAGACCAACCCTGGCCCCTCAGTCATCACCAAGTGTCTGTGGGTGAGCAACTGAGCGCCCACAGAATAAAGACGAGGGGCTCAGAGCAGGGGCTCACCTGCAGGCAACGCTTTTGTGCACCCCTGAACTGAAGCAAAAGGAATCCCATCTGCTGTGGCTGTGTGGGGTGCATGGAGGGAGCTGAATCGTGCTTCTTCCAGCTGGGAAGGAGATGCCTACATTGCCTCAGCTGCACCACTGCCCAGCACAGGGGAAGCCAAGCCCTCCCTGTCCCTGTCTGTCTGTCCTTCGTCTTATGGGACAGGACCTGCGGTGTCCAGAGGGGAACATTTACACCTCTCGCAGACAACCATGCTCTGGCAGGACAATTTCTGCTGCAGGAATCAGTCCCCCTCCAATGTTTAGAGAGGCACCATTAGTGATGCTTTTGTTGACTCCAAAGTACATTCCCCAGGGATGATCCTGCTGCCTTTCGGCGGTGTCAGCCCTGGAGCCCCGGGGACACCTCGAGGGAGCCCAGAGGGGGCAGAGAAAGTGGCGCCTTGGGTTGGTCCTCTGCTGCTGAGCTGCGGTGGGGTCCTGAGACGGAGGAAGCTCACGGCAAGCATGCAGTGCTTCATGCAGACAGCTCTGCCCAGGAGCAGATGCTCTGCAGAGCACAGCAGGGCTGAGACACTGCCTGCAGGCAGCAAGGGGAGATAGATGACAGTTTAAAGGCAGTGTGGAGTGGGAGGATGCTGAGAGCTCACTGGAGGAGAAATCTTCACAGCCCTTAACACAATAAGTTTCCGGCTACAGGGCCACCAGAGTATGCTGGAGGGGTCTCCTAGAGCTGGCAGATCCCAGAGCAGGTAGGATCTGGCAGGATGGCTCTCCGGGTTTCCTTAGTGTGCAGACAGACCAGCAGGGCTTCCCTGCTGCACCCTCAGAGGGACAGGGCATCACAGCTCCCTTTTTGCAGGGAGGGTTGCAGGGCTGTGCAGCCAGGTGTGCACCCAGGGGTGCCCAGGGCTGTCCTTCAGAGCAGGGTCCCTGCACCCCAAGGGGCTGTGTGCCGGGGAGGGACTCTGCTGCCTGCCAGGGTCAGCACTCAGCCTGCCTGCGGGTTTCCCCACAGTGCTGTGGGGAGAAGCTGGGGGTGGAAGGAGAGACCCCCCTTCAGCAGCACAGGATCCTTCTGCTATTGAGAAGGTGCTGCATGTCTCAGGGCTGCTCACAGCTCTACATCTGCCCCCAGGACATTTCTGACTGCTCTTTTGAATAAGGACACCAAGGCAGCCTTTATTTGAAAGGGAAGGTGTCTGTGTTTTGACGTTTCTCCTCTTGCTTGTCTGCTTAGGCGTGGGAGATGGGAATTGATTTCTCTGTGCTGCAGAAGGCACTGAGACTGCAGTTCTTGTTAGGACTTGTCTGAGCTTCTCCTTCACCCCTGCACACACAGAGATGCCTCTGGTCGGTGCCCTCCTGCCAGGAGGTGTCTGCAGGGCGGAGGTGAGCACATAGTGAGTGGGATGGGTTTTGTGTGCATGGACGGGGAGCAGATGTGGGGACAGAGAAGGAGCTCCCGGCAGGTACAGCTCCAGACAGCTGAGACATGGGCAGGGAATGGGAGGACAGTACTAACAGAATAGTCTGGCAGGGCAATGGGAGCACCTGCCTGACAGCCTTTAATGTCAGGGTTTTCAGATCATGAGTCAGCTCCTTGTCAGCCGGGCCTCCAGCAACGCAGACTCTCCTGGCTGCCACTATGTCCCTTCCTGGCATTGCTTCCCCTTGCCAAAGCACTGTGATATTTCTCCTTGTGTCTCCAGTTGCCCATGCTTCTGCTGCTCTGGTTTTGTGGCTCTCTGGGGATGGGGATTTCAGCTGCAGCTCAGACACTCCCCCTGTGGGTCCTGCCATGCAGATGTCTCCATGGTAGGAAGATGTCCAAGCCCCCTTCTAACCAGTGGGGCTCTGGGCAATGCAGTGCATGGGGTGGGAAAAACTGACTCTCCCCTTTAGGAACTCCACCTTTAGGATATCCTAACGGAAGAGCACAGCTCTCCATCAAGGTCTTTGTCATATCTGGGTGCCCAACAGAGAAGACGGGGAGTAAGTGGGCGGTCGCGTGTGGGCAGCTGGAATGAGCCTGAGCCTGAGACCAGGACTGACGGACACACCGGCTGGCTTCGCTCTGCACTAAGGGACACTCCCTTTGCCTCCCAGGACCCTCAAGACTTCACCTGGAGTGCAGTACAAATGCCAGGGTTGTCTACCTCCAAGAAATGCTCCTGCAATGAAACAGGCAGCTAGAAGAAAATCAACAGCCAACACTGTTCTGCAGTCAAGTGAAGGGAGAGTGAATATGCTGTGAAATCCACCACGACTTGAGTCCATCACAGGTCACTCCTTGTTCTTATTTAGCTGTTGCTGTAGGGCAGGACTGACTCCCCCAGAGCCCACTGCAGAGTCCTGTCCTCCCAGTGGCACCCTCAGCCACCACAACCCAGCGCTTGTGCAAGGGAGCTGCTCAAAGGTCTCTGAAGGGGAGAGGCAGTTTGGGAGGTTAAATGAAAAATGGCTTTGATTTTGCTCAGAGAAGTCTCCCCTAATTTCTCACTGCCTTTTCCTCCTTGGACAGTGCCCCGTACCCAGAGGCAGAAAATGGCCAACAGCAGCTCCATCACCCAGTTCCTCCTCCTGGCATTTGCAGACAGGCGGGAGCTGCAGCTCTTGCGCTTCTGGCTCTTCCTGGGTATCTACCTGGCTGCCCTCCTGGGCAATGGCCTCATCATCACCACCATAGCCCGTGACCACCATCTCCACACGCCCATGTACTTCTTCCTCCTCAACCTCTCCCTCCTCCATCTGGGCTCCATCTCCACTACTGTCCCCAAATCCATGGCCAATTCCCTCTTGAACACCAGGGCCATTTCCTTCTCGGGATGTGCTGCGTAGGTTTTGTTCTTTCTCTTTTTCATGTCAGCAGAGTTTTCTCTTCTCACCATCATGGCTGATGACCACTACGTTGCCATCTGCAAACCCCTGCATTACGGGACGCTCCTGGACAGCCGAGCTTGTGTCCACATGGCAGCAGCTGCCTGGGGCAGTGGTTTCCTCTATGCCACGCTGCACACTGCCAATACATTTTCACTACCACTCTGCCAAGGCAATGCCATAAACCAGTTCTTCTGTGAACCTCCCCAGATCCTCAAGCTCTCCTGCTCCACCTCCTATCTCAGAGAAGATGGGGTTGTTTTGATTAGTGCTTTTCTATTTTGGGGGTGGTTTATTTTCATTGTGCTGTCCCACGGGCAGATCTTCAGGGCTGTGATGCGGATCCCCTCTGAGCAGGGATGGCACAAAGCCTCTTCCACGTGCCCCCCTCACCTGGCTGTGGTCTCTCTATTCCTCAGCACTGGCATGTTTTCCAACCTGAAGCCTCCCTCAATCTCCTCGCCAGCTCTGGACCTGGTGGTGGCAGTTCTGTACTCAGTGATGCCCCCAACAGTGAACCCCCTCATCTACAGCATGAGGAACAAGGAGCTCAAGGTTGCCCTGAGGAAACCCATTGGATTCATTTCAGCAGCCATAGGCTGCCTACCTTCCTCTGCAAATGGGTTCCTCTGTGTGTCGTGACAGGCCAAGCCTGTCTTTCCTTTCTTTGCTTTTTTTTTTCTAAATTTTTCCTCTTGTGATGATGTTGTCTACAAGGAAACGTCATTATTCATCCCCTCCTCCCAATGTATGCACCTGTCTCGTGTGATGCGGAGACTTTGTGTAAATGAGGAGCCAGGCCATCTGTGTATTTAAGCAAAACAAATGAACCTGCAGTATCGTCCTTGTCCAAGATCCATCCTCAGTGGAGCAAGAATGAATGGGAAACTAAAACCCCTTTCTGGCCGCACCAGCTCGGGGCAGGCTGCTGTGTCCCTGGGGCAGCAGGAGCAGCCTGAGGACCCCCAGAGCCAGGGCTCTTGTACTGGCTTGGGGAGAGGGGATGGCACGGAGGGGCTGCAGCCCTCTTAGGATCTCCTGGAGAGGACAGCAGAGGACACAGGGTGCCATTGACCTCTGTTTCCCTGTGCTACGGATGTCCCCCATGTCTGGGGCTGACCCCCAGCAGCTGCTGTGCCCTTCAGAGGGGCTGGGGCTGTGGTGTGAGTGCCCAGAGGTCTGCAGCACCCTGCGGTGGGCACTGCCGTGGGGCCGGCTGAGACTGGGCTGGGCAGAGGGCAGGGCAGGTGGAGAGAGGACAGGGGAGGTGGGAGAGCTTGGACACAGCTGGCCTTGGCTAGATCATGCCCAGGAGAGAAAACCATCAGTGTATAGCTCGTGACCATGCAGGGTGAGGGCACACACCAGTGGGTTTGGGCTGCAGAGCCTGGTCTCATGGAGGGGCTTGAAGACATCCAGGTTCAGAAGAGCGGAGAGTGGTCTGTGCCTTTGGTGGCATGGACAGACCAGGAAGGTGGCCCAGGGCACTTGTCAGCCCCCAGCCTCTCTCATCGGCCATTTCCATGCTCACCTTGGTGAGGTTTACTTATTGCTCGTTAGAGACCAAGGCGGAACAAGGAAAATGCAGGGCTGCTGCTGAATGGGGAGGGTGATTTAGTAACTGCGGACACAGATGGGGCTGAGGGACTCAATGCCTTCTTTGCCTTAGGCTTCACTGGAAAGGTCTCCAGGACTCTGTGCTTAGGGA
The DNA here is from genome assembly GCF_035582795.1 of Mycteria americana. Lineage (NCBI taxonomy): Eukaryota > Metazoa > Chordata > Aves > Ciconiiformes > Ciconiidae > Mycteria > Mycteria americana. Next base: position 1,834,877 of record NW_027445624.1, read on the forward strand.
AAGGGTTCAAGGAGGAGGAGCCCACGTATTGGCAGGAACCTCAGGAAATCCCACAAGGACAAATGTCAGCTTTTGCCCCTGCAATGGACTTAACCATGGCACTGGCACAGGCTGGGGCCATTGTGGCTGGGGAGCGGCCCTGTGGAGAACGTCTTGGTGGTCAGCGATCTGGGCAGGAGGCAGTCATGTGCCCTGAAGCCAGGGAGGCCAACAGCATCCTGGTCTGTATGACCAGGAGCATGGCCAGAAGATTGAGGGAAGGGATTATCCAGCATACCGCATGCAGCTTTGGGACCCTCAATACAGGTAAAATGTTGGCAAGCTGGAGGAGCTTTAGCAAAGGGCCCCCAAGATGGTCAGGGCCTGGAGCATTTTGCCTTTGAGCAGAGGCTGAAGGAGCTGAGTTTGTTCAGCCTGGAGAAGCCTACCAGTACCTACGAGGAGGTTATGGAGAATAAAGAGCCAGGCTCTCCACCATGGGGCATGTTGGGAGGATGAAAGATAATGGGTGTTGGGTGAAAGAGCAGATATTCAATCTGGAGATAAGGAACAGATTTTTCATCAGTCTCAGGGCTAGTCCTGGGTATGGTGGCCATGAGCCCTGCCTGCCCTCCTCCCTGGCACAGTCGGTTGGGTGGCTGTAACAAAGGTGCCCCCAGAATGAGCACCCAGGCGTGTCTCTTTCACCTGCATCACCCCACATTGGACCCCACATTCAACAGCCAAATGCACCCCCTTTGCTGCCATCTCCATCTCCCCTCTCCCACGGGCTGACAGAGCCAGGGTGGGACACGTTATGTTGTGCTCATGCAACAACGTTGGTGCTGAGATTGGACGCTATGGTGTGGAGCTGACCCCAGCGAGAAAAGATGTTGTTAAACGGCAGATTTGCAGTGGTGGCCACCGTGCTGGTTTTGCAATGGAGAGCTTCTGCCCCTTTTACGAAAAGGATCTACTCCTACCAAGATACATTTGGTGTTTCAAGCTGTCACTGGCAGAGGTCCTTCGAAGTCAATCTGCAGTCGTGTCCATGGGCCTTCAATACGTTGGTGCTGGACTGGGCCGTTGGTCATGGCGTAAGAAAGACTGTTCTTACACCAGCGGTCTACATCCTTCTTCACGTTAGGCCACCGCTCAGTGTCCTTCACTGTGTTCAGAGGGTTTGCCTTAGCTCATGGATAAAGCAGATCAGATCTCCTCAAGTATTCGGAGGAACAATCCGATGCTTATTGCCTTTTGCATCTACGGCATAATAAATATTACTTTCCCTTAATATGCGGTCTTTCACATTACTCCCTCTCATCTCCCTTGTTCGAAGGGGATGTTTTCCCAAACTGGGGCAAGCTGATGAGCTCCACCACAGCCACTTGAAGTGACTTGCTCTTGAATTTTTCAACCTGACTTGGCCATATATGGCCCAATAGTGTTCATGGATGCTCATGTGTCTACTAATAATTGCGCCAAGTTTCTTGGGTTCCTCGTGGCCATTTCAACTCTTTCCCCAAGAATCCACTGGCAAGGGTGCCAGGACCTGTGGCCGCAGCCCACAGGAACTTGGGCCTCCCCGGCACAACATAGAGACCTTCTCCAGGACCTACTCTTGAGTTCCCAGACTTCAGTGATTGCATTGCATTGATCATGTCTTATGTCAGTGATTCGACATTGCTCTGCTAGAAACTGAGCTGCTGTTCTAGCTCTCTCTAACACACTTCCTAAAACTTCCTTTACTTCTGTTTGTAAATCTTGTACTTCTCCAACTTTAACTCCAGCTGTCTGATTTTTAACCAGGTATTATGTCTGTGGGCCCTAAGACCTTCCTCTCTGCTGATTAAGGTGGTTCTTTTAATTTGGGAATTTCCTTCTCCTTCACTTTCTGCGTGTCCTTTTGTATGTCCTTCACCTTCTCATCTGCTTCTCTCAGGATATGCTGTGAATCACGTCAGGGTTCAAATGGCACAAGCTTCCTTTCTATTGCCTTTTCAGTTTCCCAGTTTTAAATGACTAACATATGCTGCACAGGTTGCAGAAGTGGAATCTGCTACTTTAAAACAGTCCATCCTCCAAGGGCATTTCCCTTGTTTAATCACCCACTTAGGGAGTTTTGTAACCTTCTTTTCCTTCTTAGCATATTTTCCAGCTCAGGCTGCATGGTCTGTTTGATCCTGTGCACTTCCCATGCTGCCATCACACAAGCAAACCCTAGCAAGAACTTTGCTGCCTACCAAGGTTAAATCGCGACACACCCTCATTCACAAGCCTTCCACTTCTACTGCAGCACTTCTCTCTGAGCTTATGGACCATGGAATGAAATGGGGATGAGAGTGTTCCTTAGGACAGCTTCCCAGAAAAAAATGCTGTTTGAGTCCGACCAGGGGTGTGTCGGCACCTACTCCTGAAGTCAGCCAACCAAATATTGAATGAACAAAGAGTTATTTGTCGAGGGTTGTCTGTGTGCAAAGGCCTTCTTCAGTCCAACAGCGCAGCACCTTTACACTGTAGGGTTGGGAAGCTGTCCAGGAGCTTCAAACCAACCCATGACTTAGACCCTCGCCCCGGGATAACATATTTGGCATGGGTCTTGAGGAAACCAGAGGGTAAAGGGTGAAGGGGTTAAGATAAATAATCTCAAAAAGGAGAATTTTTTACTCCAGCACTGCAACTCTGTACACAGGTGTGGTGGGATGACCCCAGCAAGCACCTAAGCACCCACACAGCTGCTAGCTCATTCTCTTCTAGAGGGATGGGGGAGAGAATCTCTCTCTTCTGAGCAAAACGGAGAAAACTCATGGGTTGAGACAAAGGCAATTTATGAAGTGAAGCAAAGCTGTGCACACAAGCAAAGCAAAATAAGGAATTTATTCATTGCTTCCCATCAGCAGACAAATGTTTCTCCATGTCCAGGCAAGCAGGGCCTCAGCACGTGTAACAGTTACTTGGAAAGACAAACACCATAATCACAAACAAATCCCCCTTCCTCGTCCTTTCCCTGACCTTTAATTACTGAACATGACATCATATGATAGGGAATATGCCTTTGGTCAGTTGGCGTCAGCTGTCCCAGCTGTGTCCCCTCCCAACTTCTTGCCCACCTCAAGCCCTACTCACTGTGAGCAGAGAGTGGTAAAAAGGGACAACCTCAATGCTGTGCAAGCACTACTCAGCAAGCCTCACATTGCTCAAATTGCTCAGCAATAGTCAAAAAGCTCCGGCCGGGAGCTTTCTCCAGCACGGGCTTTCTATGGTCTGCAGTTTGCTTCAGCGTACATCCACCTGCTCCGGCGTGGGGTCCTCCACGGGCTGCAGGAGGGATATCTGCTCCACCGTGGACATCCACGGGCTGCAGGGGGACAGCCTGCTTCACCATGGTCTTCACCATGGGCTGCAGGAGAATCTCTGTTCCGCTGCCTGGAGCACCTCGTCCCCCTCCTTCTTCAGTGACCTTAGTGTCTGCAGAGTTGTTTCTCTCACATCTTCTCACTCCTCTCTCCCAGCTGTTGTGCAGCAGTTTTCCCACCTTCTTAAATATGTTATCATAGAGGTGCTACCAACGTTGTTGATGGGCTCAGCTTTGGCAAGCAGCAGGTCCGTCTTGGAGCTGGCTGGAACTGCCTGTCTCCAACATGGGGGCAGCTTCTGGTGTCTTCTCACAGAAGCCCCCCTTGCAGCTCCCCTGCTACCAAAGCCTTGTCCCGTAAACCCAATACAGCTGCATTGTAAAGAGTATTCATGTTGAAGTGCATTATGAAGGCTCAGGACAGGGATCTTATCAATGTCTATACATACCTGATGGGAGGGAGTGAAGAAGAGGGAGCCAGGCTCTTCTTATTAGTGCCCAGTAACAGAACAAGAGATTAAAAAAGATGAAATTCCGCCCGAACATGAGAAAACACTTGCAGAATGTGAGGGAGGTCATGCACTGGACGCAGTTGCCCAGAGGGGTTGTGCACTCTCCATCCGTGGAGATACTCAAAATCCAACTGGAAATGATCATCAGCACCCTGCTGCAGCTGACCCTTCTTTGAGCAGACTATTTGGACGAGATGATCTCCAAAGGTCCTTTCCAACCCCAACTTTTCTGCGATTCTGTGATTCTGTGATGTCTGGCAGTGTTCCTGAGAACTTTTCTGTGGTATCCCCAAATCAGTTTGAGCCCTGGTGTCCATGGAGCAGAGCCTCTTTTTGAGGATGAAGTCATTCACCATGTAACGCTGAGGATCGGGTGAACCAGGGATTACAAATGCCAGCAAATCCTCAACGCACAGCAGTGTCCTCTGCCCTCGCCTCCACTGTCCAGCCCCTCCCTCTAGAGGGGTTTGGGTCAGAAGGGACCTCTGGACGTCTCTAGCAGCATGGTCTGCTCTGAGCAGGGATAACTTTACAGTTAGGTCAGATTGCTCAGTGCTTTCTGCTGACCCAGCACTGATCCACTCTCATAGTGAGTTTTTCCCCCTTAAACTCACTAGAAATTAGAGTTTTGAAAGTCACAGGCCCCTGGCCCAGTGCTGGTCCACTGGTATAATGGGTTTGGGGGTTTTTTTCTTTCCTTAACCTCATGTGAAATTTCCCTTACTGCTTCCTGCCCTTGTGATCTCGTGTTCTTCCCTTCCCTTCATGATGCTCACCCAGATCATCACACCTACTCAGACCAACGATAATCACAACCTACTCTCCAAGCACGACCTCACTGGGATCCTCTAGGACCATGCAGGCAGGCTGTTGTGGCCAGCTCCACACTGGAGGATTATGGCACTAAGAGACTGGGGGGCACCAGTCCTTCTTCAGCCACTTCCTAGGTCTGGTGGAGCACCAGGACAGCAAGGACTTGTGGCTCTGCACCATGAGCATGCTGTAGGATAGCGACAGACCCAGAGTCTGGACATTGCCTTGGATTAGCTGAACGCCAGCATTTTTCTATTTGAGGCAATTTTCCAGCCCAGGTCACCTCCCTTCTGACCTCTCCCCATCCTTACTCTGATCTGGGCAGCCTCTCCTGCCCCCTCCTTGTGCTCTTCATGTGGTCCCAAGCTGTATAGGGATCACGGCTGCAAATCCCCCTGCCTAAGGGTCTGTGCATGTGGCAGGTGCTTGAAGGGACCATGGTGCCTTTCCAAGAAGAGTAGATGTGTTTGGTTGTGCCTGAGGATGAGACAAATCACGCTCTGGCCTCCCTTCCTCGTGCTTGCTGGGTCCCCACGGCCTCCTCTGGGATTGCAGAGTCTGTGTTTTCCTGAAGATACCTGCATTTAGTACTTTCCCTTTCAGTGACTCCACCTTGGGCAATCTCTTCTTTTGTGGGGCTCCAGTCACTGCCCGCCCCAGGCACATGCTGTCCATGGAGATATCCCGTGCTCTTAAGGAGCTCCAGACTCCCCTCCTTAAGGACATCATCTGCATGTCGTGTGTGGGACAGACATGGCAATGTAATTCACTGACCAGTCACCATCTCCAGTCAGCAGACACCAATGGGTTAGTCTTAAATCCAACCCTCTGTCTCTAACAGGCCATAACATGACATTGAGCTCTTGGCTCCTGAATCCATGGAGCAACAGGCCCTTTGGGGAGCAGTTGCTCATGCCGATTCCAGGCACCAGCTTTGGATGAAGAGCCCAACCTTCTGGCAGAGCACTGCGGAGATCCCATTTTATTACAGACATCCTATGAGAGAGGCAGCTCTGACCAGTGTTAAACATACCTTTATGCAGGCTCCAAGATGGAGAACAGATTCATTTCTCAGTAGAAATGAGTTGAAGCTAAACATTTGCGTAGGAACAAAATAACCACAGATTACCAGAAAATTATAATGACAACAGTGTGATAACAATAATGATGATAATTCTAACGATGATAGCGATAATTATAAAAAGGACTAAAGGACAGGCCTGGAATGAGATACCTAGGGAGTCATTTGTGCAGAGAGAAGGGAAGTTTATCACTATGGAGAAACAGCCACGAAATCACTTTCCTAATGGCATCCTTGAGCTCCTTGTTCCTCATGCTGTAGATGAGGGGGTTCAACGTTGGAGGTACCACTGAGTACAGAACAGCCATCACCAGATCTAGGGAAGGGGAAGCGATGGAAGGGGGCTTCAGGTAGGCAAACATGGCAGTGCTGAAAAACAGGGAGACCACAGCCAGGTGAGGAAGGCACGTGGAAAAGACTTTGTGCCGTCCCTGCTCAGAGGGGATCCTCAGCACGGCCCTGAAGATCTGCACATAGGACAGTCCAATGAAAATAAAACACCCAGATGTTAAACAGATACCAACCAAAACAACCCCAACTTCCCTGAGGTAGGAATTGGAGCAGGAGAGCTTGAGGATCTGGGGCAGTTCACAGAAGAACTGGTTTATGGCATTGCCTTGGCAGAGTGGTAGTGAAAATGTATTGGCAGTGTGCACCATAGCATTGAGAAAACCACTGCCCCAGGCAGCTGCTGCCATGTTGGCACAAGCTCTGCTGCCCAGGAGCGTCCCATAGTGCAAGGGTTTGCAGATGGCAACGTAGCGGTCATAGGCCATGATGGTGAGAAGAGAAATCTCTGCTGTAATCAAGAAGGCAAACAGAAACACTTGGGCAGTGCATCCTGCATAGGAAATGTCCCTGGTGTCCCAGAGGGAATTGGCCATGGATTTGGGGACAGTAGTGGAGATGGAGCCCAGGTCAAGGAAGGAGAGGTTGAAGAGGAAGAAGTACATGGGGGTGTGGAGGCGGCAGTCACAGGCTACGGCGGTGATGATGAGGCCGTTGCCCAGGAGGGCAGCCAGGTAGATGCCCAGGAAGAGCCAGAAGTGCAAGAGCTGCAGCTCCCATGTGTCCGTGAATGGCAGGAGGAGGAACTGGGTGATGGAGCTGCTGTTGGCCATTTGCTGCCTCAGGGCATGGGGACCTGTCCAAAGAGGAAAGCACACTGAGAAGTTAGGACAGGCTTCTTTGAGAAAATCTCTATGTATTAGCCAACACTCCCCTGCCTTGTTCCTTGTTCCCACCCAAACACACATTACCTCCGTCCTTGCTCGTCTCGCTGGCTGGAGCTCTGGCTTGTGCAGGCTGAGTGTGTTGCTACGAGCAGTGGCCTCTGCCCGTCAGCTCCAGAGGGGTCAGCCCTTCTGTGTAGCAGAGGGTACCACGGAAAGGGTGTGAAATCACAATTTACGTCAGATATAATGCACTCGTAATGCAGAAGGGCTGTTCAGCATCTTCCAACATGACAACCCCAGAGAGACTGTTGGATGGCCTAAAACTGTAGTGACCAGACAGAGCCAGCTCATTCCCCGGCCCCAAGCACTGTATCGCCCAGAGCCCTACGGCTTAGGATGGGCTGGGGCACTTTGTTCCCATGGACATGTTTACAGGGCAGGAGCCAACGTTTCAGTATGTGACCTGCAGCTGAAACCCTCCTCCCCAGAGGCCCTGAGGGCAAGAACAAGGGCAGCACAGACAGGAGGCGAAACGCGGAGAAATGCCCCAATGCTTCTGCTGAGGGAGGCGGAAAAGGGCGAGAGAGATGGGTACTGGTGAGTCTAAACTCATCAAGGGTCAGGACTCCAAGGGGGTGACCCAGCCTGGGAACAGGGGGCAGAAGCTCTGCTGGGTGGGAGAGGGGACCAGGGAAGGTGTCTGCACTGCAGCGGACGGCAGGGACATTACCAAATCCCCTGCCCTCAGCATTTCTGGTAGCGGCTCCCTGTCCCTCTGAGCCTATGTCTCTGCTGCCTGGACCTGTCCCTCCTGGCAGGAGCTCGTTCTCTGTCCCCACATCTGCTCCCTGTCAGTACTCACAGACCCCATCCCAACAACAGGGTGGTCAGGTCTGCCCTGCAGACACCTCCTGGCAGCAGGTGCTGAACAGGGGCATCTCTGTGTGTGCAGGGGTGAAGGAGAAGCTCAGACAAGCCCTAAGAAGATTTGCGGTCTCAGTGCCTTCTGCAGCACAGAGAAATAAATTGCCATCTCTCCCTGCCTATCCAGACAACCAGAAGAGAAACCTCAAAGCACAAACCTTCCCTTTCAAGTCAATGCTGCCTTGTTGCACTTCTTCAAAAGGATCTTCAGAAAGATCCTGGGGGTGATGTGGAGCTGTGAGCAGCCCTGAGCCACGCAGCACCCTCTCAACAGCAGAAGAGCCCTGCCCTGCTGGGGTGTCAAATCCTTCCACCCACAGCTTCTCCCCGCAGCACTGTGGGGAGCTTCCTGGGCAGGCTGAGTGCTGACCCTGGCAGGCAGCAGAGTCCCTGCAGCAGCACACAGCCTCCTGGGGTGCAGGGCCCCTGCTCTGAAGGACAGCCCTGGGCACCCCTGCCTGCACACCCAGCTGCACACCCCTGCAGGCCTCCCTAGAAGAAGGGGGTGGTTGTGCCCTGTCCCTCTGAGGGTGCAGCAGGGAAGCCCTGCTCTGCAGCACAACCTTCTCCACACACAAGAAACCCGGAGAGCCATCCTGCCAGATCCTACCTGCTCTGGGATCTGCCAGCTCTAGGAGACCCCTCCAGCATACTCTGGTGGCCCTGTAGCCGGAAACTTACTGTGTTAAGGGCTGTGAAGATTTCTCCTCCAGTGAGCTCTCAGCATCCACCCACTCCACACTGCCTTTAAACTCTCATCTATCTCCCCTTGCTGCCTGCAGGCAGTGTCTCAGCCCTGCTGTGCTCTGCAGAGCATCTGCTCCTGGGCAGAGCTGTCTGCCTGAAGCACTGCATGCTTGCCGTGAGCTTCCTCCGTCTCAGGACCCCACCGCAGCTCAGCAGCAGAGGACCAACCCAAGGCGCCACTTTCTCTGCCCCCTCTGGGCTCCCTCGAGGTGTCCCCGGGGCTCCAGGGCTGACACCGCCGAAAGGCAGCAGGATCATCCCTGGGGAATGTACTTTGGAGTCAACAAAAGCATCACTAATGGTGCCTCTCTAAACATTGGAGGGGGACTGATTCCTGCAGCAGAAATTGTCCTGCCAGAGCATGGTTGTCTGCGAGAGGTGTAAATGTTCCCCTCTGGACACCGCAGGTCCTGTCCCATAAGACGAAGGACAGACAGACAGGGACAGGGAGGGCTTGGCTTCCCCTGTGCTGGGCAGTGGTTCAGCTGAGGCAATGTAGGCATCTCCTTCCCAGCTGGAAGAAGCACGACTCAGCTCCCTCCATGCACCCCACACAGCCACAGCAGATGGGATTCCTCTTGCTTCAGTTCAGGGGTGCACAAAAGCGTTGCCTGCAGGTGAGCCCCTGCTCTGAGCCCCTCGTCTTTATTCTGTGGGCGCTCAGTTGCTCACCCACACACACTTGGTGATGACTGAGGGGCCAGGGTTGGTCTAAGACATGTGCAAGTGTTTGCAAGCTGTGATGGAAAATCTCTGAGAATACCCCCATCCTTCCCGAGCATCAGCTGAGGTCCAGAGGTGGAAGGGGGATTTCCTTGGCCATCCTAAATGACACCGACCTGTACGTTTAGGGCACCTGCGTGCACCTTGTCACATATATCTCTGGAGCACACAGAGTTCTTGAGCTGACCAAACAGAGCAGTGCATCAGAAGGAGACCCGGGTCTCTCTCTATCCAGTGCATTTACTAGAGCACCAGTCACTGCAAAGCCACCCCCTTCTCTAATACAGCGTCACCTGCTGACTTCCTCCTGCAGCTCCTCCACCCACTGCCTGAGGGATTCCACTAAAATATCTTAACATGTCCACATCCCTGCACTGAAGACATCTTATTTATTTCAGGGCTCTCATTTTAACTACATTTTAAAAAAAGCCTCCACTGCCTGGCCAGCTGCCTGGAGTGCCTAATACAAGTCCATTCTGCAGGCAAACACAGCACAGGGCCTCCAGGAAAGCTGTGCCCTGTTGGAGCTGGCGTGGGACAGACACCCCAGGGCCTCCCAAAGGGGTCTGGTGCCAGTATGCCATCATCTGAACTCCAACACCACCCCATGGCACAGCCCCTTCTCGGCTCCTTCCAGTGTGTTTACTAGAGCACCAGTTACTGCAAAACATAGACATATCCAAATCTCTGAACTGAGGAGACCTTCTTTAATTCCGGGCTCTCTTTTAATGCCCTAAGAAAGGCGAATAGTGCTACGCGAGGTGCTTGGGATAGCCAGCACCATCTCTTGCCACAGCTGAGGTGCTGAGCTCTTGAGCCCAAATGTGCACAGCCAGGAGGAGCTGGAGCACACACAGACGGAGCTGAAGCTTCTGAGCGCTGTGACACTTTGGAATGAAATGAGATGTGGCGAGACAACTTGTTTAACTGGGCTGCAGCAGTGGAGGGATATAGGCTCTGCAGGAGAGAGTGGCAGGGAAGATGAGGACAGAGTATGGCCTGTGTGAAGGGGCAGCTCAGATGGATGAAGCTCCTCTATAGGATGGGCAACTGCTGAGGTTTCTCCCTGGGAATCTTGCCCATTGGCTTCATGTACTGCCAAGACTTTGTATCTGTTGCTGGTTGGTACGTAGGGGGAAACAGCTGGACGTGATATCCTGCTGCCATGGGTCACCAGAGACCATGGTGCCTCCTTCTCCAAGATGCTGTCTATTCACTGTTGACACTCCTTGCCTGGTAGTCCTTGGAGGTCAGTGCCATGGGGTTGTCTCGTCCCACTTGGTGGGTTGCGAGAGGGGTGAATCTTTTCGATTCCCCGATGGTTTGTGTACCGACAAAAGCCGATCTCTGCTCGAAAGAGCCGCGTGGTCGGTACAGTCACGACAATGACTCAGAGGAACAGGCTGGCCAGCAACTTTATTAACCGGCAAATTCCACAAACGGACAAACTTAACGAACTGGTGAGCTCAACGAACAAACAGAGGCAATGGAGCGATTTTCCGGGCAACCCGTCACAATTTATCCCAAACTTGCATATATTGGAAGAGTAGAGGGAGAGAGAAGCGAGAAAAGGAAAGGAAAAGAGAGGAGGAAAGAGAAAGAAAAAGTATCACCACCCTTGGATCCCGTGATGATGATGACAGACGTGGCAATCCTCCAGTGGTGGGTGCGCGTGTGGTTCCCTGGAGGGTGTGTCTTTTATAAGCAAATCCCTGCCTCCAGGTACGCCCCTTCAGGACTTACATGGTTCTTGTTCTAGAAAGATCTCCATCTTCTGCGCAGGTGCTGGGGGAGGGGGTGGTCACAAGGGGTCTCTCGGGTGGTTGCAAGCCCCTTCCTCAGATCAACTCTGTGACCTCTGGCCATACATGGTAAGGTCCGGCGGAACCCAGAACCGTGCATCCTCCGACGAGCTCTCCACATCCCGCACATCCTGCTCCCCCTCTCCCACACCCCGTGCTCGCCGACCTGCAGTCGCCATGCAAATAGCGCCTTGCCTTGCCACAATGTTTGAGACATTAACTCTTTCAGTCTCTCACAGGGCTTCCAATGTTTCTTCTTGCAATGCCTCAAATAAGATTCTGTCTATTTCTTGTTCCGCCTCTCTTATACAGCATCACCTCCTGACTGCTTCCCGCAGCTCCTCCACCCGCTGCCTGAGGGACTCCACCAGAGCACACCTTGCGCAGGTGGAGCTTGCACCCTCCTCCACCCAGGAGCGTGGGGTACAGACTTTCCTGCCCTCCACCTGGACAGCAGCTTCCCTGAGAGGAAGCCCTGTCTGAGTGGCCACCTCCACTCATCCCAGGCTAGGCTGGCTAGGGAGATGGTGCCCAGCTGCTGCAGAGCACAGCCCTCACCTGGTTTCTGCCACCATGCTTCTGATGACCTCAAAGCACTGCCTAAGAAGCCTTTCTAATTCCCTGGAGACCTCAAGCTGCTGGGTAGGTTTGCACAGCTGACAGCTAGCTGGGGTGATCAGTGGGGCCGCAGCCTAAGCCTGCCTTTGAGCAGAGCAGGCAGCAGCCCCACCACTGGAAGAGTGCGCTGCCCTTCTCACGCGCCCTTCCATGCAAAGTGCTGTGCAAACTGCTGCTTGCAGCGCTCCTGCTCCCTGGCGCTCCCCGGGGGCTTCTTTTATGCGGCTTCCTGGAGGAGGAATCGGCAGTGCCCGTGCCACCTGAAGACTCACGGTGTCAGTTTTGCAAGCCCACCCTCTGATCCATTTTAGATGTGCGCTTTAGGATGGGAAATCCTGCCTGGTGTTGATCATATCGCTTACTTCGACCTTGCCGACAGAAGATGCTCGGCAGGACTAAAGGAGACACGGACTGCTATTTTGCAAAGATAGGTCTTTAGGCAGATTAAGACTTGTCTTATGCAAAACACACAGACACCCCAATGCTTACAGTCTGGAGCTCCAGCAGATGTGCTTCCCAGGGAATGGGATGGCAGAGGATAAGAAAGGGATGGCTTGGCAACCCCCCTGGGATTTGGGAAACTAGGGAGTGCTCTCCTCTTCCCCACCACTGCTTCTCTCAGTGAGATGCTTAAGAAAACTCGACCAGCTAGGTGTAAATTCACAGTTGCGTCAAGTAACTCATGTCTACTTGCAGCCAATGGAGTCGTGCAGTTCAAATTTTGAGCTTTCATTGGAGCCCAAGGCATTTCCTCCACTCACACTACCTGCACCCCCACCTGACCCTGACTACTGTGTGAAACAAGTGTCCCGGCCCTCCAGGCAGGATGGGGAAAAGCTTGAACTTCTCCCTCATCCTGCACTATGCATCACAGTGAAGAGTCTGGCTCTGTCTGCTACGAAGATGCAGGCATTCAAAAGCCATGGGCTGCTCTGAGGTGCCCCTGAAGCTTTCCCTTCCGCAGGCTGAACAAGCTCAGCTCCTTCAGCCCCTTCTCAGAAGGCAAGTGCCCCAGCCCTAGACCATCTTGGTGGCCCTCTGTTGAACTCACTCCAGTTTCCTCATCTCTCTCCCTTTTATTGAGGGCCACAAATCTGGATGCAGTACCTACCAGTAGTCTAACGAGTCCTGAGTAGAGGACGATCAACACATGCCCAGTCTCCTGGCTATGCTCCTCTTCATATAGCCCACCACACTGCTGGCCTTCCTCAGTGCTGACTTGTCTTTTGCCTCATGGCCCTCAGGAACTCCAGCACCTTTTCTGCAGAGCTACTCCCAAGACAGGTAGCCCCCAGCCTGTACCATTGCAGGGGCTCAGTCCACCTCTGGTGCGGGACTCTGCATTTCTCCGTGCTGGTTTTCATGAGGCTCCTGTTGGCCCATGCCTTTGAGCCTACCTAGGTCCTTCTGGATGGCAGCCTTGCCCTGGTGTGTCAACCAGTCCCACCACCTGGGTATGAGGTGTGCAGACTTCACAAGAAAGACCTCCAGGTCATTAGAAAAATGTTAAACCAGACGGGTCCCAGGACCCTCCAGGACTCCCCTTGTTGCCACCAGCCTCCAGCTGGAATATTTCCCATTAACTGACTTTCCGAGAGCAACTCTCTGACCACTTTTAACCAACGTACATATTCACCAATGCAGCCCATTATGTGCTACCTTGGAGACAAGGCTCTTGTGGGGGATGGTGTTAAAAGCCTTGCTCAAAGCAAGGCAAATGACATCTACTGCTCTTCCCTGGTGCAGAAATCCAGCCCTGTCATCAGAAAAGGCAGAAGTGTAGCTTGGCTGTGATCCACCCTACACAAAGCCATGCTGGCTGTTCTCAGTCACTGTCTTCTTCACGGCCCAGAAATGTGACCCAGGAGGACATGCTCTGTGACACACTTTTTGTGCAACATTTGCTTTTCACCAATGATCAGATGGGTCCCTTCATCTCCACCACCATTCGAGGATGATACAGAATGGCCTCCCTGTGACATGGACCTGTTCTCTCAGCACTCTTGGGCGCAGCCCCTGCAGTACCATGCTCTCTTCATAGAATCATAGAACGGTTTTAGTCGGAAGGGGCCTTTAAAGATCATGGAGTCCAACCCCCTGCCATTGCTCAGGGACATCTTTCACTAGATCACGCTGCTCAGAGCCCTGTCCACCCAGATGAAGGGGGGCTTTTTTGCTTCTCTCCCATCCCGCTGGGGAAGGGGGGAAGGGAGCAAGGGAACAAATGGGTGCGTGCTTAGTGGCTGGCCATGCTCAACCCACCAAACCCCTGAAATGTCACCAAGTGGCTTTGCGTGAGCAACTGACTCCCTCCCTCCATCTCCATTGACTCTAGTGGGAGCTTAGTCAAGGAGCTCCCATGCAGACACCTCTTTTCTGCACACCTGGCCTGAGGGAAAGGGAATCACAGCTCCTGTGGGTTTGTGGCATGAACTGGAGGGAGATGAATCACCTGAGAGCCTGGAAGCCTGTAACCAAAGTCTGACTTCTGCATTGACTCAGTTGCATCACTGCCTTCCATGGGGAAACAAACCCCTCCCTCTCACTGCCTAGTATTTGGGGAGGAATAGGGGTTTTCAGAGGGAGAACTTGTCACCTCTTTTAGTCAACCGTTCTCTGAAAGGACAAACCACACGGCTGGACTCTGCCGCTCTCTCCCTAGATTAGAGACATGATGTAGGTGTTTACTTCAGCCTCCTTCCAAGAAGGTTCCCCAGGAGGGACCCTGCTGCTTTGTCAGCACTGGAGACCAGGGAGCTCCTCAAGGAGTCTGTGGGGCAGAGGAAGTCACACCTTCAGCTGCCCTTGTGCTCCTGGGCTGGCACAAGCTCCTGGGACTGAGAGAGCTCATGGCAACGGATGCATGGCACCTGCAGAAAGACAGCTGAGTCCAGCAGCAGCTCCTCTGCAAAGAGCAGCAGGGCTCAGGGCACTGCCTGCAGGTGACGAGACAGGATGAGCAGCTCGGAGAGAAGTAAAAGGCAGCCTGGAGTGGGAGGACGGAGGAGGGCTCATAGCTGGGGAGATCTTCCCAGTCCTTGACACAGTAAGTCTCTGGCTGCAGGGCAGCGCAGCTGCTGTTCCCAAAGAGGTCTTCCGAAGCTGCCACATCTGACGGGCATGGGATCTGTCAGGATGGCTCTCACAGCTTCTCAGGGGTGACTGAGAAGGGGGAACTCCCCACAGCCCTGCAGAAGGTCTGGGTGGAAGGAGCAACCCCTGGCAGGGCAGGGTCATTCTTCCATCCGGAGGGTGTTATGTGGGACAGGGATGCTCACAGCTCTAGCTAACCATTTCTAGATGGGGACTTTTCAAGGGGAAGGTAAAGTCACCAGGTACCTGAAAGCTCTTGCCTGACTTTGGGTTGCTTTGGGTTTTGATTTTGGGTTTGTTGTAGGGTTTTTTGTGGTTTTTTTTTTTTTTCAGTTTTCCCCCATTGTCAGTAGTGAGATGGAAACAGTATTAGGGGTTTATGTTTGGGGGTGAGACTCCTAAAATGTTACTCTGAAAGATCAAGAGGTGTGTGAGGAACCTCAGGAAGTCCCTTCAGCCTCCCCTGCCCCCCCAACCTATAGGCAGCACCAACATCTCCTTGGCAGTTGCCATCATCTCATCAGGGCTTTTCTGAACTGCTCCTTAGCAGCTGCAAACACAGAGCTGCTCCTGAAAACCTCTCTCCCGGGAGGTTTGTGGAGGGCAGAACTGAGCACACAGAGGGTGGGATGGGGTCTGTGAGCATGGACAGGGAAAAGGCACAGGGGCAGAGAAACAGCTCTGCTCCTCTCTTGTGGGAGACGGGATCTGGACCATTCCCTTTCAGCCTGTCCGCTGCAGACACCTGCCTCTGAGCACGGCCCCCCTTGTCTCCTCTCCCACCCAACAGAGGGCTCTACCCTCCAGGCCATGGGGTCTAAGGCATGAGTCTCCTCCTCTGCAGTTAGGTCTCCAGCAGAAGAGAGGTGCATCTCTCCCGCAACGTGCTCTTTTCCTGCTGCATGACAAAGGGGCTGAGAGCAACTGGCTGGCAATGTCACCATCCGGACGTTGATACGGGGGAAGGCTTTCCTGAGAGCCCGCCTGTCTCTCGCTCTCTCCATGCCTCCTTTGGCAGGAGGAGCACGGCCACGATCCCTGTTTCTCCATCTCTCCCTGCTGCTCTGGTCCCTCTTTTCAAGATCGATGGGACAAAGGGCAGGGCGCTCAGCTGCGGTTCAGCTACTGGCCCTGAGAGTCCTTCCATGCAGGTGACTTCCTTTACGGCAGTGAGACGTCCAACCCCACTTCTAAAGTGTGGAGCTGTGGCAATGCAGCGTGTGGGGTTGGGGAATGAGCCCACTCTCTTTTAAAGAGACCCCCACCTTCAGGACACCTGACTGTCCCCCTGGCGTGTCCTGGCAGGCTGTGGGTAGTGCTGCAGAAGAGCACAGCTCTCCTGCAAGGTCCTTCTGGTAGCTGACAGTCCCTGGTTTGCTCATCTGAGCCAGGAGCCTCTTCACATCCTCCCTGCCACTCTCTCCCTATCAGGGCTGAGAACGAGACAGCTCTCTGGAGATCTGCCCTCTGAAACTGGACTCCTCTCTTCTTTGCACAGTCTAGATTCCTTTGCAGAGTGAGCTCTGAGTGCAATCGTCCTCTAGCTGAGAGAGGTGCCAGCACAGGGCAGTTGTGAGCAAGACCACTGAGCGCAGCCGCTCTCTTGAGGCTGCACTAGGTTACAGGGAGCTTTTTTGGTCTCGAGTGACTGCCCAGTGTTTACCCTGAGAGCTAAGGAAAAGCCGAGAATTTCTACCATTGCAATGAACACCAGACACAGGTATCTAAACGAGTCTGCTCTTCTAGAGTCTATACTCACCTCCTCAACCCCATTCCCTGCAAAGCAGGCAGTGAAACTGCTGAATCTTCACCGCTTGAAAAAGGCATGCATTGGAGCTTACATTTATATGCAGGCATTTCCATGCGCTCTGTTATCCAGCCAGTGCCTGGAGAAATAGTGGATGCGGTGTATTGATGTGTGGACAGGGATAAAGCCCTCTGCAATGGGCCAGGTCACCTCTGCCTCCTGCCTTTCCTTGCCTTGAGAGAGAGCTGATAGTGGTAGACTGAAATCTGTCAACGAAGGAAAAGTAGGAGGATATGAATACTGTCCTCTTGCCTCCAGGAAGCAGCTGGGCGTGCTCCTCATTTCACCTCTCATGGTGGTCAATAGGAATATACCTGCCGGGTGACAAGACTAAGCCCTCCTCAGTCAGCTCAGGGCGTCCTGCCCCTGGAACAACAACCAGAAGGCTTTTTGCCACCTCTGTGTTAACACTGCTGCAGAGCAGGACTACCTCCTTTGGACCCATGGGCAGAGGACTCTGATCCTCACAGCGCACGCAGCCAGCACAAACTGGAGGTCCAGCTAGACACCTGACAGAATGTCCCCCAGAGAGCTAGGAAGGCAGTGGGCAGAGTTTCTGGGTCGCATGCAATGGGTTTTGCTCAAGCAGGTCTGTTTGAACTTGTCTTTTCCTCCTTGGACAGTCACGCACTCTTGGAAGGAGCAAATGTCCAACAACAGCTCCATCACCCAGTTCCTCCTCCTGGCGTTTGCAGACATGCGGGAGCTGCAGCTCTTGCACTTCTGGCTCTTCCTGGGCATCTACCTGGCTGCCCTCCTGGGCAACGGCCTCATCATCACCGCCATAGCCTGTGACCACCATCTCCACACCCCCATGTACTTCTTCCTCCTCAACCTCTCCCTCCTCGACTTGGGCTCCATCTCCACCACTGTCCCCAAATCCATGGCCAATTCCCTCTGGGACACCAGGACCATTTCCTATGGAGGATGTGCTGCCCAGGTCTTTTGGTTTCTCTTCTTTGTTTCTTCAGAGTATTATCTTCTGACCGTCATGGCCTATGACCGCTATGTAGCCATCTGCAAACCCCTGCACTATGTGACCGTCATGGACAGCCGAGCTTGCATCAAAATGGCAGCAGCTGCCTGGGGCAGTGGTTTCCTCAATGCGGTGCTGCACGTTGGAAACACATTTTCCATTCCATTCTGCCAAGGCAATGCTGTGGAGCAGTTCTTCTGTGAAATCCCCCAGCTCCTCAAGCTCTCCTGCTCGCACTCCTACGTCAGGAAAGCTGGGTTTACTGTGGTCAGTCTTTGCGTAGCTTGTGGGTGTTTTCTGTTCCTTGTCCTGTCCTATGTGCAGATATTCACGGTTGTGCTGAGGATCCCCTCTGAGCAGGGACGGCACAAGGCCTTTTCCACGTGCCTCCCTCACGTGGCCGTAGTCTCCCTGTTTGCCAGCTCTGCCATGTTTGCCTACCTGAAGTCCCACTCAAGCTCATCCCCAGCTCTGAATCTTGTGGTGGCCGTTCTGTATGCAGTGGTGCCTCCAGCAGTGAACCCCCTCATCTACAGCATGAGGACTCAGGAGCTCAAAGAGGCACTAAAGAGACTGATCCGCTGTCTGCTGTTGCAGCAGGAATAAGCTGCCCTTCTCTTTCCACAGGCGATTCCAAGTTTGTCTCAGGCCAGGCTTGATTATTTGGTTCTTTTCTTCTCTGCTTGAACATTGCCTTTGGAAAGCAGTTTTTGCAGTCACCGTGCTTCTCCAGAGGCAAGAACCTGAGCCTGAGGCTTGGGGAGGGAAGGAGCAAGGTTGACCATCGTCTCAGTCCTCAAGGCACTGCTTCTCCTGCCTGTCCCATCCTCCTTAGGAGGCACAGTGGATCAATATCAATTGCAGAATGCTGCTATCAGCTCTCCTCTAAAGTGAAAAGTAATAAAATGTACCCATGAAAATAAAAAATCATGTTTTGTAAAGTGCTCTTTGAAGCCTTCCTCTTAAGCAAAACGTGCCTACAAGGCCCCTTGATGGAGAAACCTGCCAAACCCTCTCCAGGATCTCAAGAAGCTGGGGTGCCTCTCTAAAGTGCCTGTAGAGGAATGCACACAGGATGGGGAATCAACACGATGAGTTAGAGGTCTGTGGGCAGTTGCAGGGCTACCATCTTACTGGCATCATGGGGACATGGTGGGATGGCTCCCACGACTGGAGTGTTGCACAGAGGGATACAGCTCTTTTGGAAGGCCTGTATGGGAAGACGAGGAGGGGGAGTTGCATTTTATGTGAGAGCAGCTGAAGTGGCTGGACATCGGCCTGGGGATGGGTGAGGAGCCAACTGAGAGCTTATGGCTTAGGATTCAAGGGAGGACTAGCTATCTCCAGAGAGCCTTTCCAACCCCAACTATTTTGTGATTCTGTGATGGTGGAATGCCTGGCAGTGTTTCTGAGAACTTTTCTGGCCTTTCCCCACACTGGTTGCACTCCCGGTGCCCGTGGAGCAGAGGCCTCCTTTTGAGGATGACCTCATTCGCCGTGTCACTCTGAGGAAAAGGTGCACCAGGGGTTACAAATGCCAGCAATGCCTCAACACACAGCAGTATCCCCTACCCTGACTGCTGTGTCCAGCTCCTTCCTCCTTGAGGATCTGAGTTGGAAGGGACCTCTGGAGGTCTCCAGTACCATGATATGCTCTGAGCATGGAGAACTTTAGAGTTACATCTGATTGGTCAGAGAAGAGAAGAGAAGAGCTCCAGCAGTGTTAAAGGAGAAGCCGCTGCCCGAGCATTCACACACCATTCAGGGAGTCGCACACACACCGCCCGAGACTTTAACTGCTAGGACCAAAGTCCCTTCGCAGCGGCAGCTCCACTGAGCTGATGGGTGCCCCTTTTCAACTCCTCGCTCACATACACTCGCTCTCGGGTGCTTTCTCTCCCCTCTGGCTCGACCCTAGGTTTCCCGAAGCAGAGCCTCCGAGACGACGCGCGCCAGGTGAATTTATTGGTACAGCAGTGAAAACAGCTCGAGCTGGGTGCCTCCGGAGAGGGAGCCAGAACAAAGAAATCCCTGGGTAATTATACCCTGTAAGGTATATCTGAGGTATATCTAAGGTATCTAAATTCCCCTCCCCTCAGGAGACTGTTCGGACCAATAGTAGTATTTGGGTCTGGGGTCTTCCCGTTCTTCATTGGGCCCTTTCATTGTCTCTTGGCGGGCCGATTCTTCTCTTCTCTCTAAGATCGCAGCTTCTGCTAAGGTTGAAGCCTCCTCATCTTTCTGGTTTGCATGGGTTTTGGGGGCCAAGTCAAAGTTCAGTGCACGGTCGGTGGATCTGGGTGAAAGTTCTTGTGGCCTAAGACTTCAGCAAGCCTTGCTACTAATGCTGAAGTGACTACTACAACAAGCAGCTCCCCTTCGCACCCAGGGGTGCTCCTGAGCGAGGATGGTCACAGAGGAGGGGAGGCACTGGGAGCTGTGGTGCCAGGAACCGACACTTGCCGCTGTGTCTTGGGGCTCCTGGCAGGCGGTGCTGGTGGCTGCAGCCCCCAAGCCACCCCCAACCCTGTGAGCAGCAGTGAGTCCTCTCCCAACCATTGGGAGCAGCTCTGGCTTCAGAAGGTCTGCTGGCAGAGCTGGGGTTGTGGTGCCCACCCTATGCTTCCAACTCATGGTGCCTCTTGGGATCCCAGAGTCATTGCGGTGACTGGGGTGACAGCCCTGCCTGGCTGGCGTTTGAAGGTAATTTGGGGATGTCCTGGCAGTGTGGCTCATGTTCACATGCTAATCCCTGCACCAGCACAGCCTTGCTGCCCCACATGTGGCCCCCCCAGCCCAACCCTGCAGGCACCACATGGTGCAGGATGCATTCAGGGCTGGGGAAACATCCCCCTGCCGTGGTCTGCACAAGGGACGAAAAATACAAAGGGCCAGGATGGGGGGTGACTTTTGGGGGTTAGAGCCAGCACACAAGGTGGGGGAGGCTGTCCCAAGGACATGTGCTAGGCACACGGACTGACTAAGGGACAGCAGCAAATTCACAGGTCTGCTGGGTCATGCTTCCACAGTGTAAGCCCTGACACAGTGCCAGCCTCCATCTCAACGTCACTCTTCGTGAGGGACGATGGCACAAAGGGATGGGGAGTGGGAAACGCCACGTCCCAGGCCTGGTGGAGCAAGAACTCCTGGCTCTGCACTGTAAGCATGCTTCAGGGTATCCATGGTCTAGAAACAGTTTTGAATTAGCTGAACATGGGCATTTTCTCTGGTGCAAACTCTAGCCCACATCAGATCCCATCTCACCTCTCCGCGATCGTTCTGGTCCTTCCTGGCCCTCTCCTTGTGCTCCCTGCTGGCCCTCGGGAGCTGGGCGGGGATCACTGCTGCTAAGCCCCCTGCCTAATGTTCTGGGGAGGTGGAAGGTGCTTGAAGGGACTATGGTGCATTTCCAAGGAGAGGAAACGTTCAGTCGTGACTGGGGGTGACATGAATGCCTCTCCTGCCTCCCTTCCATGCGCCTGCTGGCGCCCCATTTCCTCCTCTGGGACAGCAGAGTCCTTGTTTCCCTGTAGACGCCTGGGTTTAGCACTTTTCCTTTGAGGGACTCCACCTTGCCCAATCTCTCTCTTTATGGTGCTCCAGTCACTGCCCACCACAAGCCCGTGCCATCCATGGAGATGCCTGGGGTTTCCAGGCAGCTCCAGACTGCCCTCCTTAAGGACATCATCTGTGTGTCACATGTGGAACAGCCCTGGGTATGTACCTCAGCGACTCGGTGACTGCTCACCGTCTCCACTTTCACTAGACACCAACGGGTAAGTCCTAAATGCAACACTCAGTCTCTGACAGGCACCAACAGGACAAGGAGCTCTTTGATCCTGAATCCATGGA
This sequence comes from Mycteria americana, assembly GCF_035582795.1. NCBI lineage: Eukaryota > Metazoa > Chordata > Aves > Ciconiiformes > Ciconiidae > Mycteria > Mycteria americana. Next base: position 1,856,334 of record NW_027445624.1, read on the forward strand.
GCAACAGGCTCCTTTGGGGAGCATTTGCTCGTGCCTGTTCTCGTCACCAGCTTTGGATGAAGAGCCCAGTCTTCAGGCAGTGCACGGGGGAGACGCCATTTTATTACAAAGATGCTGTGGGAGACAGAGCTGTGATGCAGCGTTCGAAAGATTTTTCCTGACAGTCAGGAGACACAGAGAAGGTTCATTCATCCTTAGCAGTGAAGTGAATCCCAATATTTATGTTATACAGATAATGATAATGACAATGACTAATGAACAAAGCAGGCACCTGCAATGGGATACCATAGGAGTCATTTGTGCAGAGAGAAGGGAAGTCCACAAGTACTGAAAAATGTCCACTAAATCACTTTCCTCAGGGCATCCTTGAGGTCCTTGGTCCCCGTGCTGTAGATGAGGGCGTTCACTGTGGGAGGCACCACCGAGTACAGAAGTGCTACCACCAGATTCAGGGATGGGGAGGAGATGGAGGGAGGCTTCAGGTAGGCAAACATGGCAGAGCTGGCAAACAGGGAGACCACGGTCAGGTGAGGGAGCCACGTGGAAAAGGCTTTGTGCCGTCCCTGCTCACAGGGCAACCTCAGCGCAGCCATGAAGATCTCCACACAGGACAGCACAACGAAAATACAACACCCGAGTGCTCCAATAGCACTAAATATAAGAACCCCAAATTCCCTGAGTAAGGAGCGTGAGCAGGAGAGCTTGAGGATCTGAGGGATTTCACAAAAGAACTGGTCCACAGCATTGCCTTGGCAGAGCGGTAGTGAAAATGTATTGGTAGTGTGCAGCATGGCATAGGGGAAATCACTGTCCCAGGCAGCTGCTGCCGCTTTGCTGCGAGCTCGGCTGTCCGGGAGGGTCCCATAGCGCAGGGGGTTGGAGATGGCATGTAGCGGTCATAGGCCATGATGGTGAGAAGAGAAAACTCTGCTGACATCAAGAAGGCAAACAGAAACACTTGGGCAGTGCATCCTGCATAGGAAATGTCCCTGGTGTCCCAGAGGGAATTGGCCATGGATACGGGAACAGTGGTGGAGACGGAGCCCAGACCGAGGAAGGAGAGGTTAAAGTGGAAGAAGTACATGGGGGTGTGGAGGCAGCGGTCACAGGCTACGGCGGTGATGCTGAGGCCGTTGCCCAGGAGGGCAGCCAGGTAGATGCCCGGGAAGAGCCAGAAGTGCACGAGCTGCAGCTCCTGCAGGTCTGCTAACGCCAGGAGGAGGAACCGGGTGATGGAGCTGCTGTTGGTCATTTGCTGTTGGACTTTTGCTGCCTGAAGGCATTGGGGCCTGTGTAAGAGGGAAGACAGGGAGAAGTTTTGAGAGACTTCTCAAGGAAAACCCCTAAAATCTTCTGCGGTCTCAGTGCCTTCTCCAGCAGAGAGAAATAAATTCCCATCTCCCGCTGCCCAAGCAGACAACCAAGATGAGAAACCTCAAAGCACAAACACCTTCCCATTCAAGTCAATGCTGCCTTGGTGTACTTCTTCAAAAGGACCCTCAGAAAGATGCTGGGGGTGATGTGGAGCTGTGAGCAGCCCTGACACACGCAGCACCCTCACGACAGCAGAAGGACCCTGCCCTGCCGGGGGTCACTCCTTTAACCAACAGCTTCTCCCCACAGCACTGTGGGGAGCTCGCTGGGCAGGCTGAGTGCTGACCCTGGCAGGCAGCAGAGTCCCTGCCTGGCACACAGCCTCCTGGGGTGCAGGGACCCTGCTCTGAAGGACAGCCCTGGGCTGGAGCGTGTCCTTCTCCACATGAAAGGAACCCGGAGAGCCATCCTGCCAGATCCTGCCTGCTCTGGGATGTGCCAGCTCTAGGAGACCCCTCCAGAGTACTCAAGTGCATTGCCCTGCAGCCAGAGACTTACTGTGTTAAGGGCCGTGAAGATTTCTCTTCCAGGGAGCTCTCAGCATCCTCCACACTGCCTTTAACCTCTCTCTTACTTCTCTCCTCTCCCCTCGCTGCCTCACGATATGGAGAGGGAAGGTGATAACAATGTCCACAGTGTGGATGGACCAAAGGCTGCCCATCCGCAAAGACTGTCTCTGCAGCACCCTGTCCTTCCTGCAGTTTGTCTTGCAAGCCCCACAGCCCTGCAGAGTTTCTGCAGTCACCAAACATTTCTCTGGACAAGATGTCATTGCGCAGCCTCGTTTCTCTGGCCTTGGAGACTGCGGGGCAGTCTGTGGGCACCTCATTTCCTTGTTACATTAACATCTGCCAAGCACTCCAGCATGTGAAGCAGAGTGGGGGCCCTGGGGCCCTGGTACCATGTTTACCTGTAACGAGTCTGTGCTCAGCCCCGGTGCCTCAGCTCAGATGCTGCAGCGCAAACGTGCACAGGCGGGAGGAGCTGGGGAACAGACAGGAGGAGCTGGAGCATCCCAGCACTGTGATGGTTTTGGATTAAATTAGATGTGGTGGGACAGCTTGCTCACTTGGGGTGCTGCAGTGGAGGGATAGAGGCTCTGCAGAAGAGAGTGGCCGGGAAGGTGAGGATGGGGGATGTCCCCAGTGTGAAGGGCCAGCTCAGATGTCTGGAGGTCTTGCAGGATGCTTAGCTTCTGTCACTGAGGATTAGAGAGGCCAGTAAGGGTGACATCGTGTTGGCAGTTATGAACCATGCAGTGAGGGTGAGGAAGCAGGAGAAGTCTTCTGGCAGCAGCCCAAGGAAGTCTGCAGGGCAATGAGCCAGTTCCTGTGGGGGACTGTAATTGCCCTGGCATTCACGGACCAGGCAAAACAAGGTGCAAACAGTCTGCAGCACCGCGGGACACCTTCTTCATACAGCTGCCCAGTGGGCCAACAAAGGCCCTGGGTGCTCACCTGGATCCGGTACTGGCAACCAAGGACGAGCTGCTCAGGGATGTGATAATCACGATAAACAACTCCTCACACACACACACACAGAGACTGGAAATGGGAATGAAAGAAATGATGTAGGGACAATACTGTCTGAGAGGTGTTGCCATTAGATGACAACAGTTAGAAAGGAGAGAAAAAGTATTGTTCTAACAACTTCATGGCAGACTATAATACTGAGAAATTATAAGTGTCTTGTCAAGGAAGAATGAAGGAAAGGAGTAACATGAAAGAAATAGAGTTTAGCATCATGAAGAAGAGGAAGACCTTATTTTAGAGCATGTTAGTGCTGCTGTTGTTAGTGAGAGTAGAAATAAGGCAAATCCCAGGGTGGGTTGTCCCCAGCTGGCAGCTCAGCCCCCACGCAGCTGCTGGCTCAGCCCCCCTGAGCTGGAGGGGGGAGAGCATTGGAAGGGCAAAGTGAGAAAGAGTCGTGGGTGAAGAGAAAGGCAGTTTAATAAGTGAAGCAAAGGTGCGTGCGCAAGCAAAAGGGAGTAAGGAATTGCTATGAGTTTGTTTTGAATGCTCTGCCTTTGGAGAGGGGAGTGAATGGGCTCCTCTTTTGCTGGAGCCATAGAAGGGTTTGGGTTGTAAGGGAGCTGCAAGGTCCTGTAGTTGCAAGCCCCCTGTCACGGGCAGGGAAAGGGGAAGGCGTCCCTGGGTGGGCTCGAACCACCAGCCTTTCGGTTAACAGCCGAACGCGCTAACCAATTGCACCACAGAGACTCCCAAAGTGAGCTATGGAGTGCTTCCCATCGGCAGGCAGATGCTTGGCCATTTCTGGGGAAGCAGAGCTTCGTCACCCACAGTGGGGACTTGGGAAGAGAAACACCAGAACCCAGAGTGTCCACCCTTCATCCTTCTTTCCCTGAGCACCGGACCTCCCCTCCATGGCATTTCTGGTAGCAGTCCTCTCTCATTCCCTGCCCTCTGCACACCATCCATCTGCAATACAAAGCTGGCCACCAAAGCAACTCCTCCTGCAGCCTTGCACAAGCGCTTACACCTCAAAGAGCACAGACGTGCCTCGGCGAGGTCCTCCCCTCACCAAGATGCACTTCCTCAACTCGTGTTTTTAGGATGCACGAATGGTGACTGCAGAAACGTGGTCATCCCCTGAGGATGAGAGGGAAAGCCTTGAGTGCTTCTTAGCTTCTCAGGTAGTGATCAGGCAGTGATTGGCAGTGCGTACGGATGCGAGAGAGGGTGTAGGGAACTCGTCAAGAAGCAAGGCGATGGTTGAGGGCTGTAGCAAATCCTTCCAACCTTGTGTGAGCCCAGCAATGGAAAGCCGTTGCTGTCTGTGGGTGGAGGAGGAATAGGTCTGCCCTGGGAATGTGGCTGAAGGCCCCTGCACAAAGGAGAGGTTCCCATCCTGTGTGCATGCCTCAGCCTGGGAGATGGGGAATGCCCTCTGCTGTGGGGTGGCTAGACAGTGCTCAACATGCCCCATGAGCTGACCTTCCTCTCTTCCTCTCCTTCACTCCCCACCCTTGGATGCACCTCAGGAAGCTTTTCACTCCTGTAGAGGCCGGTTCATTCTTGCAGTACCTGCAGTTCAGGAACTTGGCACCAGAGGGCTCATTAACATGCAAAATGCCATGCCAAGCCAAGTCTCCCTGCATAATTCTCCCGAATGTTTCAAGTCTCATGGGGTTGAGCTGAGAGACTCCAGGAGTGCAGCCAAACTGAGAAGATTTCAGGAATAAATATCAGTACAACAGGATGTCTTCTTTCACCAGTTTTCTTCACTTTTCTGCTTACACAACAAGTGATATCAGCCTTCCCCAATTCCTATTCATCTCCTGATGCGTCTCCTGATGAAGTCTGAACATGTAGGAAAAGTAAGATCCTTTCTGTACAACACTGTGTGGGCAAACTCTGTCCCCCCCACCTCCCACACACCCTGCCATTTCTATCATCAGCCACCTGGGACTTGCATCATGCTCTCTCAAATCCAAGCTTCTCCCACCATAGCCTGCAGCTGAAGGTGCATTTGCACCAGTTCCCACCTGCTGTAGTTGGAGAACCAGCTGCGCAGTCACAGAAGGATGGTTCTTACCTGCCAAGAAAGGAATAGTTTAATAAAAAATAAAAGACATTCCTCAGCTGCCTATGAACTCCAAGTTGCCTCCACTGAAGTCCACTTTCCACAGTGGGTAACCTCAGTGGGAAACCTTCAGCGAGATACGTAGGAAGGGACAGGTAGGAACATAATTCAGGATTTGGCTGAAGGCAGCATCAGGCAGACTGCAGAAAGTTGAGAAGGGGCCCTTGAAGGAGTACATGCGGAAAGATGTGACAGGGTAGTGAGAGTCGATGCAGAGGAAGATCAATATTTATTCTCCTGAACGTAGTATGCGGGCTGGAAATTTCCATGTTGGCACCATGGCATCACGTCACCCACATTAACTGTGGTGATTTCCGTGTATGGGGCTTTATTTATCAGAGACCCCAGGCATGGGTCAGTGACTTGAGGCACCACAGCTGTGAGCTGCAACTGCCTTGGGCAGAACTTGTCCTGAGACCAAAGCTCTCCCTCCCTGCTTGGTAATGGCACTAACCAGCCATGTGTCAGACAAACGTGGGCACCAAACGAGCTCCACCCACCCGAGTCTTGCGCAAGACTTGGATTCAAGGAGGACAGATGTGCCTGAGGGAGGCCTTCCCCTCACCTAGAAGCCCTTCCGAAATTAGTGCTTTGGGATCCATGCATGCTGAATGGAGAGACATGGCCATTTCTGGAAGGGGGGATGGAAAGCCCTGCTGGGAAACCTGGCTGCTGCCTGGTGCGGGTCCAGGGAATCACCCTCCAAGGATGCACATGTTGCTCAGGAAGCTGTCTCAAACCAGAGACTAACTGCAAGAGCAAGGGCTACTTGTCACCCACGGACCCAACCTTTCCTTTTTGCTCTTCCCAGGGAGTTCTCAATCCAGAACTTTGGCTTTCCTCATTGGTCTCCAATGGTGATTAATTTTTCTTCTTGATGGTATCACCTATCCATCTGCATGTTGCATTTAGGCAGTCTTGCTTCTCCTCTGGGACTCGTCGTGTGGAGCTAAGACATAGAATCATAGAAACATAGAAACCTAGAATCATAGAACGGTTTGGGTTGGAAGGGACCTTAAAGATCATCTGGTTCCAACCCCTCTGCCATGGGCAGGTGTTGCGTTAAGAGTTTACTGTCGCATTAGTCTGAGGAGTGGCTGGGGGGGGACCCTCCCATTGAGTCATGAGGTTCAGACAGGACCTCCCACCTGGGAAGCTTCTTCAGTGCTGTGCCTTACCTAAAAGTGTGAAAAGAAGTTCTAATGTCTAAGTCACCTCAGCAATTATCCCACAGCAGGGACTCCCTGCACTAGACCAAGTTGCTCAAAGCCGCATCCAGCCTGGCCTTGAACACTTCCAGGGATGGGGCATCTACAACTTCTCTGGGCAACCTGCTCCAGTGTCTCACCACCCTCATAGTGAAGAATTTCTTCCCTATATCTAATCTAAATCTACTCTCTTTCCGTTTAAAGCCATTACTCCTTGTCCTATCACTACATGCCCTAGTAAATGTCTCTCTCCAGCTTGCTTGTAGGCCCCCTCCAGGTACTGCAAGGCTGCTAGAAGGTGTCCCTGGAGCCTTCTCTTCTCCAGGTTGAACAACCCCAGCTCTCTTAAGCTGTTTTCATAGGAGAGGTGCTCCAGCCCTCTGATCATCTTCATGGCCCTCCTCTGGACTCTCGCCAACAGGTCCATGTCTTTCTTATGCTGGGGGCCCCAGAGGTGAACACAGTACTCCAGGTGCGGGACTCACAAGTGCAGAGTAGAGGGGGAGAATCACCTCCCTCGACCCACTGGTCACGCTTCTTTTGATGCAGCCCAGGATGTGATTGGCTTTCTGGGCTGCAAGCGCACATTGCCGGGTCACGTTGAGTTTCTCATCAACTAACTCTCCCAAGTCCTTCTCCTCAGGGCTGCTCTCAATCCGTTCTCCGCCCTGCCTGTATTTGTGCTTGGGATTGCCCCAACCCATGTGCACGAACTTGCACTTGGTCTTGTTGAACCCCATGAGGTTCACACGGGCCCACCTCTCTAGCCTGTCAAGGTCCCTCCGGATGGCATCCCTTCCCTCTAGAGTATCAACCAGACCACTCACCTTGCTGTCATCCACAAACTTGCTGAAGGTGCACTCAATCCCACTCTCCATGTCGCTGGAAAGGCGTTAAACGGTGCCAGTCCCAATACCAACCCCTGAGGAATGCCACTCATCACTGGTCTCCATTTGGACATCAAGCATTGGATCATCAAGCTTTGAGTCCAACCACCCAGACATTTCCTTACCCAGAGACTGGTCCAGCTGTCAAATCCATGTCTCTCCAATTTAGACACAAGGATGTTATGCGGGACAGCGTCAAATGCTTTGCCTAAGTCCAGGTGGATGACATCAGCTGCTCTTCCTTTATCCACCAATGCTGTAACCCCATCAGAGATGGCCACCAGATTTGTCAGGCATGATTTGCCCTTTGTGAAGCCATGTTGGCTGTCACCAATCATCTTATTTTCCATGTGCCTTAGCAGAGTTTCCAGGAGGATCTGCTCCATGATCTTGCCAGGCACAGAGGTGAGACTGACTGACCTGTAGTTCTCCCAGTCTTCCTTTCTCCCTTTTTAGAAACGGGGGTTATGTTTCCCCTTTTCCAGTCAGTGGGAACTTCCCCAGACTGCCACGGCTCTGCAAATATGATGGATAGTGGCTTAGCAACTTCATCCGCCAGTTCCCTCAAGACCCACGGATGCATCTCATCAGGTCCCATGGACTTGTGCACATTCAGGTTCTTTAGATGTCTCAGACCTGATCTTCTCCTACGGCAGGCAGTACTTCATTCTCCCAGTCCCCGCCTTTGTCTTCTGCAACTTGGGTGGTGTGGCTTCAGCACTTGCCGGTCAAGACTGACGCAAAAATGTCATTGAGTACCTCAGCCTTCTCCATATCTCAGGTAACCAGGTCTCCCGTTTCCTTCTGGAGAGGGCCCACATCTTCCCTACAAAAATCCCTACAACAAACCCAAAACCAAAACCCAAAGCAACCCAAAGTCAGGCAAGAGCTTTCAGGTACCTGGTGACTTTACCTTCCCCTTGAAAAGTCCCCATCTAGAAATGGTTAGCTAGAGCTGTGAGCATCCCTGTCCCACATAACACCCTCCGGATGGAAGAATGACCCTGCCCTGCCAGGGGTTGCTCCTTCCACCCAGACCTTCTGCAGTGCTGTGGGGAGTTCCCCCTTCTCAGTCACCCCTGAGAAGCTGTGAGAGCCGTCCTGACAGATCCCATGCCCGTCAGATGTGGCAGCTTCGGAAGACCTCTTTGGGAACAGCAGCTGCGCTGCCCTGCAGCCAGAGACTTACTGTGTCAAGGACTGGGAAGATCTCCCCAGCTATGAGCCCTCCTCCGTCCTCCCACTCCAGGCTGCCTTTTACTTCTCTCCGAGCTGCTCATCCTGTCTCGTCACCTGCAGGCAGTGCCCTGAGCCCTGCTGCTCTTTGCAGAGGAGCTGCTGCTGGACTCGGCTGTCTTTCTGCAGGTGCCATGCATCCGTTGCCATGAGCTCTCTCAGTCCCAGGAGCTTGTGCCAGCCCAGGAGCACAAGGGCAGCTGAAGGTGTGACTTCCTCTGCCCCACAGACTCCTTGAGGAGCTCCCTGGTCTCCAGTGCTGACAAAGCAGCAGGGTCCCTCCTGGGGAACCTTCTTGGAAGGAGGCTGAAGTAAACACCTCCATCATGTCTCTAATCTGGGGAGAGAGCGGCAGAGTCCAGCCGTGTGATTTGTCCTTTCAGAGAACGGTTGACTAAAAGAGGTGACAAGTTCTCCCTCTGAAAACCCCTATTCCTCCCCAAATACTAGGCAGTGAGAGGGAGGGGTTTGTTTCCCCATGGAAGGCAGTGATGCAACTGAGTCAATGCAGAAGTCAGACTTTGGTTACAGGCTTCCAGGCTCTCAGGTGATTCATCTCCCTCCAGTTCATGCCACAAAACCACAGGAGCTGTGATTCCCTTTCCCTCAGGCCAAGTGTGCAGAAAAGAGGTGTCTGCATGGGAGCTCCTTGACTAAGCTCCCACTAGAGTCAATGGAGATGGAGGGAGGGAGTCAGTTGCTCACGCAAAGCCCCTTGGTGACATTTCAGGGGGTTGGTGGGTTGAGCATGGCCAGCCACTAAGCACGCACCCATTTGTTCCCTTGCTCCCTTCCCCCCTTCCCCAGCGGGATGGGAGAGAAGCGAAAAAGCCCCCCTTCATCTGGGTGGACAGGGCTCTGAGCAGCGTGATCTAGTGAAAGGTGTCCCTGAGCAATGGCAGGGGGTTGGACTCCATGATCTTTAAAGGCCCCTTCCGACTAAAACCGTTCTATGATTCTATGAAGACACCATGGTACCGCAGGGGCTGCGCCCAAGAGTGCTGAGAGAACAGGTCCATGTCACAGGGAGGCCATTCTGTATCATCCTCGAATGGTGGTGGAGATGAAGGGACCCATCTGATCATTGGTGAAAAGCAAATGTTGCACAAAAAGTGTGTCACAGAGCATGTCCTCCTGGGTCACATTTCTGGGCCAGGAAGAAGACAGTGACTGAGAACAGCCAGCATGGCTTTGTGTAGGGTGGATCACAGCCAAGCTACACTTCTGCCTTTTCTGATGACAGGGCTGGATTTCTGCACCAGGGAAGAGCAGTAGATGTCATTTGCCTTGCCTTGAGCAAGGCTTTTAACACCATCCCCCACAAGAGCCTTGTCTCCAAGGTAGCACATAATGGGCTGCATTGGTGAATATGTACGTTGGTAAAAAGTGGTCAGAGAGTTGCTCTCGGAAAGTCAGTTAATGGGAAATATTGCAGCTGGAGGCTGGTGGCAACAAGGGGAGTCCTGGAGGGTCCTGGGACCCGTCTGGTTTAACATTTTTCTAATGACCTGGAGGTCTTTCTTGTGAAGTCTGCACACCTCATACCCAGGTGGTGGGACTGGTTGACACACCAGGGCAAGGCTGCCATCCAGAAGGACCTAGGTAGGCTCAAAGGCATGGGCCAACAGGAGCCTCATGACAACCAGCACGGAGAAATGCAGAGTCCCGCACCAGAGGTGGACTGAGCCCCTGCAATGGTACAGGCTGGGGACCACCTGTCTTGGGAGTAGCTCTGCAGAAAAGGTGCTGGAGTTCCTGAGGGCCATTAGGCAAAAGACAAGTCAGCACTGAGGAAGGCCAGCAGTGTGGTGGGCTATATGAAGAGGAGCATAGCCAGGAGACTGGGCATGTGTTGATCGTCCTCTACTCAGGACTCGTTAGACTACTGGTAGGTACTGCATCCAGATTTGTGGCCCTCAATAAAAGGGAGAGAGATGAGGAAACTGGAGTGAGTTCAACAGAGGGCCACCAAGATGGTCTAGGGCTGGGGCACTTGCCTTCTGAGAAGGGGCTGAAGGAGCTGAGCTTGTTCAGCCTGCGGAAGGGAAAGCTTCAGGGGCACCTCAGAGCAGCCCATGGCTTTTGAATGCCTGCATCTTCGTAGCAGACAGAGCCAGACTCTTCACTGTGATGCATAGTGCAGGATGACGGAGAAGTTCAAGCTTTTCCCCATCCTGCCTGGAGGGCCGGGACACTTGTTTCACACAGTAGTCAGGGTCAGGTGGGGGTGCAGATAGTTTGAGTGGAGGAAATGCCTTGGGCTCCAATGAAAGCTCAAAATTTGAACTGCACGACTCCATTGGCTGCAAGTAGACATGAGTTACTTGATGCAACTGTGAATAGCTGGTCGAGTTTTCTTAAGCATCTCACTGAGAGAAGCAGTGGTGGGGAAGAGGAGAGCACTCCCTAGTTTCCCAAATCCCAGGGTGGTTGCCAAGCCATCCCTTTCTTATCCTCTGCCATCCCATTCCCTGGGAAGCACATCTGGTGGAGCTCCAGACTGTAAGCGTTGGGGTGTCTCTATGTTTTGCATAAGACAAGTCTTAGTCTTCCTAAAGACCTATCTTTGCAAAATAGCAGTCCGTGTCTCCTTTAGTCCTGCCGAGCATCTTCTGTCGGCAAGGTCGAAGTAAGCGATATGATCAACACCAGGCAGGATTTCCCATCCTAAAGCGCACATCTAAAATGGATCAGAGGGTGGGCTTGCAAAACTGACACCGTGAGTCTTCAGGTGGCACGGGCACTGCCGATTCCTCCTCCAGGAAGCCGCATAAAAGAAGCCCCCGGGGAGCGCCAGGGAGCAGGAGCGCTGCAAGCAGCAGTTTGCACAGCACTTTGCATGGAAGGGCGCGTGAGAAGGGCAGCGCACTCTTCCAGTGGTGGGGCTGCTGCCTGCTCTGCTCAAAGGCAGGCTTAGGCTGCGGCCCCACTGATCACCCCAGCTAGCTGTCAGCTGTGCAAACCTACCCAGCAGCTTGAGGTCTCCAGGGAATTAGAAGGGCTTCTTAGGCAGTGCTTTGAGGTCATCAGAAGCATGGTGGCAGAAACCAGGTGAAGGCTGTGCTCTGCAGCAGCTGGGCACCATCTCCCTAGCCAGCCTAGCCTGGGATGAGTGGAGGTGGCCACTCAGACAGGGCTTCCTCTCAGGGAAGCTGCTGTCCAGGTGGAGGGCAGGAAAGTCTGTGCCCGATGCTCCTGGGTGGAGGAGGGTGCAAGCTCCACCTGCGCAAGGTGTGCTCTGGTGGAGTCCCTCAGGCAGCGGGTGGAGGAGCTGCGGGAAGCAGTCAGGAGGTGATGCTGTATAAGAGAGGCGGAACAAGAAATAGACAGAATCTTATTTGAGGCATTGCAAGAAGAAATATTGGAAGCCCTGTGAGAGACTGAAAGAGTTAATGTCTCAAACATTGTGGCGAGGCAAGGCGCTATTTGCATGGCGACTGCAGGTCGGCGAGCACGGGGTGGGGGAGAGGGGGAGCAGGATGTGCGGGATGTGGAGAGCTCGTCGGAGGATGCACGGTTCTGGGTTCCGCCGGACCTTACTATGTATGGCCAGAGGTCACAGAGTTGATCTGAGGAAGGGGCTTGCAACCACCCGAGAGACCCCTTGTGACCACCCCCTCCCCCAGCACCTGCGCAGAAGATGGAGATCTTTCTAGAACAAGAACCATGTAAGTCCTGAAGGGGCGTACCTGGAGGCAGGGATTTGCTTATAAAAGACACGCCCTCCAGGGAACCACACGCGCACCCACCACTGGAGGATTGCCACGTCTGTCATCATCATCACGGGATCCAAGGGTGGTGATACTTTTTCTTTCTCTTTCCTCCTCTCTTTTCCTTTCCTTTTCTCGCTTCTCTCTCCCTCTACTCTTCCAATATATGCAAGTTTGGGATAAATTGTGACGGGTTGCCCGGAAAATCGCTCCGTTGCCAAATTGCCTCTGTTTGTTCGTTGAGCTCACCAGTTCGTTAAGTTTGTCCGTTTGTGGAATTCGCCAGTTAATAACGTTGCTGGCCAGCCTGTTCCTCTGAGTCATTGTCATGACTGTACCGACCACGCGGCTCTTTCAAGCAGAGATCGGCTTTTGTCGGTACACAAACCGTCGGGGAATCGAAAAGATTCACCCCTCTCGCAACCCACCGAGTGGGACAAGACAACCCCATGGCACTGACCTCCAAGGACTACCAGGCAAGGAGTGTCAACAGTGAATAGACAGCATCTTGGAGAAGGAGGCACCATGGTCTCTGGTGACCCATGGCAGCAGGATATCACGTCCAGCTGTTTCCCCCTATGTACCGACCAGCAACAGATACAAAGTCTTGGCAGTACATGAAGCCAATGGGCAAGATTCCCAGGGAGAAACCTCAGCAGTTGCCCATCCCATAAAGGAGCTCCATCCATCTGAGCTGCCCCTTCACACAGAGGCCATCCTCCGTCCTCGTCTTCCCTGCCACTCTCTCCTGCAGAGCCTATATCCCTCCACTGCTGCAGCCCAGTTGAACAAGTTGTCTCGCCACATCTCATTTCATTCCAAAGTGTCACAGCGCTCAGAAGCTTCAGCTCCGTCTGTGTGTGCTCCAGCTCCTCCTGGCTGTGCACATTTGGGCTCAAGAGCTCAGCACCTCAGCTGTGGCAAGAGATGGTGCTGGCTATCCCAAGCACCTCGCGTAGCACTATTCGCCTTTCTTAGGGCATTAAAAGAGAGCCCGGAATTAAAGAAGGTCTCCTCAGTTCAGAGATTTGGATATGTCTATGTTTTGCAGTAACTGGTGCTCTAGTAAACACACTGGAAGGAGCCGAGAAGGGGCTGTGCCATGGTGTGGTGTTGGAGTTCAGATGATGGCACACTGGCACCAGACCCCTTTGGGAGGCCCTGGGGTGTCTGTCCCACGCCAGCTCCAACAGGGCACAGCTTTCCTGGAGGCCCTGTGCTGTGTTTGCCTGCAGAATGGAGTTGTATTAGGCACTCCAGGCACCTGGCCAGGCAGTGGAGGCTTTTTTTAAAATGTAGTTAAAATGAGAGCCCTGAAATAAATAAGATGTCTTCAGTGCAGGGATGTGGACATGTTAAGATATTTTAGTGGAGGCCCTCAGGCAGTGGGTGGAGGAGCTGCAGGAGGAAGTCAGCAGGTGACGCTGTATTAGAGAAGGGGGTGGCTTTGCAGTGACTGGTGCTCTAGGAAATGCACTGGATAGAGAGAGACCCGGGTCTCCTTCTGGTGCACTGCTCTGTTTGGTCAGCTCCAGAGCTCTGTGTGCTCCAGAGATATATGTGACAAGGCACATTCAGGTGCCCTAAACGTACAGGTCGGTGTCATTTAGGATGGCCAAGGAAATCCCCCTTCCACCTCTGGCCCTCAGCTGATGCTCGGGAAGGATGGGGGTATTCTCAGAGATTTTCCATCACAGCTTGCAAACACTTGCACACGTCTTAGACCAACCCTGGCCCCTCAGTCATCACCACGTGTGTGGGGGTGAGCAACTGAGCGCCCACAGAATAAAGACGAGGGGCTCAGAGCAGGGGCTCACCTGCAGGCAACGCTTTTGTGCACCCCTGAACTGAAGCAAGAGGAATCCCATCTGCTGTGGCTGTGTGGGGTGCATGGAGGGAGCTGAATCGTGCTTCTTCCAGCTGGGAAGGAGATGCCTACATTGCCTCAGCTGAACCACTGCCCAGCACAGGGGAAGCCAAGCCCTCCCTGTCCCTGTCTGTCTGTCCTTCGTCTTATGGGACAGGACCTGCGGTGTCCAGAGGGGAACATTTACACCTCTCGCAGACAACCATGCTCTGGCAGGACAATTTCTGCTGCAGGAATCAGTTTTAGAGATTCCTCCAATGTTTAGAGAGGGACCATTAGTGATGCTTTTGTTGACTCCAAAGTACATTCCCCAGGGATGATCCTGCTGCCTTTCGGCGGTGTCAGCCCTGGAGCCCCGGGGACACCTCGAGGGAGCCCAGAGGGGGCAGAGAAAGTGGCGCCTTGGGTTGGTCCTCTGCTGCTGAGCTGCGGTGGGGTCCTGAGACGGAGGAAGCTCACGGCAAGCATGCAGTGCTTCAGGCAGACAGCTCTGCCCAGGAGCAGATGCTCTGCAGAGCACAGCAGGGCTGAGACACTGCCTGCAGGCAGCAAGGGGAGATAGATGAGAGTTTAAAGGCAGTGTGGAGTGGGAGGATGCTGAGAGCTCACTGGAGGAGAAATCTTCACAGCCCTTAACACAGTAAGTTTCCGGCTACAGGGCCACCAGAGTATGCTGGAGGGGTCTCCTAGAGCTGGCAGATCCCAGAGCAGGTAGGATCTGGCAGGATGGCTCTCCGGGTTTCCTTAGTGTGCAGACAGACCAGCAGGGCTTCCCTGCTGCACCCTCAGAGGGACAGGGCATCACAGCTCCCTTTTTGCAGGGAGGGTTGCAGGGCTGTGCAGCCAGGTGTGCACCCAGGGGTGCCCAGGGCTGTCCTTCAGAGCAGGATCCCTGCACCCCAAGGGGCTGTGTGCCGGGGAGGGACTCTGCTGCCTGCCAGCTCCAGCACTCAGCCTGCCTGCAGGTTTCCCCACAGTGCTGTGGGGAGAAGCTGGGGGTGGAAGGAGAGACCCCCCTTCAGCAGCACAGGATCCTTCTGCTATTGAGAAGGTGCTGCATGTCTCAGGGCTGCTCACAGCTCTACATCTGCCCCCAGGACATTTCTGACTGCTCTTTTGAATAAGGACACCAAGGCAGCCTTTATTTGAAAGGGAAGGTGTCTGTGTTTTGACGTTTCTCCTCTTGCTTGTCTGCTTAGGCGTGGGAGATGGGAATTGATTTCTCTGTGCTGCAGAAGGCACTGAGACTGCAGTTCTTGTTAGGACTTGTCTGAGCTTCTCCTTCACCCCTGCACACACAGAGATGCCTCTGGTCGGTGCCCTGCTGCCAGGAGGTGTCTGCAGGGCGGAGGTGAGCACATAGTGAGTGGGATGGGTTTTGTGTGCATGGACGGGGAGCAGATGTGGGGACAGAGAAGGAGCTCCCGGCAGGTACAGCTCCAGACAGCTGAGACATGGGCAGGGAATGGGAGGACAGTACTAACAGAATAGTCTGGCAGGGCAATGGGAGCACCTGCCTGACAGCCTTTAATGTCAGGGTTTTCAGATCATGAGTCAGCTCCTTGTCAGCCAGGCCTCCAGCAACGCAGACTCTCCTGGCTGCCACTATGTCCCTTCCTGGCATTGCTTCCCCTTGCCAAAGCACTGTGATATTTCTCCTTGTGTCTCCAGTTGCCCATGCTTCTGCTGCTCTGGTTTTGTGGCTCTCTGGGGATGGGGATTTCAGCTGCAGCTCAGACACTCCCCCTGTGGGTCCTGCCATGCAGATGTCTCCATGGTAGGAAGATGTCCAAGCCCCCTTCTAACCAGTGGGGCTCTGGGCAATGCAGTGCATGGGGTGGGAAAAACTGACTCTCCCCTTTAGGAACCCCACCTTTAGGATATCCTAACGGAAGAGCACAGCTCTCCATCAAGGTCTTTGTCATATCTGGGTGCCCAACAGAGAAGACGGGGAGTAAGTGGGCGGTCGCGTGTGGGCAGCTGGAATGAGCCTGAGCCTGAGACCAGGACTGATGGACACACCGGCTGGCTTCGCTCTGCACTAAGGGACACTCCCTTTGCCTCCCAGGACCCTCAAGACTTCACCTGGAGTGCAGTACAAATGCCAGGGTTGTCTACCTCCAAGAAATGCTCCTGCAATGAAACAGGCAGCTAGAAGAAAATCAACAGCCAACACTGTTCTGCAGTCAAGTGAAGGGAGAGTGAATATGCTGTGAAATCCACCACGACTTGAGTCCATCACAGGTCACTCCTTGTTCTTATTTAGCTGTTGCTGTAGGGCAGAACTGACTCCCCCAGAGCCCACTGCAGAGTCCTGTCCTCCCAGTGGCACCCTCAGCCACCACAACCCAGCGCTTGTGCAAGGGAGCTGCTCAAAGGTCTCTGAAGGGGAGAGGCAGTTTGGGAGGTTAAATGAAAAATGGCTTTGATTTTGCTCAGAGAAGTCTGCCCTAATTTCTCACTGCCTTTTCCTCCTTGGACAGTGCCCCGTACCCAGAGGCAGAAAATGGCCAACAGCAGCTCCATCACCCAGTTCCTCCTCCTGGCATTTGCAGACAGGCGGGAGCTGCAGCTCTTGCGCTTCTGGCTCTTCCTGGGTATCTACCTGGCTGCCCTCCTGGGCAATGGCCTCATCATCACCACCATAGCCCGTGACCACCATCTCCACACGCCCATGTACTTCTTCCTCCTCAACCTCTCCCTCCTCCATCTGGGCTCCATCTCCACTGTTGTCCCCAAATCCATGGCCAATTCCCTCTTGAACACCAGGGCCATTTCCTTCTCGGGATGTGCTGCGTAGGTTTTGTTCTTTCTCTTTTTCATGTCAGCAGAGTTTTCTCTTCTCACCATCATGGCTGATGACCACTACGTTGCCATCTGCAAACCCCTGCATTACGGGACCCTCCTGGACAGCCGAGCTTGTGTCCACATGGCAGCAGCTGCCTGGGGCAGTGGTTTCCTCTATGCCACGCTGCACACTGCCAATACATTTTCACTACCACTCTGCCAAGGCAATGCCATAAACCAGTTCTTCTGTGAACTGCCCCAGATCCTCGACCTCTCCTGCTCCACCTCCTATCTCAGAGAAGTTGGGGTTGTTTTGATTAGTGCTTTTCTATTTTGGGGGTGGTTTATTTTCATTGTGCTGTCCTACGGGCAGATCTTCAGGGCTGTGATGAGGATCCCCTCTGAGCAGGGATGGCACAAAGCCTCTTCCACGTGCCCCCCTCACCTGGCTGTGGTCTCTCTATTCCTCAGCACTGGCATGTTTTCCAACCTGAAGCCTCCCTCAATCTCCTCGCCAGCTCTGGACCTGGTGGTGGCAGTTCTGTACTCAGTGATGCCCCCAACAGTGAACCCCCTCATCTACAGCATGAGGAACAAGGAGCTCAAGGTTGCCCTGAGGAAACCCATTGGATTCATTTCAGCAGCCATAGGCTGCCTACCTTCCTCTGCAAATGGGTTCCTCTGTGTGTCGTGACAGGCCAAGCCTGTCTTTCCTTTCTTTGGTTTTTTTTTTCTACATTTTTCCTCTTGTGATGATGTTGTCTACAAGGAAATGTCATTATTCATCCCCTCCTCCCAATGTATGCACCTGTCTTGTGTGATGCGGAGACTTTGTGTAAATGAGGAGCCAGGCCATCTGTGTATTTAAGCAAAACAAATGAACCTGCAGTATCGTCCTTGTCCAAGATCCATCCTCAGTGGAGCAAGAATGAATGGGAAACTAAAACCCCTTTCTGGATGCACCAGCTCGGGGCAGGCTGCTGTGTCCCTGGGGCAGCAGGAGCAGCCTGAGGACCCCCAGAGCCAGGGCTCTTGTACTGGCTTGGGGAGAGGGGATGGCACGGAGGGGCTGCAGCCCTCTTAGGATCTCCTGGAGAGGAGAGCAGAGGACACAGGGTGCCATTGACCTCTGTTTCCCTGTGCTACGGATGTCCCCATCTCTGCGGCTGACCCACAGCAGCTGCTGTGCCCGTCAGAGGGGCTGGGGCTGTGGTGTGAGTGCCCAGAGGTCTGCAGCACCCTGCGGTGGGCACTGCCGTGGGGCCGGCTGAGACTGGGCTGGGCAGAGGGCAGGGCAGGTGGAGAGAGGACAGGGGAGGTGGGAGAGCTTGGACACAGCTGGCCTTGGCTAGATCATGCCCAGGAGAGAAAACCATCAGCGTATAGCTCGTGACCATGCAGGGTGAGGGCACACACCAGTGGGTTTGGGCTGCAGAGCCTGGTCTCATGGAGGGGCTCGACGACATGCAGGTTCAGAAGAGCGGAGAGTGGTCTGTGCCTTTGGTGGCATGGACAGACCAGGAAGGTGGCCCAGGGCACTTGTCAGCCCCCAGCCTCTCTCATCGGCCATTTCCATGCTCACCTTGGTGAGGTTCACTTATTGCTCGTTAGAGACCAAGGCGGAACAAGGAAAATGCAGGGCTGCTGCTGAATGGGGAGGGTGATTTAGTAACTGCGGACACAGATGGGGCTGAGGGACTCAATGCCTTCTTTGCCTTAGGCTTCACT
The DNA here is from genome assembly GCF_035582795.1 of Mycteria americana. NCBI lineage: Eukaryota > Metazoa > Chordata > Aves > Ciconiiformes > Ciconiidae > Mycteria > Mycteria americana. The sequence goes on from NW_027445624.1 coordinate 1,874,734, forward strand.
GGAAAGGTCTCCAGGACTCTGTGCTTAGGGAAAGGGTTCAAGGAGGAGGAGCCCACGTATTGGCAGGAACCTCAGGAAATCCCACAAGGACAAATGTCAGCTTTTGCCCCTGCAATGGACTTAACCATGGCACTGGCACAGGCTGGGGCCATTGTGGCTGGGGAGCGGCCCTGTGGAGAACGTCTTGGTGGTCAGCGATCTGGGCAGGAGGCAGTCGTGTGCCCTGAAGCCAGGGAGGCCAACAGCATCCTGGTCTGTATGACCAGGAGCATGGCCAGGAGATTGAGGGAAGGGATTATCCAGCATACCGCATGCAGCTTTGGGACCCTCAATACAGGTAAAATGTTGGCAAGCTGGAGGAGCTTTAGCAAAGGGCCCCCAAGATGGTCAGGGCCTGGAGCATTTTGCCTTTGAGCAGAGGCTGAAGGAGCTGAGTTTGTTCAGCCTGGAGAAGCCTACCAGTACCTACGAGGAGGTTATGGAGAATAAAGAGCCAGGCTCTCCACCATGGGGCATGTTGGGAGGATGAAAGATAATGGGTGTTGGGTGAAAGAGCAGATGTTCAATCTGGAGATAAGGAACAGATTTTTCATCAGTCTCAGGGCTAGTCCTGGGTATGGTGGCCATGAGCCCTGCCTGCCCTCCTGCCTGGCACAGTCGGTTGGGTGGCTGTAACAAAGGTGCCCCCAGAATGAGCACCCAGGCGTGTCTCTTTCACCTGCATCACCCCACACTGGACCCCACATTCAACAGCCAAATGCACCCCCTTTGCTGCCATCTCCATCTCCCCTCTCCCACGGGCTGACAGAGCCAGGGTGGGACACGTTATGTTGTGCTCATGCAACAACGTTGGTGCTGAGATTGGACGCTATGGTGTGGAGCTGACCCCAGCGAGAAAAGGTGTTGTTAAACGGCAGATTTGCAGTGGTGGCCACCGTGCTGGTTTTGCAATGGAGAGCTTCTGCCCCTTTTACGAAAAGGATCTACTCCTACCAAGATACATTTGGTGTTTCAAGCTGTCACTGGCAGAGGTCCTTCGAAGTCAATCTGCAGTCGTGTCCATGGGCCTTCAATACGTTGGTGCTGGACTGGGCCGTTGGTCATGGCGTAAGAAAGACTGTTCTTACACCAGCGGTCTACATCCTTCTTCACGTTAGGCCACCGCTCAGTGTCCTTCACTGTGTTCAGAGGGTTTGCCTTAGCTCATGGATAAAGCAGATCAGATCTCCTCAAGTATTCGGAGGAACAATCCGATGCTTATTGCCTTTTGCATCTACGGCATAATAAATATTACTTTCCCTTAATACGTGGTCTTTCACATTACTCCCTCTCATTTCCCTTGTTCGAAGGGGATGTTTTCCCAAACTGGGGCAAGCTGATGAGCTCCACCACAGCCACTTGAAGTGACTTGCTCTTGAATTTTTCCACCTGACTTGGCCGTATATGGCCCAATAGTGTTCATGGATGCTCATGTGTCTACTAATAATTGCGCCAAGTTTCTTGGGTTCCTCGTGGCCATTTCAACTCTTTCCCCAAGAATCCACTGGCAAGGGTGCCAAGACCTGTGGCCGCAGCCCACAGGAACTTGGGCCTCCCCGGCACAACATAGAGACCTTCTCCAGGACCTACTCTTGAGTTCCCAGACTTCAGTGATTGCATTGCATTGATCATGTCTTATGTCAGTGATTCGACATTGCTCTGCTAGAAACTGAGCTGCTGTTCTAGCTCTCTCTAACACACTTCCTAAAACTTCCTTTACTTCTGTTTGTAAATCTTTTACTTTTCCAACTTTAACTCCAGCTGTCTGATTTTTAACCAGGTATTATGTCTGTGGGCCCTAAGACCTTCCTCTCTGCTGATTAAGGTGGTTCTTTTAATTTGGGAATTTCCTTCTCCTTCACTTTCTGCGTGTCCTTTTGTATGTCCTTCACCTTCTCATCTGCTTCTCTCAGGATATGCTGTGAATCACGTCAGGGTTCAAATGGCACAAGCTTCCTTTCTATTGCCTTTTCAGTTTCCCAGTTTTAAATGACTAACATATGCTGCACAGGTTGCAGAAGTGGAATCTGCTACTTTAAAACAGTCCATCCTCCAAGGGCATTTCCCTTGTTTAATCACCCACTTAGGGAGTTTTGTAACCTTCTTTTCCTTCTTAGCATATTTTCCAGCTCAGGCTGCATGGTCTGTTTGATCCTGTGCACTTCCCATGCTGCCATCACACAAGCAAACCCTAGCAAGAACTTTGCTGCCTACCAAGGTTAAATCGCGACACACCCTCATTCACAAGCCTTCCACTTCTACTGCAGCACTTCTCTCTGAGTTTATGGACCATGGAATGAAATGGGGATGAGAGTGTTCCTTAGGACAGCTTCCCAGAAAAAAATGCTGTTTGAGTCCGACCAGGGGTGTGTCGGCATCTACTCCTGAAGTCAGCCAACCAAATATTGAATGAACAAAGAGTTATTTGTCGAGGGTTGTCTGTGTGCAAAGGCCTTCTTCAGTCCAACAGCGCAGCACCTTTACACTGTAGGGTTGGGAAGCTGTCCAGGAACCAACCCATGACTTAGACCCTCGCCCCGGGATAACATATTTGGCATGGGTCTTGAGGAAACCAGAGAGTAAAGGGTGAAGGGGTTAAGATAAATAATCTCAAAAAGGAGAATTTTTTACTCCAGCACTGCAACTCTGTACACAGGTGTGGTGGGATGACCCCAGCAAGCACCTAAGCACCCACACAGCTGCTAGCTCATTCTCTTCTAGAGGGATGGGGGAGAGAATCTCTCTCTTCTGAGCAAAACGGAGAAAACTCATGGGTTGAGACAAAGGCAATTTATGAAGTGAAGCAAAGCTGTGCACACAAGCAAAGCAAAATAAGGAATTTATTCACTGCTTCCCATCAGCAGACGAATGTTTCTCCATGTCCAGGCAAGCAGGGCCTCAGCACGTGTAACAGTTACTTGGAAAGACAAACACCATAATCACAAACAAATCCCCCTTCCTCGTCCTTTCCCTGACCTTTAATTACTGAACATGACATCATATGATAGGGAACATGCCTTTGGTCAGTTGGCGTCAGCTGTCCCAGCTGTGTCCTCTCCCAACTTCTTGCCCACCTCAAGCCCTACTCACTGTGAGCAGAGAGTGGTAAAAAGGGACAACCTCAATGCTGTGCAAGCACTACTCAGCAAGCCTCACATTGCTCAAATTGCTCAGCAATAGTCAAAAAGCTCCGGCCGGGAGCTTTCTCCAGCACGGGCTTTCTATGGTCTGCAGTTTGCTTCAGCGTACATCCACCTGCTCCGGCGTGGGGTCCTCCGTGGGCTGCAGGAGGGATATCTGCTCCACCGTGGACATCCACGGGCTGCAGGGGGACAGCCTGCTTCACCATGGTCTTCACCATGGGCTGCAGGAGAATCTCTGTTCCGCTGCCTGGAGCACCTCGTCCCCCTCCTTCTTCAAGTGACCTTAGTGTCTGCAGAGTTGTTTCTCTCACATCTTCTCACTCCTCTCTCCCAGCTGTTGTGCAGCAGTTTTCCCACCTTCTTAAATATGTTATCACAGAGGTGCTACCAACGTTGTTGATGGGCTCAGCTTTGGCAAGCAGCAGGTCCGTCTTGGAGCTGGCTGGAACTGCCTGTCTCCAACATGGGGGCAGCTTCTGGTGTCTTCTCACAGAAGCCCCCCTTGCAGCTCCCCCGCTACCAAAGCCTTGTCCCGTAAACCCAATACAGCTGCATTGTAAAGAGTATTCATTTTGAAGTGCATTATGAAGGCTCAGGACAGGGATCTTATCAATGTCTATACATACCTGATGGGAGGGAGTGAAGAAGAGGGAGCCAGGCTCTTCTCATTAGTGCCCAGTAACAGAACAAGAGATTAAAAAAGATGAAATTCCGCCTGAACATGAGAAGACACTTGCTGAATGTGAGGGAGGTCATGCACTGGATGCAGTTGCCCAGAGGGGTTGTGCACTCTCCATCCGTGGAGATACTCAAAATCCAACTGGAAATGATCATCAGCACCCTGCTGCAGCTGACCCTTCTTTGAGCAGACTATTTGGACGAGATGATCTCCAAAGGTCCTTTCCAACCCCAACTTTTCTGCGATTCTGTGATTCTGTAATGTCTGGCAGTGTTCCTGAGAACTTTTCTGTGGTATCCCCAAATCAGTTTGAGCCCTGGTGTCCATGGAGCAGAGCCTCTTTTTGAGGATGAAGTCATTCACCATGTAACGCTGAGGATCGGGTGAACCAGGGATTACAAATGCCAGCAAATCCTCAACGCACAGCAGTGTCCTCTGCCCTCGCCTCCACTGTCCAGCCCCTCCCTCTAGAGGGGTTTGGGTCAGAAGGGACCTCTGGACGTCTCTAGCGGCATGGTCTGCTCTGAGCAGGGATAACTTTACAGTTAGGTCAGATTGCTCAGTGCTTTCTGCTGACCCAGCACTGATCCACTCTCATAGTGAGTTTTTCCCCCTTAAACTCATGAGAAATTAGAGTTTTGAAAGTCACAGGCCCCTGGCCCAGTGCTGGTCCACTGGTATAATGGGTTTGGGGGTGTTTTTCTTTCCTTAACCTCATGTGAAATTTCCCTTACTGCTTCCTGCCCTTGTGATCTCGTGTTCTTCCCTTCCCTTCATGATGCTCACCCAGATCATCACACCTACTCAGACCAACGATAATCACAACCTACTCTCCAAGCACGACCTCACTGGGATCCTCTAGGACCATGCAGGCAGGCTGTTGTGGCCAGCTCCACACTGGAGGATTATGGCACTAAGAGACTGGGGGGCACCAGTCCTTCTTCAGCCACTTCCTAGGTCTGGTGGAGCACCAGGACAGCAAGGACTTGTGGCTCTGCACCATGAGCATGCTGTAGGATAGCGACAGACCCGGAGTCCAGACATTGCCTTGGATTAGCTGAACGCCAGCATTTTTCTATTTGAGGCAATTTTCCAGCCCAGGTCACCTCCCTTCTGACCTCTCCCCATCCTTACTCTGATCTGGGCAGCCTCTCCTGGCCCCCTCCTTGTGCTCTTCATGTGGTCCCAAGCTGTATAGGGATCACGGCTGCAAATCCCCCTGCCTAAGGGTCTGTGCATGTGGCAGGTGCTTGAAGGGACCATGGTGCCTTTCCAAGAAGAGTAGATGTGTTTGGTTGTGCCTGAGGATGAGACAAATCATGCTCTGGCCTCCCTTCCTCGTGCTTGCTGGGTCCCCACGGCCTCCTCTGGGATTGCAGAGTCTGTGTTTTCCTGAAGATACCTGCATTTAGTACTTTCCCTTTCAGTGACTCCACCTTGGGCAATCTCTTCTTTTGTGGGGCTCCAGTCACTGCCCGCCCCAGGCACATGCTGTCCATGGAGATATCCCGTGCTCTTAAGGAGCTCCAGACTCCCCTCCTTAAGGACATCATCTGCATGTCGTGTGTGGGACAGACGTGGCAATGTAATTCACTGACCAGTCACCATCTCCAGTCAGCAGACACCAATGGGTTAGTCTTAAATCCAACCCTCTGTCTCTAACAGGCCATAACATGACATTGAGCTCTTGGCTCCTGAATCCATGGAGCAACAGGCCCTTTGGGGAGCAGTTGCTCATGCCGATTCCTGGCACCAGCTTTGGATGAAGAGCCCAACCTTCTGGCAGAGCACTGCGGAGATCCCATTTTATTACAGACATCCTATGAGAGAGGCAGCTCTGACCAGTGTTAAACATACCTTTATACAGGCTCCAAGATGGAGACCAGATTCATTTCTCAGTAGAAATGAGTTGAAGCTAAACATTTGCGTAGGAACAAAATAACCACAGATTACCAGAAACTTATAATGATAACAGTGTGATAACGATAATGATGATAATTCTAACGATGACAGCGATAATAATAAAAAAGACAAAAGGACAGGCCTGGAATGAGATACCTAGGGAGTCATTTGTGCAGAGAGAAGGGAAGTTTATCACTATGGAGAAACATCCACGAAATCACTTTCCTAATGGCATCCTTGAGCTCCTTGTTCCTCATGCTGTAGATGAGGGGGTTCAACGTTGGAGGTACCACTGAGTACAGAACAGCCATCACCAGATCTAGGGAAGGGGAAGCGATGGAAGGGGGCTTCAGGTAGGCAAACATGGCAGTGCTGAAAAACAGGGAGACCACAGCCAGGTGAGGAAGGCATGTGGAAAAGACTTTGTGCCATCCCTGCTCAGAGGGGATCCTCAGCACAGCCCTGAAGATCTGCACATAGGACAGTCCAATGAAAATAAAACACCCAGATGTTAAACAGATACCAACCAAAACAACCCCAGCTTCCCTGAGGTAGGAATTCGAGCAGGAGAGCTTGAGGATCTGGGGAAGTTCACAGAAGAACTGGTTTATGGCATTGCCTTGGCAGAGTGGTAGTGAAAATGTATTGGCAGTGTGCACCATAGCATTGAGAAAACCACTGCCCCAGGCAGCTGCTGCCATGTTGGCACAAGCTCTGCTGCCCAGGAGCGTCCCATAGTGCAAGGGTTTGCAGATGGCAACGTAGCGGTCATAGGCCATGATGGTGAGAAGAGAAATCTCTGCTGTAATCAAGAAGGCAAACAGAAACACTTGGGCAGTACATCCTGCATAGGAAATGTCCCTGGTGTCCCAGAGGGAATTGGCCATGGATTTGGGGACAGTAGTGGAGATGGAGCCCAGGTCAAGGAAGGAGAGGTTGAAGAGGAAGAAGTACATGGGGGTGTGGAGGCGGCAGTCACAGGCTACGGCGGTGATGATGAGGCCGTTGCCCAGGAGGGCAGCCAGGTAGATGCCCAGGAAGAGCCAGAAGTGCAAGAGCTGCAGCTCCCATGTGTCCGTGAATGGCAGGAGGAGGAACTGGGTGATGGAGCTGCTGTTGGCCATTTGCTGCCTCAGGGCATGGGGACCTGTCCAAAGAGGAAAGCACACTGAGAAGTTAGGACAGGCTTCTTTGAGAAAATCTCTATGTATTAGCCAACACTCCCCTGCCTTGTTCCTTGTTCCCACCCAAACACACATTACCTCCGTCCTTGCTCGTCTCGCTGGCTGGAGCTCTGGCTTGTGCAGGCTGAGTGTGTTGCTACGAGCAGTGGCCTCTGCCCATCAGCTCCAGAGGGGTCAGCCCTTCTGTGTAGCAGAGGGTACCACGGAAAGGGTGTGAAATCACAATTTACGTCAGATATAATGCACTCGTAATGCAGAAGGGCTGTTCAGCATCTTCCAACATGACAACCCCAGAGAGACTGTTGGATGGCCTAAAACTGTAGTGACCAGACAGAGCCAGCTCATTCCCCGGCCCCAAGCACTGTATCGCCCAGAGCCCTACGGCTTAGGATGGGCTGGGGCACTTTGTTCCCATGGACATGTTTACAGGGCAGGAGCCAACGTTTCAGTATGTGACCTGCAGCTGAAACCCTCCTCCCCAGAGGCTCTCAGGGCAAGAACAAGGGCAGCACAGACAGGAGGCGAAACACGGAGGAATGCCCCGATGCTTCTGCTGAGGGAGGCGGAAAAGGGCGAGAGAGATGGGTACTGGTGAGTCTAAACTCATCAAGGGTCAGGACTCCAAGGGGGTGACCCAGCCTGGGAACAGGGGGCAGAAGCTCTGCTGGGTGGGAGAGGAGACCAGGGAAGGTGTCTGCACTGCAGGGGACGGCAGGGACATTCCCAAATCCCCTGCCCTCAGCATTTCTGGTAGCGGCTCCCTGTCCCTCCGTGCCTATATCTCTGCTGCCTGGACCTGTCCCTCCTGGCAGGAGCTCGTTCTCTGTCCCCACATCTGCTCCCTGTCAGTACTCACAGACCCCATCCCAACAACAGGGTGGTCAGGTCTGCCCTGCAGACACCTCCTGGCAGCAGGTGCTGAACAGGGGCATCTCTGTGTGTGCAGGGGTGAAGGAGAAGCTCAGACAAGCCCTAAGAAGATTTGCGGTCTCAGTGCCTTCTGCAGCACAGAGAAATAAATTCCCATCTCTCCCTGCCTATCCAGACAACCAGAAGAGAAACCTCAAAGCACAAACCTTCCCTTTCAAGTCAATGCTGCCTTGTTGCACTTCTTCAAAAGGATCTTCAGAAAGATCCTGGGGGTGATGTGGAGCTGTGAGCAGCCCTGAGCCACGCAGCACCCTCTCAACAGCAGAAGAGCCCTGCCCTGCTGGGGTGTCAAATCCTTCCACCCACAGCTTCTCCCCGCAGCACTGTGGGGAGCTTCCTGGGCAGGCTGAGTGCTGACCCTGGCAGGCAGCAGAGTCCCTGCAGCAGCACACAGCCTCCTGGGGTGCAGGGCCCCTGCTCTGAAGGACAGCCCTGGGCACCCCTGCCTGCACACCCAGCTGCACACCCCTGCAGGCCTCCCTAGAAGAAGGGGGTGGTTGTGCCCTGTCCCTCTGAGGGTGCAGCAGGGAAGCCCTGCTCTGCAGCACAACCTTCTCCACACACAAGAAACCCGGAGAGCCATCCTGCCAGATCCTACCTGCTCTGGGATCTGCCAGCTCTAGGAGACCCCTCCAGCATACTCTGGTGGCCCTGTAGCCTGAAACTTACTGTGTTAAGGGCTGTGAAGATTTCTCCTCCAGTGAGCTCTCAGCATCCACCCACTCCACACTGCCTTTAAACTCTCATCTATCTCCCCTTGCTGCCTGCAGGCAGTGTCTCAGCCCTGCTGTGCTCTGCAGAGCATCTGCTCCTGGGCAGAGCTGTCTGCCTGAAGCACTGCATGCTTGCCGTGAGCTTCCTCCGTCTCAGGACCCCACCGCAGCTCAGCAGCAGAGGACCAACCCAAGGCGCCACTTTCTCTGCCCCCTCTGGGCTCCCTCGAGGTGTCCCCGGGGCTCCAGGGCTGGCACCACCGAAAGGCAGCAGGATCATCCCTGGGGAATGTACTTTGGAGTCAACAAAAGCATCACTAATGGTGCCTCTCTAAACATTGGAGGGGGACTGATTCCTGCAGCAGAAATTGTCCTGCCAGAGCATGGTTGTCTGCGAGAGGTGTAAATGTTCCCCTCTGGACACCGCAGGTCCTGTCCCATAAGACGAAGGACAGACAGACAGGGACAGGGAGGGCTTGGCTTCCCCTGTGCTGGGCAGTGGTTCAGCTGAGGCAATGTAGGCATCTCCTTCCCAGCTGGAAGAAGCACGATTCAGCTCCCTCCATGCACCCCACACAGCCACAGCAGATGGGATTCCTCTTGCTTCAGTTCAGGGGTGCACAAAAGCGTTGCCTGCAGGTGAGCCCCTGCTCTGAGCCCCTCGTCTTTATTCTGTGGGCGCTCAGTTGCTCACCCACACACACTTGGTGATGACTGAGGGGCCAGGGTTGGTCTAAGACGTGTGCAAGTGTTTGCAAGCTGTGATGGAAAATCTCTGAGAATACCCCCATCCTTCCCGAGCATCAGCTGAGGTCCAGAGGTGGAAGGGGGATTTCCTTGGCCATCCTAAATGACACCGACCTGTACGTTTAGGGCACCTGCGTGCACCTTGTCACATATATCTCTGGAGCACACAGAGCTCTTGAGCTGACCAAATGCAGGAGTGCACCAGAAGGAGACCCGGGTCTCTCTCTATCCAGTGCATTTACTAGAGCACCAGTCACTGCAAAGCCACCCCCTTCTCTAAGACAGCGTGACCTGCTGACTTCCTCCTGCAGCTCCTCCACCCACTGCCTGAGGACCTCCACTAAAATATCTTAACATGTCCACATCCCTGCACTGAAGACATCGTATTTATTTCAGGGCTCTCATTTTAACTACATTTTAAAAAAAGCCTCCACTGCCTGGCCAGGTGCCTGGAGTGCCTAATACAACTCCATTCTGCAGGCAAACACAGCACAGGGCCTCCAGGAAAGCTGTGCCCTGTTGGAGCTGGCGTGGGACAGACACCCCAGGGCCTCCCAAAGGGGTCTGGTGCCAGTGTGCCATCATCTGAACTCCAACACCACCCCATGGCACAGCCCCTTCTCGGCTCCTTCCAGTGTGTTTACTAGAGCACCAGTTACTGCAAAACATAGACATATCCAAATCTCTGAACTGAGGAGACCTTCTTTAATTCCGGGCTCTCTTTTAATGCCCTAAGAAAGGTGAATAGTGCTACGCGAGGTGCTTGGGATAGCCAGCACCATCTCTTGCCACAGCTGAGGTGCTGAGCTCTTGAGCCCAAATGTGCACAGCCAGGAGGAGCTGGAGCACACACAGACGGAGCTGAAGCTTCTGAGCGCTGTGACACTTTGGAATGAAATGAGATGTGGCGAGACAACTTGTTCAACTGGGCTGCAGCAGTGGAGGGATATAGGCTCTGCAGGAGAGAGTGGCAGGGAAGACGAGGACGGAGGATGGCCTCTGTGTCAAGGGGCAGCTCAGATGGATGGAGCTCCTTTATGGGATGGGCAACTGCTGAGGTTTCTCCCTGGGAATCTTGCCCATTGGCTTCATGTACTGCCAAGACTTTGTATCTGTTGCTGGGTGGTACGTAGGGGGAAACGGCTGGACGTGATATCCTGCTGCCATGGGTCACCAGAGACCATGGTGCCTCCTTCTCCAAGATGCTGTCTATTCACTGTTGACACTCCTTGCCTGGTAGTCCTTGGAGGTCAGTGCCATGGGGTTGTCTTGTCCCACTCGGTGGGTTGCGAGAGGGGTGAATCTTTTCGATTCCCCGACGGTTTGTGTACCGACAAAAGCCGATCTCTGCTCGAAAGAGCCGCGTGGTCGGTACAGTCACGACAATGACTCAGAGGAACAGGCTGGCGAGCAACTTTATTAACTGGCGAATTCCACAAACGGACAAACTTAACGAACTGGTGAGCTCAACGAACAAAGAGAGGCAATGGAGCGATTTTCCGGGCAACCCGTCACAATTTATCCCAAACTTGCATATATTGGAAGAGTAGAGGGAGAGAGAAGCGAGAAAAGGAAAGGAAAAGAGAGGAGGAAAGAGAGGACATGCTCTGTGACACACTTTTTGTGCAACATTTGCTTTTCACCAATGATCAGATGGGTCCCTTCATCTCCACCACCATTCGAGGATGATACAGAATGGCCTCCCTGTGACATGGACCTGTTCTCTCAGCACTCTTGGGCGCAGCCCCTGCAGTACCATGCTCTCTTCATAGAATCATAGAACGGTTTTAGTCGGAAGGGGCCTTTAAAGATCATGGAGTCCAACCCCTTGCCATTGCTCAGGGACATCTTTCACTAGATCACGCTGCTCAGAGCCCTGTCCACCCAGATGAAGGGGGGCTTTTTCGCTTCTCTCCCATCCCGCTGGGGAAGGGGGGAAGGGAGCAAGGGAACAAATGGGTGCGTGCTTAGTGGCTGGCCATGCTCAACCCACCAAACCCCTGAAATGTCACCAAGTGGCTTTGCGTGAGCAACTGACTCCCTCCCTCCATCTCCATTGACTCTAGTGGGAGCTTAGTCAAGGAGCTCCCATGCAGACACCTCTTTTCTGCACACCTGGCCTGAGGGAAAGGGAATCACAGCTCCTGTGGGTTTGTGGCATGAACTGGAGGGAGATGAATCACCTGAGAGCCTGGAAGCCTGTAACCAAAGTCTGACTTCTGCATTGACTCAGTTGCATCACTGCCTTCCATGGGGAAACAAACCCCTCCCTCTCACTGCCTAGTATTTGGGGAGGAATAGGGGTTTTCAGAGGGAGAACTTGTCACCTCTTTTAGTCAACCGTTCTCTGAAAGGACAAACCACACGGCTGGACTCTGCCGCTCTCTCCCCAGATTAGAGACATGATGTAGGTGTTTACTTCAGCCTCCTTCCAAGAAGGTTCCCCAGGAGGGACCCTGCTGCTTTGTAAGCACTGGAGACCAGGGAGCTCCTCAAGGAGTCTGTGGGGCAGAGGAAGTCACACCTGCAGCTGCCCTTGTGCTCCTGGGCTGGCACAAGCTCCTGGGACTGAGAGAGCTCATGGCAACGGATGCATGGCACCTGCAGAAAGACAGCCGAGTCCAGCAGCAGCTCCTCTGCAAAGAGCAGCAGGGCTCAGGGCACTGCCTGCAGGTGACGAGACAGGATGAGCAGCTCGGAGAGAAGTAAAAGGCAGCCTGGAGTGGGAGGACGGAGGAGGGCTCATAGCTGGGGAGATCTTCCCAGTCCTTGACACAGTAAGTCTCTGGCTGCAGGGCAGCGCAGCTGCTGTTCCCAAAGAGGTCTTCCGAAGCTGCCACATCTGACGGGCATGGGATCTGTCAGGATGGCTCTCACAGCTTCTCAGGGGTGACTGAGAAGGGGGAACTCCCCACAGCACTGCAGAAGGTCTGGGTGGAAGGAGCAACCCCTGGCAGGGCAGGGTCATTCTTCCATCCGGAGGGTGTTATGTGGGACAGGGATGCTCACAGCTCTAGCTAACCATTTCTAGATGGGGACTTTTCAAGGGGAAGGTAAAGTCACCAGGTACCTGAAAGCTCTTGCCTGACTTTGGGTTGCTTTGGGTTTTGGTTTTGGGTTTTTTGTAGGGTTTTTTGTGGGGTTTTTTTTTTCAGTTTTCCCCCATCGTCAATAGTGAGATGGAAACAGTATTAGGGGTTTAGGTTTGGGGGTGAGACTCCTAAAACGTTACTCTGAAAGATCAAGAGGTGTGTGAGGAACCTCAGGAAGTCCCTTCAGCCTCCCCTGCCCCCCCAACCTATAGGCAGCACCAACATCTCCTTGGCAGTTGCCATCATTCTCATCAGGGCTTTTCTGAACTGCTCCTTAGCAGCTGCAAACACAGAGCTGCTCCTGAAAACCTCTCTCCCGGGAGGTTTGTGGAGGGCAGAACTGAGCACACAGAGGGTGGGATGGGGTCTGTGAGCATGGACAGGGAAAAGGCACAGGGGCAGAGAAACAGCTCTGCTCCTCTCTTGTGGGAGACGGGATCTGGACCATTCCCTTTCAGCCTGTCCGCTGCAGACACCTGCCTCTGAGCACGGCCCCCCTGGTCTCCTCTCCCACCCAACAGAGGGCTCTACCCTCCAGGCCATGGGGTCTAAGGCATGAGTCTCCTCCTCTGCAGTTAGGTCTCCAGCAGAAGAGAGGTGCATCTCTCCCGCAACGTGCTCTTTTCCTGCTGCATGACAAAGGGGCTGAGAGCAACTGGCTGGCAATGTCACCATCCGGACGTTGATACGGGGGAAGGCTTTCCTGAGAGCCCGCCTGTCTCTCGCTCTCTCCATGCCTCCTTTGGCAGGAGGAGCACGGCCACGATCCCTGTTTCTCCATCTCTCCCTGCTGCTCTGGTCCCTCTTTTCAAGATCGATGGGACAAAGGGCAGGGCGCTCAGCTGCGGTTCAGCTACTGGCCCTGAGAGTCCTTCCATGCAGGTGACTTCCTTTACGGCAGTGAGACGTCCAACCCCACTTCTAAAGTGTGGAGCTGTGGCAATGCAGCGTGTGGGGTTGGGGAATGAGCCCACTCTCTTTTAAAGAGACCCCCACCTTCAGGACACCTGACTGTCCCCCTGGCGTGTCCTGGCAGGCTGTGGGTAGTGCTGCAGAAGAGCACAGCTCTCCTGCAAGGTCCTTCTGGTAGCTGACAGTCCCTGGTTTGCTCATCTGAGGCAGGAGCCTCTTCACATCCTCCCTGCCACTCTCTCCCTATCAGGGCTGAGAACGAGACAGCTCTCTGGAGATCTGCCCTCTGAAACTGGACTCCTCTCTTCTTTGCACAGTCTAGATTCCTTTGCAGAGTGAGCTCTGAGTGCAATCGTCCTCTAGCTGAGAGAGGTGCCAGCACAGGGCAGTTGTGAGCAAGACCACTGAGCGCAGCCGCTCTCTTGAGGCTGCACTAGGTTACAGGGAGCTTTTTTGGTCTCGAGTGACTGCCCAGTGTTTACCCTGAGAGCTAAGGAAAAGCCGAGAATTTCTACCATTGCAATGAACACCAGACACAGGTATCTAAACGAGTCTGCTCTTCTAGAGTCTATACTCACCTCCTCAACCCCATTCCCTGCAAAGCAGGCAGTGAAACTGCTGAATCTTCACCGCTTGAAAAAGGCATGCATTGGAGCTTACATTTCTATGCAGGCATTTCCTGCGCTCTGTTATCCAGCCAGTGCCTGGAGAAATAGTGGATGCAGTGTATTGATGTGTGGACAGGGATAAAGCCCTCGGCAATGGGCCAGGTCACCTCTGCCTCCTGCCTTTCCTTGCCTTGAGAGACAGCTGATAGTGGTAGACTGAAATCTGTCAACGAAGGAAAAGTAGGAGGCTATGAATACTGTCCTCTTGCCTCCAGGAAGCAGCTGGGCATGCTCCTCATTTCACCTCTCATGGTGGTCAATAGGAATATACCTGCCGGGTGACAAGACTAAGCCCTCTGCAGTCAGCTCAGGGCGTCCTGCCCCTGGAACAACAACCAGAAGGCTTTTTGCCACCTCTGTGTTAACACTGCTGCAGAGCAGGACTACCTCCTTTGGACCCATGGGCAGAGGACTCTGATCCTCACAGCGCACGCAGCCAGCACAAACTGGAGTTCCAGCTAGACACCTGACAGAATGTCCCCCAGAGAGCTAGGAAGGCAGTGGGCAGAGTTTCTGGGTCGCATGCAATGGGTTTTGCTCAAGCAGGTCTGTTTGAACTTGTCTTTTCCTCCTTGGACAGTCACGCACTCTTGGAAGGAGCAAATGTCCAACAACAGCAGCTCCATCACCCAGTTCCTCCTCCTGGCGTTTGCAGACATGCGGGAGCTGCAGCTCTTGCACTTCTGGCTCTTCCTGGGCATCTACCTGGCTGCCCTCCTGGGCAACGGCCTCATCATCACCGCCATAGCCTGTGACCACCATCTCCACACCCCCATGTACTTCTTCCTCCTCAACCTCTCCCTCCTCGACTTGGGCTCCATCTCCACCACTGTCCCCAAATCCATGGCCAGTTCCCTCTGGGACACCAGGACCATTTCCTATGGAGGATGTGCTGCCCAGGTCTTTTGGTTTCTCTTCTTTGTTTCTTCAGAGTATTATCTTCTGACCGTCATGGCCTATGACCGCTATGTCGCCATCTGCAAACCCCTGCACTATGTGACCGTCATGGACAGCCGAGCTTGCATCAAAATGGCAGCAGCTGCCTGGGGCAGTGGTTTCCTCAATGCGGTGCTGCACGTTGGAAACACATTTTCCATTCCATTCTGCCAAGGCAATGCTGTGGAGCAGTTCTTCTGTGAAATCCCCCAGCTCCTCAAGCTCTCCTGCTCGCACTCCTACGTCAGGAAAGCTGGGTTTACTGTGGTCAGTCTTTGCGTAGCTTGTGGGTGTTTTCTGTTCCTTGTCCTGTCCTATGTGCAGATATTCACGGTTGTGCTGAGGATCCCCTCTGAGCAGGGACGGCACAAGGCCTTTTCCACGTGCCTCCCTCACGTGGCCGTGGTCTCCCTGTTTGCCAGCTCTGCCATGTTTGCCTACCTGAAGTCCCACTCAAGCTCATCCCCAGCTCTGAATCTTGTGGTGGCCGTTCTGTATGCAGTGGTGCCTCCAGCAGTGAACCCCCTCATCTACAGCATGAGGAATCAGGAGCTCAAAGAGGCACTAAAGAGACTGATCCGCTGTCTGCTGTTGCAGCAGGAATAAGCTGCCCTTCTCTTTGCACAGGCGATTCCAAGTTTGTCTCGGGCCAGGCTTGATTATTTGGTTCTTTTCTTCTCTGCTTGAACATTGCCTTTGGAAAGCAGTTTTTGGAGTCACCGTGCTTCTCCAGAGGCAAGAACCTGAGCCTGAGGCTTGGGGAGGGAAGGAGCAAGGTTGACCATCGTCTCAGACCTCAAGGCACTGCTTCTTCTGCCTGTCCCATCCTCCTTAGGAGGCACAGTGGATCAATATCAATTGCAGAATGCTGCTATCAGCTCTCCTCTAAAGTGAAAAGTAATAAAATGTACCCATGAAAATAAAAAATCATGTTTTGTCAAGTGCTCTTTGAAGCCTTCCTCTTAAGCAAAACGTGCCTACAAGGCCCCTTGATGGAGAAACCTGCCAAACCCTCTCCAGGATCTCAAGAAGCTGGGGTGCCTCTCTAAAGTGCCTGTAGAGGAATGCACACAGGATGGGGAATCAACACGATGAGTTAGAGGTCTGTGGGCAGTTGCAGGGCTATGATCTTACTGGCATCATGGGGACATGGTGGGATGGCTCCCACGACTGGAGTGTTGCACAGAGGGATACAGCTCTTTTGGAAGGCCTGTATGGGAAGACGAGGAGGGGGAGTTGCATTTTATGTGAGAGCAGCTGAAGTGGCTGGACATCGGCCTGGGGATGTGTGAGGAGCCAACTGAGAGCTTATGGTTTAGGATTCAAGGGAGGACTAGCTATCTCCAGAGAGCCTTTCCAACCCCAACTATTTTGTGATTCTGTGATGGTGGAATGCCTGGCAGTGTTTCTGAGAACTTTTCTGGCCTTTCCCCACACTGGTTGCACTCCCGGTGCCCGTGGAGCAGAGGCCTCCTTTTGAGGATGACCTCATTCGCCATGTCACTCTGAGGAAAAGGTGCACCAGGGGTTACAAATGCCAGCAATGCCTCAACACACAGCAGTATCCCCTACCCTGACTGCTGTGTCCAGCTCCTTCCTCCTTGAGGATTTGAGTTGGAAGGGACCTCTGGAGGTCTCCAGTACCATGATATGCTCTGAGCATGGAGAACTTTAGAGTTACATCTGATTGGTCAATGCTTTCTCCAGGTGAGTTTTGAAAATCTTGGGGCCCCTGAACCAGTGCTGATCCACTCTCATGATCATACAAATATATCTCTGTAACTTTGTCTTTCCTTAACCTCCTGTGAAATTTCCCTTCCTGCTTCTTGTCCTTGCAATCTCTTGTCCCTTCCTTTCCGTCATGATCTCCAACCAGATCCTCAGCCCTACTCAGACTGAGGACTGTCACAACCTGCTCTCCAAGCACAGCCCCTCTGGGATCCTCAGGGCCATGCAGGCACACCACGGTGGCCAGCTCCAAGCAGAGGCATAGACTGCAGAGGGATTGTGGTAGTGGTTGTGAGCTGGCACCAGGGCGGAGACAGGGGTGTGGAATAATTGACTGGACTTAGAACGCTGTCAAATTACTTTAGCGCTGCCACCTTAATCAACTTTGCGAAGCTGTTTCAGTGGAAGCCCTGAGAGGGCTCTGACAGGCAATCGTTGACTCTGATGGGTGGCTACATGTACCGTCCTTAGAAAATAAACCGTTGACCAAGTCTGAGACTAAGACTGGACTTAGCCGCACCTCGACTCCTCTCTGAGAAGGAGTTTAGAAAGCAAGGGGGTCCTGTCTGAACCTCCTGACTCAACGGGAGGGTTCCCCCCCTCCAGCCACTCCTCAGACTCCTACGCAACAGTGACTTTGAACACAAGAAGGGGCCATGGCAGCGGGTCAGCAGAGAAGAGCTCCAGCAGTGTTAAAGGAGAAGCCGCTGCCCGAGCATTCACACACCATTCAGGGAGTCGCACACACACCGCCCGAGACTTTAACTGCTAGGACCAAAGTCCCTTCGCAGCGGCAGCTCCACTGAGCTGATGGGTGCCCCTTTTCAACTCCTCGCTCACATACACTCGCTCGCGGGTGCTTTCTCTCCCCTCTGCCTCGACCCTAGGTTTCCCGAAGCAGAGCCTCCGAGACGACGCGCGCCAGGTGAATTTATTGGTACAGCAGTGAAAACAGCTCGAGCTGGGTGCCTCCGGAGAGGGAGCCAGAACAAAGAAATCCCTGGGTAATTATACCCTGTAAGGTATATCTGAGGTATATCTAAGGTATCTAAATTCCCCTCCCCTCAGGAGACTGTTCGGACCAATAGTAGTATTTGGGTCTGGGGTCTTCCCGTTCTTCATTGGGCCCTTTCATTGTCTCTTGGCGGGCCGATTCTTCTCTTCTCTCTAAGATCGCAGCTTCTGCTAAGGTTGAAGCCTCCTCATCTTTCTGGTTTGCATGGGTTTTGGGGGCCAAGTCAAAGTTCAGTGCACGGTCGGTGGATCTGGGTGAAAGTTCTTGTGGCCTAAGACTTCAGCAAGCCTTGCTACTAATGCTGAAGTGACTACTACAACAAGCAGCTCCCCTTCGCACCCAGGGGTGCTCCTGAGCGAGGATGGTCACAGAGGAGGGGAGGCACTGGGAGCTGTGGCGCCGGGAACCGACACTCGCCGCTGTGTCTTGGGGCTCCTGGCAGGCGGTGCTGGTGGCTGCAGCCCCCAAGCCACCCCCAACCCTGTGAGCAGCAGTGAGTCCTCTCCCAACCATTGAGAGCAGCTCTGGCTTCAGAAGGTCTGCTGGCAGAGCTGGGGTTGTGGTGCCCACCCTATGCTTCCAACTCATGGTGCCTCTTGGGATCCCAGAGTCATTGCAGTGACTGGGGTGACAGCCCTGTCTGGCTGGCGTTTGAAGGTAATTTGGGGATGTCCTGGCAGTGTGGCTCATGTTCACATGCTAATCCCTGCACCAGCACAGCCTTGCTGCCCCACATGTGGCCCCCCCAGCCCAACCCTGCAGGCACCACATGGTGCAGGATGCATTCAGGGCTGGGGAAACATCCCCCTGCCGTGGTCTGCACAAGGGACGAAAAATACAAAGGGCCAGGATGGGGGGTGACTTTTGGGGGTTAGAGCCAGCACATAAGGTGGGGGAGGCTGTCCCAAGGACATGTGCTAGGCACACGGACTGACTAAGGGACAGCAGCAAATTCACAGGTCTGCTGGGTCATGCTTCCACAGTGTAAGCCCTGACACAGTGCCAGCCTCCATCTCAACGTCACTCTTCGTGAGGGACGATGGCACAAAGGGATGGGGAGTGGGAAACGCCACGTCCCAGGCCTGGTGGAGCAAGAACTCCTGGCTCTGCACTGTAAGCATGCTTCAGGGTATCCATGGTCTAGAAACAGTTTTGAATTAGCCGAACATGGGCATTTTCTCTGGCGCAAACTCTAGCCCACATCAGATCCCATCTCACCTCTCCGCGATCGTTCTGGTCCTTCCTGGCCCTCTCCTTGTGCTCCCTGCTGGCCCTCGGGAGCTGGGCGGGGATCACTGCTGCTAAGCCCCCTGCCTAATATTCTGGGGAGGTGGAAGGTGCTTGAAGGGACTATGGTGCATTTCCAAGGAGAGGAAACGTTCAGTCGTGACTGGGGGTGACATGAATGCCTCTCCTGCCTCCCTTCCATGCGCCTGCTGGCGCCCCATTTCCTCCTCTGGGACAGCAGAGTCCTTGTTTCCCTGTAGACGCCTGGGTTTAGCACTTTTCCTTTGAGGGACTCCACCTTGCCCAATCTCTCTCTTTATGGTGCTCCAGTCACTGCCCGCCACAAGCCCGTGCCATCCATGGAGATGCCTGGGGTTTCCAGGCAGCTCCAGACTGCCCTCCTTAAGGACATCATCTGTGTGTCACATGTGGAACAGCCCTGGGTATGTACCTCAGCGACTCGGTGACTGCTCACCGTCTCCACTTTCACTAGACACCAACGGGTAAGTCCTAAATGCAACACTCAGTCTCTGACAGGCACCAACAGGACAAGGAGCTCTTTGACCCTGAATCCATGGACCAACAGGCTCCTTTGGGGAGCATTTGCTCGTGCCTGTTCTCGTCACCAGCTTTGGATGAAGAGCCCAGTCTTCAGGCAGTGCACGGAGGAGACGCCATTTTATTACAAAGATGCTGTGGGAGACAGAGCTGTGATGCAGCGTTCGAAAGATTTTTCCTGACAGTCAGGAGACACAGAGAAGGTTCATTCATCCTTAGCAGTGAAGTGAATCCCAATATTTATGTTATACAGATAATGATAATGACAATGACTAATGAACAAAGCAGGCACCTGCAATGGGATACCATAGGAGTCATTTGTGCAGAGAGAAGGGAAGTCCACAAGTACTGAAAAATGGCCACTAAATCACTTTCCTCAGGGCATCCTTGAGCTCCTTGGTCCCCGTGCTGTAGATGAGGGCGTTCACTGTGGGAGGCACCACCGAGTACAGAACTGCTACCACCAGATTCAGGGATGGGGAGGAGATGGAGGGAGGCTTCAGGTAGGCAAACATGGCAGAGCTGGCAAACAGGGAGACCACGGTCAGGTGAGGGAGCCACGTGGAAAAGGCTTTGTGCCGTCCCTGCTCACAGGGCAACCTCAGCGCAGCCATGAAGATCTCCACACAGGACAGCACAACGAAAATACAACACCCGAGTGCTCCAATAGCACTAAATATAAGAACCCCAAATTCCCTGAGTAAGGAGCGTGAGCAGGAGAGCTTGAGGATCTGAGGGATTTCACAAAAGAACTGGTCCACAGCATTGCCTTGGCAGAGCGGTAGTGAAAATGTATTGGTAGTGTGCAGCATGGCATAGGGGAAATCACTGTCCCAGGCAGCTACTGCCGCTTTGCTGCGAGCTCGGCTGTCCGGGAGGGTCCCATAGCGCAGGGGGTTGGAGATGGCATGTAGCGGTCATAGGCCATGATGGTGAGAAGAGAAAACTCTGCTGACATCAAGAAGGCAAACAGAAACACTTGGGCAGTGCATCCTGCATAGGAAATGTCCCTGGTGTCCCAGAGGGAATTGGCCATGGATACGGGGACAGTGGTGGAGACGGAGCCCAGACCGAGGAAGGAGAGGTTAAAGTGGAAGAAGTACATGGGGGTGTGGAGGCAGCGGTCACAGGCTACGGCGGTGATGCTGAGGCCGTTGCCCAGGAGGGCAGCCAGGTAGATGCCTGGGAAGAGCCAGAGGTGCACGAGCTGCAGCTCCTGCAGGTCTGCTAACGCCAGGAGGACGAACCGGGTGATGGAGCTGCTGTTGGACATTTGCTGTTGGACTTTTGCTGCCTGAAGGCATTGGGGCCTGTGTAAGAGGGAAGACAGGGAGAAGTTTTGAGAGACTTTTCAAGGAAAACCCCTAAAATCTTCTGCGGTCTCAGTGCCTTCTCCAGCAGAGAGAAATAAATTCCCATCTCCCGCTGCCCAAGCAGACAACCAAGATGAGAAACCTCAAAGCACAAACACCTTCCCATTCAAGTCAATGCTGCCTTGGTGTACTTCTTCAAAAGGACCCTCAGAAAGATGCTGGGGGTGATGTGGAGCTGTGAGCAGCCCTGACACACGCAGCACCCTCACGACAGCAGAAGGACCCTGCCCTGCCGGGGGTCACTCCTTTAACCAACAGCTTCTCCCCACAGCACTGTGGGGAGCTCGCTGGGCAGGCTGAGTGCTGACCCTGGCAGGCAGCAGAGTCCCTGCCTGGCACACAGCCTCCTGGGGTGCAGGGACCCTGCTCTGAAGGACAGCCCTGGGCTGGAGCATGTCCTTCTCCACATGAAAGAAACCCGGAGAGCCATCCTGCCAGATCCTGCCTGCTCTGGGATGTGCCAGCTCTAGGAGACCCCTCCAGAGTACTCAAGTGCATTGCCCTGCAGCCAGAGACTTACTGTGTTAAGGGCTGTGAAGATTTCTCTTCCAGGGAGCTCTCAGCATCCTCCCACTCCACACTGCCTTTAACCTCTCTCTTACTTCTCTCCTCTCCCCTCGCTGCCTCACGATATGGAGAGGGAAGGTGATAACAATGTCCACAGTGTGGATGGACCAAAGGCTGCCCATCCGCAAAGACTGTCTCTGCAGCACCCTGTCCTTCCTGCAGTTTGTCTTGCAAGCCCCACAGCCCTGCAGAGTTTCTGCAGTCACCAAACATTTCTCTGGACAAGATGTCATTGCGCAGCCTCGTTTCTCTGGCCTTGGAGACTGCGGGGCAGTCTGTGGGCACCTCATTTCCTTGTTACATTAACATCTGCCAAGCACTCCAGCATGTGAAGCAGAGGGGGGGCCCTGGGGCCCTGGTACCATGTTTACCTGTAACGAGTCTGTGCTCAGCCCCGGTGCCTCAGCTCAGATGCTGCAGCGCAAACGCGCACAGGCGGGAGGAGCTGGGGAACAGACAGGAGGAGCTGGAGCCTCCCAGCACTGTGATGGTTTTGGATGAAATTAGATGTGGTGGGACAGCTTGCTCACTTGGGGTGCTGCAGTGGAGGGATAGAGGCTCTGCAGAAGAGAGTGGCCGGGAAGGTGAGGATGGGGGATGTACCCAGTGTGAAGGGCCAGCTCAGATGTCTGGAGGTCTTGCAGGATGCTTAGCTTCTGTCACTGAGGATTAGAGAGGCCAGTAAGGGTGACATCGTGTTGGCAGTTATGAACCATGCAGTGAGGGTGAGGAATCAGGAAAAGTCTTCTGGCAGCAGCCCAAGGAAGTCTGCAGGGCAATGAGCCAGTTCCTGTGGGGGACTGTAATTGCCCTGGCATTCACGGACCAGGCAAAACAAGGTGCAAACAGTCTGCAGCACCGCGGGACACCTTCTTCATACAGCTGCCCAGTGGGCCAACAAAGGCCCTGGGTGCTCACCTGGATCCGGTACTGGCAACCAAGGACGAGCTGCTCAGGGATGTGATAATCACGATAAACAACTCCTCACACACACACAGAGACTGGAAATGGGAATGAAAGGAATGATGTAGGGACAATACTGTCTGAGAGGTGTTGCCATTAGATGACAACAGTTAGAAAGGAGAGAAAAAGTATTGTTCTAACAACTTCATGGCAGACTATAATACTGAGAAATTATAAGTGTCTTGTCAAGGAAGAATGAAGGAAAGGAGTAACATGAAAGAAATAGAGTTTAGCATCATGACGAAGAGGAAGACCTTATTTTAGAGCATGTTAGTGCTGCTGTTGTTAGTGAGAGTAGAAATAAGGCAAATCCCAGGGTGGGTTGTCCCCAGCTGGCAGCTCAGCCCCCACGCAGCTGCTGGCTCAGTGCCCCTGAGCTGGAGGGGGGAGAGCATTGGAAGGGCAAAGTGAGAAAGAGTCGTGGGTGAAGAGAAAGGCAGTTTAATAAGTGATGCAAAGGTGCGTGCGCAAGCAAAAGGGAGTAAGGAATTGCTATCAGTTTGTTTTGAATGCTCTGCCTTTGGAGAGGGGAGTGAATGGGCTCCTCTTTTGCTGGAGCCATAGAAGGGTTTGGGTTGTAAGGGAGCTGCAAGGTCCTGTAGTTGCAAGCCCCCTGTCACGGGCAGGGAAAGGGGAAGGCGTCCCTGGGTGGGCTCAAACCACCAGCCTTTCGGTTAACAGCCGAACGCGCTAACCAATTGCGCCACAGAGACTCCCAAAGTGAGCTATGGAGTGCTTCCCATCGGCAGGCAGATGCTTGGCCTTTTCTGGGGAAGCAGAGCTTCGTCACCCACAGTGGGGACTTGGGAAGAGAAACACCAGAACCTGGAGTGTCCAGAGTGTCCACCCTTCATCCTTCTTTCCCTGAGCACCGGACCTTCCCTCCCATGGCATTTCTGGTAGCAGTCCTCTCTCATTCCCTGCCCTCTGCACACCATCCATCTGCAATACAAAGCTGGCCACCAAAGCAACTCCTCCTGCAGCCTTGCACAAGCGCTTACACCTCAAAGAGCACAGAGGTGCCTCGGCGAGGTCCTCCCCTCACCAAGATGCACTTCCTCAACTGGTGTTTTTACGATGCACGAATGGTGACTGCAGAAACGTGGTCATCCCCTGAGGATGAGAGGGAAAGCCTGGAGAGCTTCTTAGCTTCTCGGGTAGTGATCAGGCAGTGATTGGCAGTGCGTACGGATGCGAGAGAGGGTGTAGGGAACTCGTCAAGAAGCAAGGCGATGGTTGAGGGCTGTAGCAAATCCTTCCAACCTTGTGTGAGCCCAGCAATGGAAAGCCACTGATGTCTGTGGGTGGAGGAGGAATAGGTCTGCCCTGGGAATGTGGCTGAAGGCCCCTGCACAAAGGAGAGGTTCCCATCCTGTGTGCATGCCTCAGCCTGGGAGATGGAGAATGCCCTCTGCTGTGGGGTGGCTAGACAGTGCTCAACATGCCCCATGAGCTGACCTTCCTCTCTTCCTCTCCTTCACTCCCCACCCTTGGATGCACCTCAGGAAGCTTTTCACTCCTGTAGAGGCCGGTTCATTCTTGCAGTACCTGCAGTTCAGGAACTTGGCACCAGAGGGCTCATTAACATGCAAAATGCCATGCCAAGCCAAGTCTCCCTGCATAATTCTCCCGAATGCTTCAAGTCTCATGGGGCTGAGTTGAGAGACTCCAGGAGTGCAGCCAAACTGAGAAGATTTCAGGAATAAATATCAATACAACAGGATGTCTTCTTTCACCAGTTTTCTTCACTTTTCTGCTTACACAACAAGTGATATCAGCCTTCCCCAATTCCTATTCATCTCCTGATGCGTCTCCTGATGAAGTCTGAACATGTCGGAAAAGTAAGATCCTTTCTGTACAACACTGTGCGCGCAAACTCTGTCCCCCCCACCTGCCACACACCCTGCCATTTCTATCATCAGCCACCTGGGACTTGCATCATGCTCTCTCAAATCCAAGCTTCTCCCACCATAGCCTGCAGCTGAAGGTGCATTTGCACCAGTTCCCACCTGCTGTAGTTGGAGAACCAGCTGCGCAGTCACAGAAGGATGGTTCTTACCTGCCAAGAAAGGAATAGTTTAATAAAAAATAAAAGACATTCCTCAGCTGCCTATGAACTCCAAGTTGCCTCCACTGAAGTCCACTTTCCACAGTGGGTAACCTTAGTGGAAAACCTTCAGCGAGATACATAGGAAGGGACAGGTAGGAACATAATTCAGGATTTGGCTGAAGGCAGCATCAGGCAGACTGCAGAGAGTTGAGAAGGGGCCCTTGAAGGAGTACATGTGGAAAGATGTGACAGGGTAGTGAGAGTCGATGCAGAGGAAGATCAATATTTCTTCTCCTGAACGTAGTATGCGGGCTGGAAATTTCCATGTTGGCACCATGGCATCACGTCACCCACATTAACTGTGGTGATTTCCGTGTATGGGGCTTTATTTATCAAAGACCCCAGGCATGGGTCAGTGACTTGAGGCACCACAGCTGTGAGCTGCAACTGCCTTGGGCAGAACTTGTCCTGAGACCAAAGCTCTCCCTCCCTGCTTGGTAATGGCACTAACCAGCCATGTGTCAGACAAACGTGGGCACCAAACGAGCTCCACCCACCCGAGCCTTGCACAAGACTTGGATTCAGGGAGGACAGATGTGCCTGAGGGAGGCCTTCCCCTCACCTAGAAGCCTTTCCCAGATTGGTGCTTTGGGATCCATGAATGCTGAATGGAGAGACATGGCCATTTCTGGAAGGGGGGATGGAAAGCCCTGCTGGGAAACCTGGCTGCTGCCTGGTGTGGGTCCAGGGAATCACCCTCCAAGGATGCACATGTTGCTCAGGAAGCTGTCCCAAACCAGAGACTAACTGCAAGAGCAAGGGCTACTTGTCACCCATGGACCCAACCTTTCCTTTTTGCTCTTCCCAGGGAGTTCTCAATCCAGAACTTTGGCTTTCCGCATTGGTCTCCAATGGTGATTTATTTTTATTGTTGATGGTATCACCTATCCATCTGGAAGTTGCATTTAGGCGTCTTGCTCATCCTGTGGGACTCAGCATGTAGACCTAAGACATCGTAACAGCTTTTTGCAGAATCACAGAACCA
Organism: Mycteria americana; assembly: GCF_035582795.1. NCBI lineage: Eukaryota > Metazoa > Chordata > Aves > Ciconiiformes > Ciconiidae > Mycteria > Mycteria americana. The sequence goes on from NW_027445624.1 coordinate 1,900,205, forward strand.
CAGAATTACAGAATGACCTTTGGGACCTTTGGAGATCACCTGGTCCAACCCCCTGCTCAAGTAGGGCCACGTGGAGTGCTTACCCAGGACCATGTCCAAGTGACTTTTAACTATCTCCAAGGGTGGAGACACCTCACTGGGAAACCTCTGCCAGTGCTTGCTCACTCTCACAGTGAAAGAAATGTTCCGTGATGTTCACAGGGACCCTCCTATGTTTCAGTGAGTGCCCATTGCCTCTTGTCCTGTCACTGGGCACCTCTGAAAGAGCCTGGCTCCATCCTCTTTGAACCTTCCCTTCAGCTATTTATATATTTTGATTAGATGCCCCTTGAGCCTTCTCTTCCCCAGGCTGGATAGTCCCAGCTCCCTCAGCTTCTCCTACAGAGATGCTCCAGTCTCTTCATCATCTTTGTGGCCCTTCATTGGCCTCTCTCCAGTGTGTCCATGTCTCTCCTGTACAGAGGAGCCAAGAACTGGACCCACTACTCCAGCTGTGGCCTCATCAGCGCTGAATAAAGGGGAAAGATCACCTCCCCCCAGCTGCTGGCAATATTTGTCAATACAGCCCAGCATACCGTTTGCTTTGTTTCCCACAAGGGCATGTTGCTGGCTCGTGTTCAACTTGGTGTCCACCAGAAGCCCCAGGGCTTTTTCTGCCAAGCTCCTTTCCAGCTGGGAGACCCCCAGCATAGGCTGGTGCATGGGCTTGTTCCTCCCCAGGGGCAGGACTTGGCAGTTCCCCTTGTTGAACTTCATGAGGTTCCTGTCAGCCCATTTCTCCAGCCTGTCCAGGTCCCTCTGGATGGCAACGCAACCCTCTGGTGTATCAGCCACTCCTCCCAGTTTGGTATCCAGGATTAGCTGCTCCATCGTGTTCCCAGGGATTGAGATGAGGCTGACGGGCCTGTAAGTTCCAAGTTTGGCTGCATCATTGGTGCCTACTTGGAAGAGCAGCAGAGAGTAACAGTCCAAGGGCTGGAGTAGCTTCAGCAGCCTCTCAGCAATGCAGCTTTTGATCAAGGACAGCAGAAGGAGTTTTTTAGAAGCTACCAGAGGTTGCTAGCAGCTGGTTGGGAGTCAAGGAATCCTGTGGCTCTCCTTATCTAGCATCCTGAGCTTCCTCAGAGGGTACCCAGGATTCCCCTGAGGATCTTAGACAAAGCCCACATTCCAAAACATTTTCAGCACACTGTTGGGCAAAGCCCTGAGGAACGTGGTGGGCATTCCATGCTCATCCTGATGTGACTGGAAGGTTGTCTAGGACCTCCAAGGTCCCTTCTGATCTGAATGTTTTGGTGTTTCTCTCACTACTGACGATAGCGCCTGGGATGCTTGGAGTCATGAATTCCTCCTCTGCATGTGGGTTAGCACCAAGCATGGCACCCCCAGCACCAGCCTCTCCTAGTGGTGTGATGTTGCTTCTTGGGCCTGAAACGTTTTGAGTTCAAAGTTTAACTGTGAATGGCTACTTGTTCAGATTGGGCCCTGCACACAGCCTGCGACATCTGTGCATGACATCATGGTGACAAGGGAGAGCGACACCTGCAGAAAGCCATGGCAGGAGGGTGTGATATTCTCACGGCCCTGAAGTCCTTTGCAGATGCAAGAGAAGCCAGCAGGGTTGGAAGAGCCTTAAACACCTCAGGCATGCGTTTGTAAGGTCGGCTTTCTCACTATGGGAGGCTGAGAGAGCTGGATTTGTTCAGTCAGGAGAAAAGGTGGCTTTGGGGAGACCAAGGAACAGCATTCCCACACCTTCCAGGAGGCAACCCAAAGAGTCAGGCTCTTCACTGCAGTTCATGATGGGAGGATGAGGGCCAATGAGCAAGGAGAAGGCTTCCCAGAGAGCTGGGGCCATCTCCATCTTTGGAGGTTTTCAGGCCCCAAATTTAAAAAGTGCTGTGCAAGCTGTTGTGACCTGATAGCTGGCCCTCCTGGGAGCAGAAGATTGGGCTAGCGACCGCCCGAGGTCCCTTCCCGCCTGAAGGATTCTGTGTTTCCATCTGCTACAGGGCTCTTCCCTTGATGGTGGTAGGCAAAGCACTCAGGTTCCCCGTGACCATGGAAATAAGTCAGACCTAAGGATGGCCAGATCAACTGCAGCTTTGTGTCCCAGTCCAGTCGGTCTTTCTCAGGTGAAGGGCTGCTTGGCAGATGACACCCCCAAACAGCCATGACCGTATCCTTGGCTTCACCTTGTCTTTTCTTTTTCCCTCTTTTGCCCCTCTCAAGGTCTTCCCTTTGATCATGCTCATGCCCTCCCATACCAACAGCCCACCTGGGTTTACCGTTTCCTCATTGGCCCTGGTGTTGCCTGCTTTGTACCCTCACTTGGTGTTTCTGGGATGGTCACCATGGTAATAGTTACCTCAGTGTCCAATTTGGTTTAACTGGTATCTCCTCTTCTACTTTTTTATCTGCTGTGTCCTTTAAATTCCTCATGCTGTGATCTTCTTAGAGACACCACGAGTCAGGTGAGCCATCTGCACGCACACACTAACAGCTGACCCAACGGAGCTTCAGTCCAAGTGGACCTTGAGGAACTCAGGGATTTGGCCAATAGAAACCTCAAGAAGTTTTCCAAGGAGAAGGGATCTTCTCCTTCTGAACTCCTGATCTTTTGATTTTCTACATTAGGGGGCAAAACAACCCCGTACATCAAGGCAGGGTTGGACCTGAAGTGGATGAGAGCAACCTTGAGGAGAAGGGCCTGGGCATTATGAGGGATGCCATAGGGGGCAGTGGTGGTAAACATGAATATGGCCATGTGCATATTGGGCTGCACTGAGGGGAGCAAGGCCACCCAGGCAAGGGGCCTTATCACCCCCCACCCCCGACTCATCACTGGTGTGGCCACAAATGGAATAGTGTGTCCCAGTGTGGGGCTCCCTGTTCTGGAGGAGTGGGGAGGAACTGGAGAAGGCCCATAGGAGGTCTGCCAAGATGGGGCTAGGGGCCATGTGTGGAAAGGCTGAGAGGAGGGGACTTCGTTGGCCTCATGAAGTGGAGGCTCAGGGAAGTAGAGTAGTAGCTTGGGAAAGCCTGAGGGTTACTTTCAGAGATGACTGCATGTTTTTTGGTAGTGGGAAAGAGGCTGCTGTCTCTGCCCCCAAGGCCTATGAGGAGACGCATTGCCCTCATGGCACTGAGGCCACATTGCCTCCTTGCACAAGAGGTGTCATACTGTTGTCCTTCACGTGGCATCACACCCCCTCCCCATCCCAGGAAGAGCCCTGAGCCATGTGTGAGGGACAGGCTCTCCCTGCTGAGGGGCTGGGGTCAGGGCTTGGCATTCGGCTTGACAAAACACACCAAGGCTTTACTCCGCACCAGAGCCACCGGCGCTTGGCCTTTGCCTGCCTGGCATCACCGCCTCCAATGTTCTGCTCTAACGAGTCCATGGGGAGGCTGCATTGGCAACGGCCCTCAGTGGGGCTCATTAATACTCCAAGAAACTTCAGCGTTTGCTTCTGACTTTGACTCCTTGAGCAGTTTGTGCAACCTCCTCTCAGCATTGCAGGTCCATGGACTCAGCATCAGCTACACCATGGGGCTCATTAGAAGGCAGAGAGCCCTCAGGTGCCTTGTCTCTTCCCATAATTTTCTTCAAGTCTTCAAGCCTTCTACAGCTAATTGGAGAGGTTTCAGGATGGTAGTTAAAGGGGAAGAGTTCAAGGAGCTTTTAAGAGAAAAGTATTTTTACTCTTTAAGGTCATTTTTATTTATTTTTTTGTTTACAGAAGAAGGAATAGCAGCATTCTGCAAGTGATCTTGATCCAGAGGGTCACCTAAGCAGATACGGGCAGGTATGAAAAGCAGTCCCTTGATGTCAGACACTGTATCAACAACCTTGCTCCTCTCCTCCCCAACCCCACCATTTCTCTCATCAGCCCCCTGCGGGCCACTGGCATCACTTGTCCTCACATCAGCCTTCTCCACTGAAGTCTGCAGCTGGATGTTACAGCTCCTGGGCACCAAGTCCCACCTGCTTTCCTCAGAGAAGTGGCTGCACACAGGCACAGGAGGACTTCTCCTCCTTGCCAAAAAGCAACAGTTACACCTGATGTAATCCAACAAGCTTTAAAACACTCTTCTCCACTGTATGCCAAGTCCAAGCTGCATCGAATGAGGTCCATCTTCCACAAGGGGTATCTGTACGAGAACTGTTTTAGATAGAGAGCTAGGAAAGGACAGATATAAACATAATTAAGGAGTTGACTCCAGAGTTAATTAGACTTCTCAGAGACGGGGCAAGCTTCTAACTCCCTGAAGCTCAAAGCAGCCACAGGATAGTTTGGAGGTGTCTGATGGGACAAAGAGCAAGGGGAGGTGGAAATCTGGAGAGCCATGGGAAGGGCCAGAGTGAGTGGGCTGTGGTGCCTGAAAGCCGTGGGAGGACAGTCCCAGGCAGACCCCTCCTGACCATTCACCATATCCATGGGAACCGGTCACCCAGGTCAGGCATCCTTCCCCAACACATCGCCCCATACCCTCCTCCCCTGAGCCCATGGAGAACCCAGGAACAGCAGCACAGACTTGTAGGGGCATCATGTCCCCCCGTGTAGGGGAAGAGAAGCCCGAAATCTGGACACTGGCATTGAGGAAATCCCTTTTATTACAGACGTGCAACACTGGAGACCACCTGTACCATCATGCCAGAGACACGTACAAAGGTCGCTGGGTCAGACAGACTGCGTTCATGTCTCTGCAGAAGTGAAGCAAATGCAGACATTGCTGGACAACCATGATTATCACAAACCAAATGCCCAAAGCAAAGGAGGTTCCTGAGATGAACAGGAAATCCCTGTGAAGAGACATGGGCAGCTTATTGCTGCTGAAAGACAAGTGGCTGAATCAGCTTCTTCAGTGTGTCTTTGAGCTCCTGGATTCTCATGCTGTAGATGAGGGGGTTCAACGCTGGGGGCACCAGCGAGTACAGAGCAGCCATCACCAGATCCCGTGATTGGGAGGAGGTGGAGGGGGGCTTCAGGTAGGCGAACGTGCCAGTGCTGACAATCAGGGAGACCACAGCCAGGTGAGGGAGGCACGTGGAAAAGGCTTTGTGCCATCCCTGCTCAGAAAGGAACCTCAACACAGCCCTGAAGATCTGCACATAGGACAGCACAATGAAAATAAAGCACCCAAAAGCAAGAGAGACATTATCTACAAGAAGTCCTACTTCCCTGAGGTGGGAGTTGGAGCAGGAGAGCTTGAGGATCTGGGGCAGTTCACAGAAGAAGTGGTCAAGGGCATTGCCTTGGCAGAGCGGTAGTGAAAATGTATTGGCAGTGTGCAGCATGGCATAGAGGAAACCACTGCCCCAGGCAGCTGCTGCCATGTGGACACAAGCTCGGCTGTCCAGGAGGGTCCCGTAATGCAGGGGTTTGCAGATGGCAACGTAGTGGTCATAGGCCATGATGGTGAGAAGAAAATATTGCCCTCCAATCACGAAGAGAAAGAAAAGGACCTGGGCAGCACATCCTCCATAGGAAATAGTCCTGGTGTCCCAGAGGGAATTGGCCATGGATTTGGGGACAGCAGTGGAGATGGAGCCCAAGCCAAGGAGGGAGAGGTTGAGGAGGAAGAAGTACCTGGGGGTGTGGAGGCAGTGGTTGCAGGCTATGGTGGTGATGATGAGGATGCTGCCCAGAAGGGCAGACAGGTAGATGGCTGGGAGGAGCCGGAAATGCAAGAGCTTCTGCTGCCGTGTGTCTGCAAACACCACGAGGAGGAACTGGGGGATAGAGCTGCTGTTGGCCATTTGCTGCCTCAGGGCATGGGACACTGTTCAAGAGGGAAAAGAGAATGAGGAGTTACGAAAGAGTTCTCTGAGAAAATCAAAGGAATTTCTCATGGATCCTCCCCCTGCTACACTCACCCCTTTTGTCTTTTCCTCAAGGCCTTCCTTCAGCTCCGTGCCTGGAGCTCTGGATTTTGCTGGCTGAGTGTGCCATGAGGATGTGTGCCATGTGCATGAGTGTGCCATGTGCCTCTGCTGACTGGCTGCCCAGGAATCAGCCCTGCTCTGCAGTAGTTGGTTCTTAGGAATGGTAGGGGCAGGTGCCAGACCTGAGATGAAGGAGGAGATCACACTCATCTGTTACCCTGAAAAGAAACCAGCCATGGCCAAGAGCAGAGGGATCCACTGCAGACCATTAAATGTCTCACCTCTTCTCAAGGTCTCAGCACCTCACTTCTAGCCAAAACCACACATGGCTCATTTCACCGACCCAACAGCATTTCTTCACTCATAACATCTCTGTACTTCTCCATGGGGCTTTCAGATTACACAAAGGTGCTATGGGGCAGATTGGCATCCTGGAGGGCAGCTCACAGCTTGGAAGGACACCTCAAGGAGATAGCCAAGTGTCCTACTGATGGTATCTCATGAAGGCATGACATCAGCATTGCTGGGCAGCTGCTCTCAGCCTCTGTGCTCTTCAGAGGGAAATGGGCAAGATGCTGGAGAGCTGCCCCAAGGCTCTGCTGGAGCTCTGGCTGCAGAGGAGGTGGCTCATGCCTTGGACCCCACAGCCCTGAGGGCAGAGGCTTTGCTGGGTGGGAGAGGAGGCAAGGGGGCTTGCTCAGAGGAAGGGGTCTGCATTGGAGGGGATGATACGGAGTTTTCTGAATTCTCCCTCCAACACCATTTCTGTTTTCAATTTCTTCTCATTCCCTGATGAAATCCCTGCTGCCTGGAGATCTTCCCCCTGGGAGGTGTTTCCCCATCCCATGTCTTTACCCTGTCAGTGCTCACAGCCCCCATCCCAGCCTTTGTGCATTCATCTTTGCTCTACAGAATCTGAGGAAAATAGGAAGGGTACAGAGAGGGTCCTAATTTATCCAAACTGAGGGAAGTGATTCAGGTGAGTCAAGCCAGGCATGTCTTTGTGGTTTGTAGTCCTGGGGCTAGAAGGGCACTCAGCTCCCTCCCTTGCCTGCCACAACCCCTCAGCAGGTGGGATTCCTCTTGCCTCCCTTCAGCTGTGCACAAAATAGGCACCTGCAGGTGAGCTGCTTGTCTCATCTGCCCTGCTAATTAATGGGGATGGAGGCCAGGAGTGAGCTCTTCAGATGAAACCCCTGGTGACATCTGAGGTGCCAGAGGTGGTGCAAGACAGGTGCAGGTAGCTGCAAGCTCTGATGGAGTAGCTCTTAGAGAGAGGACAGCATCTGGGGGCATCTTCTGGGAGGCTGGTGGAGCATTCCTTTGGCCAACTTAAAGGTACCTAAAGGGTGTCTCCAAAGAGGACGCAGGCTCTCTCTTCTCAAGGAGCCCATGGAGAAGACGAGGGGCAATGGGTACAAGTTGCACCAGGAGAAGTTTCATGTCGACATAAGAAAGACATGTTTTTAGAGTGAGAACAATCAGTCAGTGGTACAACCTCCTCTGGCACGTGGTTGAGTCGCTGTCACTGGAGGTTTTCAAGATGTGATTGGACAGGGTGCTACCTAATCGCACCTAGGGTCCATGAAAGGATGGACCAGATGATCTTTTGCGGTCCCTTCCAACCTGGGCTGTTCTATGATTCCGTGATTCTACCTGAAAGGACAGCAGATGGCCTGTTTAACTGGTAATGGAATCTGTTCCTCTTCATTATGTTCATGGCAGCCTCTTGAAGTATTCAGCTGAGCAAATGCAGTCATGTGCCATAGGGAGAGCTCCATCTCTCTCCTTATGTTCTCCAGCAGCTGTACTTTCTAGAACTCCATTGACTGTGACGGCACTTGTCTCATGGACATCCCTACAATGCCAAAGCTAATTCATGGCAACTTGTCCTGGTTTCAGCTGGGATAGAGTTAATTTTCTTCCTAGTAGCTGGTATAGTGCTGTGCTTTGGATTTTAGTATGAGAATAATATTGATAACACGCTGATGTTTTGGCTGTCGCTAAGTGGTGTTTACATTGGTCAAGGACTTTTATTTTTTTCCCCCCACCTTCAGCTCCCCATGCTCTGCCAGGTGCCCAAGAAATGGGAGGGGGCACAGCCAGGATAGTTGATCCAAACTGACCAAAGGGCTATTCCATACCATATGATGTCATGCCCAGTATATAAACTGGGCGGAGTTGGCTGGGGGGTAGTGATCACTGCTTGGGGACTGGCTGGGCATCGGTCGGCGGGTGGTGAGCGGTTGTATCATTTTTTTTAAACCCCCCCCCCGCCTTTTTTCCCTCCCTTGGGGTTTGTTCCTCTCTCTCTCTCTCGTTGTTTTCCTTCTCATTATAATTCATTATTATTATTACTATTATTTTGTTCCAATTATTAAACTGTTCTTATCTCAACCCACGAGTTTTCTTACTTTTGCTCTTCCGATTCTGTCCCCCATCCCACCGGGGGGGAAGTGAGCGAGCGGCTGCGTGGTGCTTAGCTGCCGGCTGGGGCTAAACCACGACAGTCCTTTTTGGCGCCCAACGTGGGGCTCGAAGGGTTTGAGATAATAACAGATTAACCAGAGCGTATTAAGGAATTTAGATCTGTTAGTGGTTGTGGGACGTGATATTGATCCATCTGTTCCTAGCATCGGTTTACCTGATCTGCACCATGCTCATTTCTTTGCCGTACATGTTAAAGATCAGTGTTGGTTTTTGCAGTTTGCTGTGCTCTGCTTTAATTGGTGATGTTTTGCCTGTGAGATTTGTTATTAAAACAGTGACCTTGTGTTTATTTTGGTATCTAAGTGCTGTACTGAAACCGTTATTGTATGTCGGGTATCATCTTATGGAGACAATTCGCAATTATACTTCTTCCTCTGAGAGGTTTTTTTATGGAGGAAATGTAGAATTGTACCTTCACTACTTGCTTCTACAATGCTTCCTCCTTCATTACAGTAACTTTTCAGTATTTTGAACTACCTTGGGTAGTTAAGATACTTGTATTGGTATTGCTTGGGAATATTGTTTCGATCTTGTCCAGGGTTAGTACGCAATTTAAGAATATCATCCAGAGGTCTGCCCCAAGGCTGGATAGTTATGAGTGGCAGGGTGTGTGGGATAGCATGGGCAAATGCCTAGGACGGTGGGCACCTCCAGTGTTTTGGAACTTCACCCCTGAACAAGTGGTAGAAACTGCTGAAGGAGATGGTGAATCGAGCCAATTTGCAGACGTAAAAGCCATTCAGCTGGCTTTAGACATTGCTGAACGAGAAAAGTGGCCAGTGCTCTATCTCTATACTGACTCATGGATGGTGGCAAATGCCCTGTGGGGGTGGTTACAGCAATGGAAGCAGAACAATTGGTAGCGCAGAGGTAAACCCATCTGGGCTGCAGCACTGTGGCAAGATATTGCTGCCCGAGTAGAGAACCTGGTTGTAAAAGTACGTCACATAGATGCTCACGTCCCCAAGAGTCGGGCCACTGAGGAACATCAAAACAACCAGCAGGTGGATCAGGCTGCTCAGATTGAAGTGGCTCAGATGGATCTGGACTGGCAACAGAAGGGTGAATTATTTATAGCTCTGTGGGCCCATGACACCTCAGGCCATCAAGGAAGAGATGCAACATATAGATGGGCTCGTGATCGAGGGGTGGACTTGACCATGGCCACTATTGCACAGGTTATCCATGAATGTGAAACATGCGCTGCAGTTAAACAAGCCAAGCGGTTAAAGCCTCTGTGGTATGGAGGGCGATGGCTGAAATATAAATATGGGGAGGCCTGGTAGATCGATTATATCACGCTCCCACAAACCTGCCAAGGCAAGCGCTATGTGCTCACCATGGTGGAAGCAACCACCGGATGGCTGGAAACATATCCTGTGCCCCATGCCACTGCCCAGAACACTATCTTGGGCCTTGAAAAACAAGTCCTATGGCGACATGGCACCCCAGAGAGAATTGAGTCAGACAACGGGACTCATTTCCGAAACAACCTCATAGACAGCTGGGCCAAAGAGCATGGCATTGAGTGGGTATATCACATCCCCTATCATGCACCAACCTCTGGGAAAATTGAACGATACAATGGACTGTTAAAAACTACACTGAGAGCAATGCGTGGTGGGACGTTCAAACATTGGGATACACACTTAGCAAAGGCCACCTGGTTAGTTAACACTAGAGGATCTGTCAATCGAGCTGGCCCTGCCCAATCAAAACTTTTACGCACTGTAGAAGGGGATAAGGTCCCTGTAGTGCACATAAAAAACATGCTGGGGAAGACAGTCTGGGTTACTCCTGCCTCGGGCAAAGGCAAGCCCATTCGTGGGATTGCTTTTGCTCAAGGACCCGGGTGCACTTGGTGGGTAATGCGAAAGGATAGGGAAGTCAGATGTGTACCTCAAGGGGATTTGATTTTGGGTGAGAATAGCCAATGAACTAAATGGTATGATGTTAACTGCTATATAATACTGTGTGCCATCACTTTTATGGTTACTATACACCATATCAATGGTATTTCAGTAAGGATCACCCAGATTAGTGAAGAATGAACTTCGATGAAAGCAAGCAACGTGCAATGGTGATGGAACCAGAACTGGTTTCAGCATGCAACAACCCAACACCACACAGCATCTCTTCTGCCATGAAGGACTATTATGACAGATGGAGCCCAAAGTCATGGACTAAATGAACTTAATAAACATTTTAGAAGGATGGACCATAGACCAAGGGAATGATAATTGTGTGTACATATATAGATATACATACCAAGAGACAGGAAAAGTGGTGGTGATTAATTGTATTAGAAAAGGTAGAACCTGGGCATGACATAAATGGTATAGAATAAGGGGTGGATACTGTCCTGGTTTCGGCTGGGATAGTTAGTTTTCTTTCTAGTAGCCGGTATAGTGCTGTGCTTTGGATTTTAGTATAAGAATAATATTGATAACACGCTGATGTTTTGGCTGTTGCTAAGCGGTGTTTACATTGGTCAAGGATTCTTTCCCCTTCAGCTCCCCATGCTCTGCCAGGTGCCCAAGAAATGGGAGGGGGCACAGCCAGGATAGTTGATCCAAACTGACCAAAGGGCTATTCCATACCATATGATGTCATGCCCAGTATATAAACTGGGGGGAGTTGGCCGGGGGGTAGCGATCATTGCTCGGGGACTGGCTGGGTGTCGGTCGGCGGGTGGTGAGCGGTTGTAATTTTCTTTTATATATATATATATTTTTTTTTTTCCCCCCTCTTTTTTTTCCCTCCCTTGGGTTTTGTTCCTCTCTCTCTCTCTCATTGTTTTTTTTCCCTCTCATTATAATTCATTATTATTATTACTATTATTTTGTTCCAATTATTAAACTGTTCTTATCTCAACCCACGAGTTTTCTTACTTTTGCTCTTTCGATTCTCTCCCCCATCCCATCGGGGGGGGAGTGAGCGAGCGGCTGCGTGGTGCTTGGCTGCCGGCTGGGGCTAAACCACGACACTGTTGCTTTTTGGCAAGGAGGAGAAGTCCTCCTGTGCCTGTGTGCAGCCACTTCTCTGAGGAAAGCAGGTGGGAATTGGTGCCCAGGAGCTGTAACATCCAGCTGCAGACTTCAGTGGAGAAGGCTGATGTGAGGACAAGTGATGCCAGTGGCCCGCAGGGGGCTGATGAGAGAAATGGTGGGGTTGGGGAGGAGAGGAGCAAGGTTGTTGATACAGTGTCTGACATCAAGGGACTGCTTTTCATACCTGCCCGTATCTGCTTAGGTGACCCTCTGGATCAAGATCACTTGGACAATGCTGCTATTCCTTCTTCTGTAAACAAAAAAATAAATAAAAATGACCTTAAAGAGTAAAAATATTTTTCTCTTAAAAGCTCCTTGAACTCTTCCTCTTTAACTACCATCCTGAAACCTCTCCAATTAGCTGTAGAAGGCTTGAAGACTTGAAGAAAATTATGGGAAGAGACAAGGCACCTGAGGGCTCTCTGCCTTCTAATGAGCCCCATGGTGTAGCTGATGCCGAGTCCATGGACCTGCAATGCTGAGAGGAGGTTGCACAAACTGCTCAAGGAGTCAAAGTCAGAAGCAAACGCTGAAGTTTCTTGGAGTATTAATGAGCCCCACTGAGGGCCGTTGCCAATGCAGCCTCCCCGTGGACTCGTTAGAGCAGAACATTGGAGGCGGTGATGCCAGGCAGGCAAAGGCCAAGTGCCGGTGGCCCTGGTGCGGAGTAAAGCCTTGGTGTGCTTTGTCAAGCCGAATGCCAAGCCCTGACCCCAGCCCCTCAGCAGGGAGAGCCTGTCCCTCACACATGGCTCAGGGCTCTTCCTGGGATGGGGAGGGGGTGTGATGCCAAGTGAAGGACAACAGTATGACACCTCTTGTGCAAGGAGGCAATGTGGCCTCAGTGCCATGAGGGCAATGCGTCTCCTCATTCGCCTTGGGGGCAGAGACAGCAGCCATAGCCAAGGGGGACAAAGACCTCAGTTCTCTCAGGGCCTTTCAGCCTTGCCAGCACCCTTGGCCATCTCCACCATAGGCTGTCCTACACTGTCCTGTGCCTGCGCCTCTTTCCCTGCAGGCTGTAGACATCCAACACACTTCCCCACCTTGCTCTCCCCCCGCCATGTCCCTACCTTTACTGACGTCCCTCCATCCTCACTGGCTGCTCCTTCAAACACAACATCATGGGCTAACCCAGACTCCCTCTCAGTGACCTGTTGGGCCAAAGCGCTACCCTTCCAGAGACATTTCTGTCTCCTCACGTCCATCTGGACATCCACAACTGCACTTTCTTGTGCTTTTCCTTTCTCACGCTCTTTCCCACTACCAAAAAACATGCAATCACCTCTGAAAGTAACCCTCAAGCTTTCCCAAGCTACTACTCTACTTCCCTGAGCCTCCACTTCATGGGGCCAAGGAAGTCCCCACCTCTCAGCCTTTCCACACATGGCCCCTAGCCCCATCTTGGCAGACCTCCTATGGGCCTTCTCCAGTTCCTCCCCACTCCTCCAGAACAGGGAGCCCCACACTGGGACACACTATTCCATTTGTGGCCACACCAGTGATGAGTCGGTGGTGGGGGGTGATAAGGCCCCTTGCCTGGGTGGCCTTGCTCCCCTCAGTGCAGCCCAATATGCACATGGCCATATTCATGTTTAGCACCACTGCCCCCTATGGCATCCCTCATAATGCCCAGGCCCTTCTCCTCAAGGTTGCTCTCATCCACTTCAGGACCATCCCTGCCTTGATGTACGGGGTTGTTTTGCCCCCTAATGTAGAAAATCAAAAGATCAGGAGTTCAGAAGGAGAAGATCCCTTCTCCTTGGAAAACTTCTTGAGGTTTCTATTGGCCAAACCCCTGAATTCCTCAAGGTCCACTTGGACTGAAGCTCCATTGTGTCAGCTGTTAGTGTGTGCGTGCAGATGGCTCACCTGACTCGTGGTGTCTCTAAGAAGATCACAGCATGAGGAATTTAAAGGACACAACAGATAAAAAAGTAGAAGAGGAGATACCAGTTAAACCAAATGGGACACTGAGGTAGCTATTACCATGGTGACCATCCCAGAAACACCAAGTGAGGGTACAAAGCAGGCAAAACCAGGGCCAATGAGGAAAGGGTAAACTGAGGTGGGCTGTTGGTATGGGAGGCCATGAGCATGATCAAAGGGAAGACCTTGAGAGGGGCAAAAGAGGTGAAAAGAAAAGACAAGGTGAAGCCAAGGATACGGTCATGGCTGTTTGGGGGGTGTCATCTGCCAAGCAGCCCTTCACCTGAGAAAGACCGACTGGACTGGGACACAAAGCTGCAGTTGATCTGGCCATCCTTAGGTCTGACTTATTTCCATGGTCATGGGGAACCTGAGTGCTTTGCCTACCACCATCAAGGGAAGAGCCCTGTAGCAGATGGAAACACAGAATCCTTCAGGTGGGAAGGGACCTCGGGAGGTCGCTAGCCCAATCTTCTGCTCCCAGGAGGGCCAGCTATCAGGTCACACCAGCTTGCACAGCACTTTTTACATTTGGGGCCTGAAAACCTCCAAAGATGGAGATGGCCCCAGCTCTCTGGGAAGCCTTCTCCTTGCTCATTGGCCCTCATCCTCCCATCATGAACTGCAGTGAAGAGCCTGACTCTTTGGGTTGCCTCCTGGAAGGTGTGGGAATGCTGTTCCTTGGTCTCCCCAAAGCCACCTTTTCTCCTGACTGAACAAATCCAGCTCTCTCAGCCTCCCATAGTGAGAAAGCCGACCTTACAAACGCATGCCTGAGGTGTTTAAGGCTCTTCCAACCCTGCTGGCTTCTCTTGCATCTGCAAAGGACTTCAGGGCCATGAGAATATCACACCCTCCTGCCATGGCTTTCTGCAGGTGTCGCTCTCCCTTGTCACCATGATATCATGCACAGATGTCGCAGGCTGTGTGCAGGGCCCAATCTGAACAAGTAGCCATTCACAGTTAAACTTTGAACTCAAAACGTTTCAGGCCCAAGAAGCAACATCACACCACTAGGAGAGGCTGGTGCTGGGCGTGCCACGCTTGGTGCTAACCCACATGCAGAGGAGGAATTCATGACTCCAAGCATCCCAGGCGCTATCGTCAGTAGTGAGAGAAACACCAAAACATTCAGATCAGAAGGGACCTTGGAGGTCCTAGACAACCTTCCACTCACATCAGGATGAGCATGGAATGCCCACCAAGTTCCTCAGGGCTTTGCCCAACAGTGTGCTGAAAATGTTTTGGAATGGGGGCTTTGTCTAAGATCCTCAGGGGAATCCTGGGTACCCTCTGAGGAAGCTCAGGGTGCTACATAAGGAGAGCAACAGGATTCCTTGACTCCCAACCAGCTGCTAGCAACCTCTGGTAGCTTCTAAAAAACTCCTTCTGCTGTCCTTGATCAAAAGCTGCATTGCTGAGAGGCTGCTGAAGCTACTCCAGCCCTTGGACTGTTACTCCCTGCTGCTCTTCCACGTAGGCACCAATGATGCAGCCAAACTTGGAACTTACAGACCTGTCAGCCTCATCTCAATTCTTGGGAACACGATGGAGCAGCTAATCCTGAAAACCTTTCCCAGGCAAATGAACAGCAAGAAAATCATCAGGCATAGTCAGCATGAATTCACCAAGGGGAAGTCATGCTTCACTCACCTGATAACCTTCTCCAGTCAAATGATTGCCTTTGTAGACAAGGGGAGAGCAGTGGTTATTGTCTGCCTTTGCTTCTGCCAGGCTTTTGGCACGGTCTGCCATAAGATGCTGATGGCAGAAGCTGTTGAAGTGTGGGCTGGATGATCATTGTGAGGTGGGTTGAAAATTGACTGACCATCTGAGCCCCAAGAGCAGTGATCAGTGAAAAAATATCTAGTTGCAGACCAGTAACTCGCGGTGTACCCCAGGGGTTCAAGAGACAACAGGCACAAACTGAATCACAGGAGGTTCCCTCTGAACATCAGGAAACACATTCTCCCTGTGCCGGTGACCGAACACTGCAACAGGTTGCCCAGGGAGGCTGGGAGTCTCCAGCGTTGGAGATATTCAAAAGTCATCTGAACATGGTCCTGGGTAAGTGGCTCTAGGCGGCCCTGCTT
The DNA here is from genome assembly GCF_035582795.1 of Mycteria americana. Taxonomy (NCBI): domain Eukaryota; kingdom Metazoa; phylum Chordata; class Aves; order Ciconiiformes; family Ciconiidae; genus Mycteria; species Mycteria americana. Next base: position 1,915,654 of record NW_027445624.1, read on the forward strand.
GAGCAGGGAGGTTGGACCAGGTGATCTCCAGAGGTCCCTTCCAACCTCAACCATTCTGTGATTCTTGAAGTCACACACTGCTGGGACATCAAGATTGCCCTCGACCCCCAGCCAGGCAGGGCTGTCACCACAGTCACTGCAATGAGTCTGGGAACCCAAAAAGCACCATGGATGAGAGGTGTGGGGTGCACACCACCACCCCCAGCTCTGTGAGCAGGCCCTCTGCAGTCAGAGCAGCTGCCAATGATTGAAGTGGGACTCACTGCTGCTCGCAGGGTCGGGGGTCTCTGGGGGCTGCAGCCACTGGTACTGCCAGCCAGGAACCCCAAGACACAGGGCTGAGTCTTGGTTCCCTACGCTGCAGCTCACGGTGCCTCACCTGCTGTGGCACCATCCTCTCTCAGGAGCACCGCCAGGTACATTACTCCCTCTCCCGGTATAAAGGGGAGCTGCTGGAGGTCTTCTCTGTTGAGTCTTTTTGCCCATTAAGGTAATGGGTAAGCCATCTCCCTGTCTTGATGTCAACCCACGAGCTTTTTTGTCTTATTTTGTCCCCCTGTTCTGAGAAGGGGACGTGGGAGAGTGGCTTGGTGGGCGTTAACCCACCACAATTACTCAGCTCCACAACCAGAGCACATCTCATGCAAGCAAAGACACTGTTCTTTGCCAGCCCCAGTCTCAGCAACAGGCTGCAGGCACTCCCTGCAGACCCACACCTGGGGAGCTACATCTTGCCTCTGCAGCTGTGTCTGAGTTTTGCCTTCTGCTGTGCCTGGGGTAGTTACTCCAGTCAGTTCTGGAGACCACGCCCTGCAATGCGTCACCATAAATGCTGTTGAGTTCAATGCTGTCTGCAGCAAAGTTTCCACCCCTCCCCGCCCCTCAGCCTTCCATCTGCACAAACTGCTGCTTCTGCCAAGAGCTGTTCCCAGCAAAAGTAGCAGCTGAGCCCAGAAGCACTGCCCAACTGCAAGTGCCAAGAGCAAAGCCCAGCCCAAGTGGTGTTCTGGGCCCCCTGCATGGGCCCTGCCCAACAGTCTGCCCTGCTAGCTCTTGCGTCCTTGTTTGCAGCCTGTTTGCAGCACTCCCTAAAGCCCTAGTCAAGTAGCAAGTGGAGGCCGAGCACAGCTGTCTAATGCTTCTCTGTATGGCTCCCACTACCACCCCGGTGGGTCCCTTCCCACAAGACTATGAAACTGCCCAAGCAGCCCCTGGATGCTCTTCATTGAGCTCACGAATGTCACTGCTCCCTCGTGCCCCTGTCTCCAGCAGTATCCTCACAGCCCTCACGGTCCTTTTGTTTCAGCCCCTGGCTCTTCTGATTTACAGCTTGCCTTTTGTCTTAGGTCTTGGTTATAGTGGTGACTCAGAGGTCTCTGGATGGAGGGAAAACGTGTGACTCAGAGTGGCCCAGCAACAGCCAAGGGGAGTGGTGGCCATGCTGCACGCTACCCAGTAGGTGCTGCCATCCCATGCTGTTACTGCTGGAGAAAGAAGCGTCTGTAGATAAGTGTCCATTTGTGCCTGTGGGGAGCGACACGCTTAACTCAGCGCATGACCCCCCTTTCCTGCCAGAAATCCTAGCTGAATGAAGTGGCAAAGCCTGACCCTCAGCTGCAGGAAGAAAAGCCCAACTGTATTAGCAGCAAAGTAGACCACTCCCCTCCTCATGCCCCTCTCCCCTCCCCTTGTGCAAGACACTGAATGCATTTCCTTGGGGTGCTTCCCATCACCATGATGGAAAGGCAGGAATGGCTTCTGCAAAAGGTCTTGGAGCTGAATGTTGCTGGGTCCATGGGTTCTGATGTCCAAAATAGTAACTAGCCAAACTGTGTTTACCTGCAATAAGGTTTTATTTTTGCTTAAGGCGCTAGAGAGGAGAAAGGCACAGAATTTTTAGGGGGGAAGAAAGCATAACCTCAGGGACACATCCAGACACACATACACATACGACCCCACTGTCCTGGCCAGTTGGCTGGCAGGACACAAGGCACTTGAAGAGCAGGGTGCCTGGAGCAGGCAGGTGGGGACAGGGACAGCTGGTCCTCTCGACCAGCAGGCAGGGAGAGACAGGGTATCAAAGGAGGCAGGCAGGGTATGTGAAGGAAGTGCCAGAGCTCTTGAAGAAGACAGGAAGGGCTCCTCATGCTCACACGGCCCACTACCCCACAGTGATTTAATGAGAGCGGGCCCCATCATGTCAATCCCAACTCCTTTCTGAAATTCAGGGGTTTTGTCTTTTGTTAAGAAGCTTGAGTCTGTAGGGAGTTCTCAGCCTGTGGCCTCTGCCCCATGCACTGTACAGTGCTGGAGGGTTCTGGTTTTGCAGGCCATGGTTGGTCTCTTCCAGTCTCAGTTTCAGGGTTGGTTTGGTTGGTTTTTTTTCCTTTCTTGAGGATCTTCCTTTCTTGGTTATGTTCAAAGCAATCTTCTTCCAGCTCTCAAGGTTACACTTCCTCAGTGAACAGTACCTGACCACCAGTGAGCTGTTCATAGTCCTGGGATGAGGCTTACACTTCACATCATAACAAGAGACACCTGGTCCCCAGCTCTGGTTCACACGACTGCCCATAAGAAGTTGATAAGCCTCACAGGCTAGGACTGGGACCTTGCACAGCTAGCGTATGGCAAATCTAGTGTAAAGCAACAGTTAGCGTAAGACCTGTAGCATGGTACTGCCAATACTGTTTTTGCTGGGCCGTTGGTCAACACCTCTAGAAGGGAATTGGACATCTACTGGTGTGGACACAGTGGGATTGATCAGGGAGGAGGGCCTAGGAGCTGGAAAATGAACTGTCTAGGCAGTGCAGGCCCTAGGAGTGAAAGCTCTCCTCAGGGTCTCCCTGACTTCATGGTTTCTCAGGCTGTAGATCAAAGGATTAGCAAATGGAGTGATGATGGTATAAAAGAGAGAGAAGAGCTTGTTCAGGGGCCTCAGCGTATCAGTATCTGGCAGGACATACACAAAGATGATGGTTCCGTAGTAGAGGGTGATCACAGTGAGGTGGGAGGAGCAGGTGGAGAAGGCTTTGTGCCGGCCAGTGGAGGACGGGATTCTCAGGATGGCCACGATGATGCACATGTAGGAGGTGAGGGTGAGGAGGAAGGGGGGCAGAGTGAACAAAGCAGAAAGCAGCAAGGTCACCAGAGCCATCAGGCTGGTGTCAGAGCAGGACAGTTTTAGCAGTGGGGTGAAATCACAGAAGAAGTGGTCAAGGTCAGTGGGACCACACAAGGTCATGCCTGACATCCAGTAGGTGTTGGCAATGGTGGACAGGAACCCACTGATCCATGACCCAGCTGCCAGACGCAGGCAGGACCTGACCCTCATCAAGGCTGCGTAGTGCAGCGGTCTGCAGATGGCCACGTAGCGGTCCAGCGACATCACAGCCAGGAGACAGCACTCTGCTGCTGTCAGAGAACCAAAGCAATAGTATTGCAGGATGCAGCAGCGGATGGAGATGGCCCTGTCCCCCGACAGGAAGCTGGCCAGCAGCCTGGGCAGGATGGTGGAGCTGTAGCAGACCTCCAGGCAGGACAAGTTGCCCAGGAAGAAGTACATGGGGGTATGAAAGTGCCAGTCAGTCACCACTAGCACAACGATGGAGATGTTTGCAGCCATGGTCATGATGTAGATCATCAGGAAAAGCAGGAAGAGAGGAACCTGCAGCCCAGGGTGATGGCTGAATCCCAGGAGGGTGACTTCTGTGATGCATGAGTGATTCCCCCCCACTGCGTTTTCCATGAAGGATTCTCTGGGGAAGGAAAACACAGCCTGGGAGAAGGTGGAAAGATGGTTAACACAAGTAAACCAGCAACTGGCTCCAGGTGGCCCTGCTTGAGCCGGGGAGTTGGACAAGATGACCTCCAGAGGTCCCCTCCAACCTCAGCCATTCTGTAATTTTGTAAAATAATGCCCCCCCCACCCCCACCCCGTTGTGTCTTTCTGTACTGAAATCTCTTGACCTCTAACATTTTTTCTTTTCTTTTTGTTCAGAAGACCTTCCAGTATTGTAATGTGTCAAACACTATAGCACAATCTTACCTAGTTACTGGATTGGATGATGAAGAAAGCCTCCACCAAATGAACGCTCTAAAATATTCCCTTATTTTTCCTACTTCTGATACTCGTGCTGTGTGTGAGCGACACAGTCCTATAGATAGGAGAATTGCTTTCTCCAGTTTCACTTAAATCGCCTTTTAGTAGGGCCTGTTGCGATAGGACAAGGGGTAATGGTTTTAAACTAAAAGAGGGCAGATTTAGACTAGATATAAAGAAGAAATTCTTTACGATGAGGGTGGTGAAACACTGCAATAGGTTGCCCAGAGAGGTGGTAGATGCCCCATTCCTGGAAACATTCAAGGTCAGGTTGAAGATGGTCCTGCTCACTGCAGGGGGGTTGGACTAGATGACCTTTAAAGGTCCCTTCCAACCCAAACTGTGCTAGGATTCTAAGTGATACTGTGCATCAATGGACTGTTGCGGCGTGCTAGAAACAGCACCCGTGCACACAGATCAAAACACTTTCCCGTATGCACACACCTATTCACACACACATGGTGAGTGTACAGAAACACACGCTGAAACAGAGCACGTCTCTGCTCACACGCCCGGATGTGCATGCATTCACACACAAGAGACACGACAACACAGGCATGCACAGAAATGCACGCACAGAAGTACACCAAACCTCGTAATCCTAGGGAGGCACACAGAAACAGAGACACACACAGATATTTACGCAGACACCCCCCCAAGCCTGCGTGCCACTGCTCCCCATGCCAGCAATCCAGCCATTTCGCTACCTGTCCCCTGCCTCCTCCTTGCTGCTTTGTAGCCATTGCACGTTGGGCTCCGGCGCTCCAGCACGCTCACACAGCCTCTGTACTTTACCCGCTGCAATCACATCAACACCAAGTGCATTGCAATCATCCAAATCTTTGCTAGTCCCTTTTTATAAGCAAAGAACAGTATGAGGTGGATGACGAGGATTCAGGAGGTTTGCAGTAGTAATATTTTTTTCTCTGGAAAGCTATGTTATTCTTGTTTTCTTTTGCAAAATATGCCAACTTAGTGTCAGATCAGGGCATGAACCAGGACTGTGCCAGAAAAGGACCAAGTGGGATTTCCCACTATTGGGTCAGGTTTTGTGACATAAATGTCCAGACATATTTTATACAGAAAGTTTTAGTGTTATACATAAAAATATGTGTTTTCCTAGTTATACTAAGCTCATTCTATAATAATGCCTATTTATATCAATATAGCATAAAAGGTGAACTTCAATTCTGAAATGTTTAATAGAGGAAGAAATCGTTTTTGCTCTCTTTCTTTTACAGGAGAGGGATAGAGACAGAAATATTTTTTCTTCTGCCTGTATCTCTGGATACATATAGCCAGGGAGGTCCACAGAAGTCCTGTATATCTCAGAGGTATTGCCTACACTGTGTAGGTAGGAAAAAAAAATCTAAATATGCTAGTTGTTGCGGTTGGTTTTTTTCCTAGAAATGTGTTTGTAAGCTTCTGTGAAGTTTTCAAACTGTAATATTGATAAATGCTGTCAGCTCCACATCTCAAAATTAATTCAAAGGGCTGATACGAACAAACCCTTCCTCTGGATGAGCAAGAATTCAACTGTCACATATTCTCACGTTCATGTACCAACACGGACAATTTCACAGGCACACCTGGTGACAGCACGACCGAAAAGCCTTCATTTTTCCCTCTTCACATTATCCTTATTAATTTCTCTTAACAGCGCCACAATGTTACCTACCCTGATGATTTCTCTGCAGCTTCTGAGGGCTTTTCAACAAAGGAAAAACTTGTGCAAGAAATTTGGATTTGTGGTTGTTCTACCTGCCAGGCTGTCTGTCCACCATTCTGGTCCCTCACCAGAGGTGACTCTGTCTCTGTCATGCTGTGACAGATGCACACACCCCACACCTCTCTTGAGAGTGGATGGAGACATATACTGAAACTGCTGCTTTCGGAAAGGAAGCTTTATCTGGCATCTCACCAACAGTCAACATCAAGGCTGAAGATGACGTTGCTGGCTCATCTTCTTGAGGGAGGGTAGCTGGGAGGTTTCCCTCCCCAGAGCCCTCAGCACCTGGACGCGAGGCTCAAAGGCATGATATGTCAGCCATTCCCTGAAGGTTTGAGTGGAATCGCTCAGAAAGGACAAAGCAAATACCCCCAAAGCAGCAGGAAGGACTGGACCTAACACAGGGCTGGGAAAAAAATCAGCTCCACAATTTCATCAAAGGGAAATGCCACACACCTGAGGAAAAAGGGCTCAAAATACACAGCACAAGGTATCCTTTGGGATTGACTGATTAGGTCTCCATGTGGTGGCTGAGCATTTTGTTCTCTGGTAGAGCAAAGCCAGAGGCTTTGGTTTGTCTCTGGATTGACTGTATGACATTGCAAATTGGACTAATTTCTCCAAATTTGAGTAACCAAAGGGAGAAATGGTGAAGGTGTAATGGAAAGGAACATGACAAAACTCATGGGTTGAGATTAACACCGTTTAATACGTAAAGCAAAAGCTGCGCAGGCAAGCAAAGCAAAACAAGGAATTCCTTCGCTCCTTGCCATAGGCAGGCAGCTGTTCAGCCATCTCCAGGAAACCAGGGCTCCATCATGCCTACGGTTACTTGGGAGGACAAACAACATCACTCCGAACATTCTCCCCTTCCGGCTTCTTCCCCAAGCTTTATATGCTGAGCATGACGTCATACGGTATGGAATATCAAAATCCCCCAACCCTTTCCAGGAACTCAGCGTGCTGGGGTGCCTCTCTAAAGTGTCTGTACATTAATGCACGTAGTATGGGGAATAAACATGAGGAGTTAGAGGTCTGTGTGCAGTTGCAGGGCTACGATCTTGTTGGGATCACGGAAACGTGGTGGGATGGCTCCCACGACTCGAGTGTTGCAATGGAGGGACAGAGACTCTTTAGGAAGAACAGGCTGGGAAGAGGAGGAGGAGGAGGAGGTGCTCTTTGTGTGAAAAAGCAAGTGGAGTGCATGAAGTGGGGATGGATGAGGAGCCAGCTGAGAGCTTATGGGTGAACATTAAGGAGATGACAGGTAAAGGTGACACTTGTGGGTGTTTGTAGGCCACCTGACCAGGAAGACCAAGTGGATCAGGCTGTCTACAGACAGATAGGAGCAGCCTCACATTCAGAGGCCCCGGTCTTCATGGGGAACTTTGACCACCCCGATACCTGTTGGAGGGACAACACGGCAGGACATAAGCAGAGTACTCCAGGACACACCTGGAGCACTGTGTCCAGTTGTGGCCTCCTCATTACGAGAGGCATGGACATATTGGAGAGAGTCCAACAAAGGGCTACAAAGATGATGAAGGGACTGGAGCATGTCTCCTATGAGGAAGGGCTGACAGAGCTGGGACTGTTCAGCCTGGAGAAGAGAAGGCTCAGGGGCCATCTTATCAATGTATATAAATACCTGAAGGGAGGGTGCAAAGAGGACAGAGCCAGGCTCTTTCCAGTGGTGCCCACTGACAGGACCAGAGGCAATGGGCACTCACTGAGATGCAGGAGGTTCCCTACGAACATCAGGGAACACTTTTTTACTGTGAATCTCAGTCCTTGGTGTTCTGGTTTTGGCTGGGGTAGAGTTAATTTTCTTCCTGGTAGCTGGTATAGTGCTGTGTTTTGGATTTTGTAGGCGGATAATGTTGAGAGCACGCTGATGTTTTTAGTTGTTGCTAAGTAATGTTTGTGCTGGTCAAGGCCTTTTCAGCTTCCCATGCTCTGCCACGCGCACAAGAAGCTGGGAGGGGACACAGCCAGGACAGCTGACCCAAACTGGCCAAAGGGCTATTCCATACCATATGACATCATGCTCAGTATAGAAACTGGGGGGAGTTGGCCAGGGGGCAGCAATCGCTGCTCGGGGACAGGCTGGGCATCAGTCAGCGGGTGGTGAGCAATTGCATTGGCCATCACCTGTTTTGTATATTCTTTTATCATTATTATTATTATTATTATTATTATTATTATTATTATTATTATTATTATTATTTTCCCTTCCTTTGCTGTCCTATTAAACTGTCTTCATCTCAACCCACAGGTTTTACTTCTTTTCTCCTATTCTCTCCCCCATCCCACCGGGGGCAGGGGAGGGGTGAGCAAGCAGCTGTGTGGTACTTAGTTGCCGACTGGGGTTAAACCATGACACTCGGAGATACTCAAAAGTCGTCTGGACGTGGTTCTGGGCACCCTGCTGTAGGTGCCCCTGCTTGACCAGGGGGTTGGACCTGATCAACAAATGAACCAGAGGTTCCTTCCAACTTCAACTAGTCTGTGATTGTGACGTAAAGCTAAATACCAGCATGAGATGGATAGTCAAGTACTGCAAGGGAAAGTTGAAAAGAACTTTGAAGAGAGAGTTGAGGAGGGTGTGAAACCATTCAGAGGTAAATGAGTGACTTCGTGCAGTCTGCCCAGAGGGTTGAACCCAGTGGGCAGGTGCAGGTCTTGGCAGATGTCTGCCTCCTTCCTCTTGTGGGTGGTGGGGTGGGAAGTCAGCCCATCAGGTGCCTTTCCTGCCAGGAATGGCTCTGGGTCAGCTGGCAAGGGCAGGTGGCCTGACCCTGCATGAGCAGTGGAAAGTGTTAAAGTCCCCAGGCAGTAGCTCTTGCTGAGCCCCCAGGGCAGAGGGAGGGGAATGCTGCCATGCTCTCCTCCAGTGGTGGTTTTTTTCCCAGACCACTGCCACTAGCAGAGCCACTAGCAGAGCCACTAGCAGTTGCTTTTTAGCCACCACGCACTGAACAGGGTGGGTGGAGGGGTGGTGACAGCGTGTGCCTGCTTCCTTACTGGTGGTGACTGTCAACTGGGGCAGACTGTGCTCGGGGCACCCCAACCACATTGTTCAGCCATGCTCGGGCACCTGGGGTCTGTAACAATGTCAGCTACCCACCCAGCCCTTCCTGAAGCATGGACCAAGGAGTCTAGCATGTGCAGGAGTTAGCTGCTCGCTTGAAAGCTCGTGGCTCAATGGAGGTGAGGGCCAGTGTATGCTGGTTGAGGTGGGATCCCAGGGTGGCAGCCACCAAGGCCACCGACCCCCTGGTCCTTCCCATGTGAGTGGGGGGCCAGAGGACTGCCCGGCATGCGCGCAGCTGCTGCTGATGGTGGGAGAGCCAACGTCCCAAGGACGGTGGCCCACCTCGGCCAGCACCTAGCAGCTGTCTTAGAAGTGATGTGGACCAGGGGAATCTGACTGTTTAAAACAATACGAAGACCTGTGGTGGGTGTTGACATGATGCCACTTATGCCCAGTGCTCTGAAGGTCCTAGGGAAGAAGTTCAATGAGGCATGGGTGTTTACCCATGCGGGGGGACTATGACTCTCTTAAGATGGGACCATAGTTACTAGCTGGGCTTTGCTGCAGAGGCTACACCTCCTCATGGTCCAAGTGGATGCTTTTCGGGGTACCAAGTGAGCCTCTACCCCGGTGTTGTGTTGGGGTTATAGTTACTTCCTCCCTATTGACTGCCTTCACCGGCCACTTGGTAGTTCTTCCTTTCAGGTGAAGCAAAATTTTGGTCACTGATTGCGCTGATCATTGCCCATGAGAGTCAGGGCTTTGAGGGGGCAGCTTGCCTGGCTTTTGTTCACCCCCTCACTATGTATGGCTTTGTGGCTTGGCCAAGACGGGTTGTTTTAGTATCGGTGGTCACGCAGACAGGTCCTTTGGAGTTGTGATATGACATGGTCCTCATGGGGTATCAGAGGCCATGATAGACTGGTGTAAGAGGAGGTGGACTTTTCAGGATTGGAGTTGATAAACTTGGAATTTATTGGATTGGGAGGAGGTCATCCTTCCTCCAGGAGTGACAGTTTGGCCAAGTTGCAGGAAGTATATGAGGCAGCTGCCACTCCGATTCTTCAGGACAGTAACATCAGTCCACACACATTTGATGTGGAAAGTGAGCAGGGGGAGAAGTCTCTGCTCTCCATGACTTCAGCTACATCTTCCACATTGCCATTGACCCCTATCCTGGCCATTGACCCCCTATCATTGACCCCGATACTGGGGAGGGACCTTGGGACCTTCCAGTTGGTAGCATGCTAGTTGTGAAGTTGGTAGTATGCTAGTTGTGAAGGTCTTGGACAAGAACCCAGAACTCTACAGAAGGGACAGGCAAGGAAGGAGAGGTGGGGGAGTTGCCCTCTCTGTCTAAAATGGGATCGATTGCACGCAGCTATCTTTGAAGAACAGCAATGCTCAGGTTGAGAGCTTATGGGTGAAAATTAGAGACTGAGCCAACAAAGGAAACTTTGTGCTTGATGTTTACTACGGGCCGCCTGATCAAGAAGAGGAGGTTGATGAAGAGTTCTTTCTTCAACTGCAGGAAGGATCACGCTCGCAGGCCCTGATCCTGATAGGAGACTTCAACCACCTGGACATCTGCTGGAAAAGCGGCACAGCGAAGTGCAAGCAGTCTGGGAAACTGCTGGAGTGCATTGAGGACAACTTCCTAGTACAGGTGATGGAGAGCCTGACCAGAGGAGAGGCACTGCTGAACCTCTTGCTCACTGATGCGGAAGAACATACTGGAGAGGTCAAGATTGGAGGTAGCCTGCCCTGGTGGAATTCTCAACCTCAGAAAGGCAAACTTTCAGCTGTTCAGGGTGCTAGCATGTGGGATCCCTTGGGAAACTGCCCTCAGAGGCAAAGGAGCGAATGAGAGCTAGGAGATATTTAAAGACAATTTTCTTAGGGCACAAGAGCTCTCAATCCTGACGTGCAAGAAGCTGGGCAGGGAAGGCAAGAGGCCAGCTTGGCTAAGTCAAGACCTCTTAGCCAAACTAAAACACAAACCCCAAATGCACAGGCAGTGGAGGCAGGGATATACATCCTGGGGAGATTATAGGGATATGGCGTGAGAGTGCAGGGAGGGAATTGGGAAAGGCAAGGCACAGCTGGAGCTGAACTTGCCTAGGGACATGAAAAATAACAGGAAGGGTTTCTTCAAGTACGTAGGACAACAAAGGAAGATGAAAGAAACTGTACCCGCCATGAGGAACAAAACAGGAGACCTGGCTACAAGCGACATGGAGAAGGTTGAGGTACTCAACAACTTTTGTGCCTCAGTCTTCACTGGTAAGTGCTCTAGCCATGCAGCCCAATTCACAGAATCTAAAGGCAGGTACTCGGAAAATGAAGTACTGCCCACCACAGGAGCAGGTCACGTTTGAAACCATCTAAAGAACCTGAATGTGCACAAGTCCATGGGACCTGATGAGATGCATCCGTGGGTCTTGAGGGAACTGGCGGATGAAGTTGCTAAGCCACTATCCATCATATTTGCAGAGCCGTGGCAGTCTGGTGAAGTTCCCACTGACTGGAAAAGGGGAAACATAACCCCCGTTTCTAAAAAGGGAAGAAGGAAGACCGGGGGAACTACAGGTCAGTCAGTCTCACCTCTGTGCCTGGCAAGATCATGGAGCAGATCCTCCTGGAAACTCTGCTAAGGCACATGGAAAATAAGGAGATGATTGGTGAGAGCCAACATGGCTTCACAAAGGGCAAATCATGCCTGACAAATCTGGTGGCCATCTCTGATGGGGTTACAGCATTGGTGGATAAAGGAAGAGCAGCTGATGTCATCCACCTGGACTTATGCAAAGCATTTGACGCTGTCCCACATAACATCCTTGTGTCTAAATTGGAGAGACATGGATTTGACGGCTGGACCAGTCTGTGGATAAGGAAATGTCTGGGTGGTTGGACTCAAAGCCTGATGAGTCTAACTTGTTGCAGTCAACAGCTTGATGTCCAAATGGAGAACAGTGATGAGTGGCATTCCTCAGGGGTCGGTATTGGGACTGGCACTGTTTAACGCCTTTCCAGCAACACGGAGAGTGGGATTGAGTGCACCTTCAGCAAGTTTGTGGATGACAGCAAGGTGAGTGGTCTGGTTGATACTCTAGAGGGAAGGGATGCCATCCGGAGGGACCTTGACACGTGGGCCCATGTGAACCTCATAGGGTGGTGCTTAGCTGCCGGCTGGGGCTAAACCACAACAAAGACCAAGTGCAAGTTCGTGCACATGGGTTGGGGCAATCCCAAGCACAAATACAGGCAGGGCGGAGAATGGATTGAGAGCAGCCCTGAGGAGAAGGACTTGGGAGAGTTAGTTGATGAGAAACTCAACGTGACCCGGCAATGTGCGCTTGCAGCCCAGAAAGCCAATCACATCCTGGGCTGCATCAAAAGAAGCGTGACCAGTGGGTCGAGGGAGGTGATTCTCCCCCTCTACTCTGCACTTGTGAGTCCCGCACCTGGAGTACTGTGTTCACCTCTGGGGCCCCCAGCATAAGAAAGACATGGACCTGTTGGAGAGAGTCCAGAGGAGGGCCATGAAGATGATCAGAGGGCTGGAGCACCTCTCCTATGAAGACAGCTTAAGAGAGCTGGGGTTGTTCAGCCTGGAGAAGAGAAGGCTCCGGGGACACCTTCTAGCAGCCTTGCAGTACCTGGAGGGGGCCTACAAGCAACCTGGAGAGAGACTTTTCACTAGGGCATGTAGTGATAGGACAAACGGTAATGGTTTTAAAGGGAAAGAGAGTAGATTTAGATTAGATATAGGGAAGAAATTCTTCACTATGAAGGTGGTAAGGCACTGGAGCAGGTTGCCCAGGGAAGTTGTAGATGCCCCATCCCTGGAAGTGTTCAAGGCCAGGCTGGATATGGCTTTGAGCAACTTGGTCTAGTGCAGGGAGTCCCTGCTGTGGGATAATCGCTGAGGTGACTTGGACATTAGAACTTATTTTCACACTTTTAGGTAAGGCACAGCACTGAAGAAGCTTCCCAGGTGGGAGGTCCTGTCTGAACCTCATGACTCAATGGGAGGGTCCCCCCCCCAGCCACTCCTCAGACTAATGCGACAGTAAACTCTTAACGCAACACCTGCCCATGGCAGAGGGGTCGGAACCAGATGATCTTTAAGGTCCCTTCCAACCCAAACTGTTCTATGATTCTAGGTTTCTATGTTTCTATGATTCTATGTCTCAGCTCTACACGACGAGTCCCAAAGGAGAAGCAAGACTGCCTAAATGCAACATGCAGATGGATAGGTGATACCATCAATAAGAAAAATTAATCACCATTGGAGACCAATGAGGAAAGCCAAAGTTCTGGATTGAGAACTCCCTGGGAAGAGCAAAAAGGAAAGGTTGGGTCCGTGGGTGACAAGCAGCCCTTGCTCTTGCAGTTAGTCTCTGGTTTGAGACAGCTTCCTGAGCAACATGTGCATCCTTGGAGGGTGATTCCCTGGACCCACACCAGGCAGCGGCCAGGTTTCCCAGCAGGGCTTTCCATCCCCCCTTCCAGAAATGGCCATGTCTCTCCATTCAGCATTCATGGATCCCAGAGCACCAATTTGGGAAAGGCTTCTAGGTGAGGGGAAGGCCTCCCTCAGGCACATCTGTCCTCCTTGAATCCCAGTCTTGTGCAAGGCTCGGGTGGGTGGAGCTCGTTTGGTGCCCACGTTTGTCTGACACATGGCTGGTTAGTGCCATTACCAAGCAGGGAGGGAGAGCTTTGGTCTCAGGACAAGTTCTGCCCAAGGCAGTTGCAGCTCACAGCTGTGGTGCCTCAAGTCACTGACCCATGCCTGGGGTCTTTGATAAATAAAGCCCCATACACGGAAATCACCACAGTTAATGTGGGTGACGTGATGCCATGGTGCCAACATGGAAATTTCCAGCCCGCATACTACGTTCAGGAGAAGAAATATTGATCTTCCTCTGCATTGACTCTCACTACCCTGTCACATCTTTCCACATGTACTCCTTCAAGGGCCCCTTCTCAACTTTCTGCAGTCTGCCTGATGCTGCCTTCAGCCAAATCCTGAATTATGTTCCTACCTGTCCCTTCCTACGTATCTCGCTGAAGCTTTTCCACTAAGGTTACCCACTGGGGAAAGTGGACTTCAGTGGAGGCAACTTGGAGTTCATAGGCAGCTGAGGAATGTCTTTTATTTTTTATTGAACTATTCCTTTCTTTTCTTTTCTGTTCTTTTTTTTTTTTGGCAGGTAAGAACCATCCTTCTGTGACTGCGCAGCTGGTTCTCCAACTACAGCAGGTGGGAACTGGTGCAAATGCACCTTCAGCTGCAGGCTATGGTGGGAGAAGCTTGGATTTGAGAGACCATGATGCAAGTCCCAGGTGGCTGATGATAGAAATGGCAGGGTGTGTGGGAGGTGGGGGGGACAGAGTTTGCCCACACAGTGTTGTACAGAAAGGATCTTACTTTTCCGACATGTTCAGACTTCATCAGGAGACGCATCAGGAGATGAATAGGAATTGGGGAAGGCTGATATCACTTGTTGTGTAAGCAGAAAAGTGAAGAAAACTGGTGAAAGAAGACATCCTGTTGTATTGATATTTATTCCTGAAATCTTCTCAGTTTGGCTGCACTCCTGGAGTCTCTCAACTCAGCCCCATGAGACTTGAAGCATTAGGGAGAATTATGCAGGGAGACTTGGCTTGGCATGGCATTTTGCATGTTAATGAGCCCTCTGGTGCCAAGTTCCTGAACTGCAGGTACTGCAAGAATGAACCGGCCTCTACAGGAGTGAAAAGCTTCCTGAGGTGCATCCAAGGGTGGGGAGTGAAGGAGAGGAAGAGAGGAAGGGCAGCTCATGGGGCATGTTGAGCACTGTCTAGCCACCCCACAGCAGAGGGCATTCCCCATCTCCCAGGCTGAGGCATGCACACAGGATGGGAACCTCTCCTTTGAGCAGGGGCCTTCAGCCACATTCCCAGGGCAGACTGATTCCTCCTCCACCCACAGACATCAGTGGCTTTCCATTGCTGGGCTCACACAAGGTTGGAAGGATTTGCTACAGCCCTCAACCATCGCCTTGCTTCTTGACGAGTTCCCTACACCCTCTCTCGCATCCATACGCACTGCCAATCACTGCCTGATCACTACCTGAGAAGCTAAGAAGCTCTCCAGGCTTTCCCTCTCATCCTCAGGGGATGACCACATTTCTGCAGTCACCATTCGTGCATCGTAAAAACACCAGTTGAGGAAGTGCATCTTGGTGAGGGGAGGACCTCGCCGAGGCACCTCTGTGCTCTTTGAGGTGTAAGCGCTTGTGCAAGGCTGCAGGAGGAGTTCCTTTGGTGGCCAGCTTTGTATTGCAGATGGATGGTGTGCAGAGGGCAGGGAATGAGAGAGGACTGCTACCAGAAATGCCATGGAGGGGAGGTCCGGTGCTCAGGGAAAGAAGGATGAAGGGTGGACACTTCGGGTTCTGGTGTTTCTCTTCCCAAGTCCCCACTGTGGGTGACGAAGCTCTGCTTCCCCAGAAATGGCCAAGCATCTGCCTGCCGATGGGAAGCACTCCATAGCTCACTTTGGGAGTCTCTGTGGTGCAACTGGTTAGCGCGTTCGGCTGTTAACCGAAAGGCTGGTGGTTCGAGCCCACCCAGGGACGCCTTCCCCTTTCCCTGCCCGTGATAGGGGGCTTGCAACTACAGGACCTTGCAGCTCCCTTACAACCCAAACCCTTCTATGGCTCCAGCAAAAGAGGAGCCCATTCACTCCCCTCTCCAAAGGCAGAGCATTCAAAACAAACTCATAGCAATTCCTTACTCCCTTTTGCTTGCGCACGCACCTTTGCTTCACTTATTAAACTGCCTTTCTCTTCACCCACGACTCTTTCTCACTTTGCCCTTCCAATGCTCTCCCCCCTCCAGCTCAGGGGGACTGAGCCAGCAGCTGCGTGGGGGCTGAGCTGCCAGCTGGGGACAACCCACCCTGGGATTTGCCTTATTTCTACTCTCACTAACAACAGCAGCACTAACATGCTCTAAAATAAGGTCTTCCTCTTCTTCATGATGCTAAACTCTATTTCTTTCATGTTACTCCTTTCCTTCATTCTTCCTTGACAAGACACTTATAATTTCTCAGTATTATAGTCTGCCATGAAGTTGTTAGAACAATACTTTTTCTCTCCTTTCTAGCTGTTATCATCTAATGGCAACACCTCTCAGACAGTATTGTCCCTACATCATTCCTTTCATTCCCATTTCCAGTCTCTGTGTGTGTGTGTGTGTGAGGAGTTGTTTATCGTGATTATCACATCCCTGAGCAGCTCGTCCTTGGTTGCCAGTACCGGATCCAGGTGAGCACCCAGGGCCTTTGTTGGCCCACTGGGCAGCTGTATTAAGAAGGTGTCCCGCGGTGCTGCAGACTGTTTGCACCTTGTTTTGCCTGGTCCGTGAATGCCAGGGCAATTACAGTCCCCCACAGGAACTGGCTCATTGCCCTGCAGACTTCCTTGGGCTGCTGCCAGAAGACTTTTCCTGCTTCCTCACCCTCACTGCATGGTTCATAACTGCCAACACGATGTCACCCTTACTGGCCTCTCTAATCCTCAGTGACAGAAGCTAAGCATCCTGCAAGACCTCCAGACATCTGAGCTGGCCCTTCACACTGGGGACATCCCCCATCCTCACCTTCCCGGCCACTCTCTTCTGCAGAGCCTCTATCCCTCCACTGCAGCACCCCAAGTGAGCAAGCTGTCCCACCACATCTAATTTCATCCAAAACCATCACAGTGCTGGGAGGCTCCAGCTCCTCCTGTCTGTTCCCCAGCTCCTCCCGCCTGTGCACGTTTGCGCTGCAGCATCTGAGCTGAGGCACCGGGGCTGAGCACAGACTCGTTACAGGTAAACATGGTACCAGGGCCCCAGGGCCCCCACTCTGCTTCACATGCTGGAGTGCTTGGCAGATGTTAATGTAACAAGGAAATGAGGTGCCCACAGACTGCCCCGCAGTCTCCAAGGCCAGAGAAACGAGGCTGCGCAATGACATCTTGTCCAGAGAAATGTTTGGTGACTGCAGAAACTCTGCAGGGCTGTGGGGCTTGCAAGACAAACTCCAGGAAGGACAGGGTGCTGCAGAGACAGTCTTTGCGGATGGGCAGCCTTTGGTCCATCCACACTGTGGACATTGTTATCACCTTCCCTCTCCATATCGTGAGGCAGCGAGGGGAGAGGAGAGAAGTAAGAGAGAGGTTAAAGGCAGTGTGGAGTGGGAGGATGCTGAGAGCTCCCTGGAAGAGAAATCTTCACGGCCCTTAACACAGTAAGTCTCTGGCTGCAGGGCAATGCACTTGAGTACTCTGGAGGGGTCTCCTAGAGCTGGCACATCCCAGAGCAGGCAGGATCTGGCAGGATGGCTCTCCGGGTTTCTTTCATGTGGAGAAGGACACGCTCCAGCCCAGGGCTGTCCTTCAGAGCAGGGTCCCTGCACCCCAGGAGGCTGTGTGCCAGGCAGGGACTCTGCTGCCTGCCAGGGTCAGCACTCAGCCTGCCCAGCGAGCTCCCCACAGTGCTGTGGGGAGAAGCTGTTGGTTAAAGGAGTGACCCCCGGCAGGGCAGGGTCCTTCTGCTGTCGTGAGGGTGCTGCGTGTGTCAGGGCTGCTCACAGCTCCACATCACCCCCAGCATCTTTCTGAGGGTCCTTTTGAAGAAGTACACCAAGGCAGCATTGACTTGAATGGGAAGGTGTTTGTGCTTTGAGGTTTCTCATCTTGGTTGTCTGCTTGGGCAGTGGGAGATGGGAATTTATTTCTCTCTGCTGGAGAAGGCACTGAGACCGCAGAAGATTTTAGGGGTTTTCCTTGAAAATCTCTCAAAACTTCTCCCTGTCTTCCCTCTTACACAGGCCGCAATGCCTTCAGACAGCAAAAGTCCAACAGCAAATGTCCAACAGCAGCTCCATCACCCGGTTCCTCCTCCTGGCGTTAGCAGACCTGCAGGAGCTGCAGCTCTTGCACCTCTGGCTCTTCCCGGGCATCTACCTGGCTGCCCTCCTGGGCAACGGCCTCAGCATCACCGCCATAGCCTGTGACCGCTGCCTCCACACCCCCATGTACTTCTTCCACTTTAACCTCTCCTTCCTCGGTCTGGGCTCCGTCTCCACCACTGTCCCCGTATCCATGGCCAATTCCCTCTGGGACACCAGGGACATTTCCTATGCAGGATGCACTGCCCAAGTGTTTCTGTTTGCCTTCTTGATGTCAGCAGAGTTTTCTCTTCTCACCATCATGGCCTATGACCGCTACATGCCATCTCCAAACCCCTGCGCTATGGGACCCTCCCGGACAGCCGAGCTCGCAGCAAAGCGGCAGCAGCTGCCTGGGACAGTGATTTCCCCTATGCCATGCTGCACACTACCAATACATTTTCACTACCGCTCTGCCAAGGCAATGCTGTGGACCAGTTCTTTTGTGAAATCCCTCAGATCCTCAAGCTCTCCTGCTCACGCTCCTTACTCAGGGAATTTGGGGTTCTTATATTTAGTGCTATTGGAGCACTCGGATGTTGTATTTTCGTTGTGCTGTCCTGTGTGGAGATCTTCATGGCTGCGCTGAGGTTGCCCTGTGAGCAGGGACGGCACAAAGCCTTTTCCACGTGCCTCCCTCACCTGACCGTGGTCTCCCTGTTTGCCAGCTCTGCCATGTTTGCCTACCTGAAGCCTCCCTCCATCTCCTCCCCATCCCTGAATCTGGTGGTAGCAGTTCTGTACTCGGTGGTGCCTCCCACAGTGAAGGCCCTCATCTACAGCACGGGGACCAAGGAGCTCAAGGATCCCTGAGGAAAGTGATTTAGTGGCCATTTTTCAGTACTTATGGACTTCCCTTCTCTCTGCACAATGACTCCTATGGTATCCCATTGCAGGCGCATGCTTTGTTCATTAGTCGTTGTCATTATCATTATCTGTATAACATAAATATTGGGATTCACTTCACTGCTAAGGATGAATGAACCTTCTCTGTGTCTCCTGACTGTCAGGAAAAATCTTTCGAACGCTGCATCACAGCTCTGTCTCCCATAGCATCTTTGTAATAAAATGGCGTCTCCTCCGTGCACTGCCTGAAGACTGGGCTCTTCATCCAAAGCTGGTGACGAGAACAGGCACGAGCAAATGCTCCCCAAAGGAGCCTGTTGCTCCATGGATTCAGGGTCAAAGAGCTCCTTGTCCTGTTGGTGCCTGTCAGAGACTGAGTGTTGCATTTAGGACTTACCCGTTGGTGTCTAGTGAAAGTGGAGACGGTGAGCAGTCACCGAGTCGCTGAGGTACATACCCAGGGCTGTTCCACATGTGACACACAGATGATGTCCTTAAGGAGGGCAGTCTGGAGCTGCCTGGAAACCCCAGGCATCTCCATGGATGGCACGGGCTTGTGGCGGGCAGTGACTGGAGCACCATAAAGAGAGAGATTGGGCAAGGTGGAGTCCCTCAAAGGAAAAGTGCTAAACCCAGGCGTCTACAGGGAAACAAGGACTCTGCTGTCCCAGAGGAGGAAATGGGGCGCCAGCAGGCGCATGGAAGGGAGGCAGGAGAGTCATTCATGTCACCCCCAGTCACGACTGAACGTTTCCTCTCCTTGGAAATGCACCATAGTCCCTTCAAGCACCTTCCACCTCCCCAGAATATTAGGCAGGGGGCTTAGCAGCAGTGATCCCCGCCCAGCTCCCGAGGGCCAGCAGGGAGCACAAGGAGAGGGCCAGGAAGGACCAGAACGATCGCGGAGAGGTGAGATGGGATCTGATGTGGGCTAGAGTTTGCACCAGAGAAAATGCCCATGTTCAGCTAATTCAAAACTGTTTCTAGACCATGGATACCCTGAAGCATGCTTACAGTGCAGAGCCAGGAGTTCTTGCTCCACCAGGCCTGGGACGTGGCGCTTCCCACTCCCCATCCCTTTGTGCCATCGTCCCTCACGAAGAGTGACGTTGAGATGGAGGCTGGCACTGTGTCAGGGCTTACACTGTGGAAGCATGACCCAGCAGACCTGTGAATTTGCTGCTGTCCCTTAGTCAGTCCGTGTGCCTAGCACATGTCCTTGGGACAGCCTCCCCCACCTTGTGTGCTGGCTCTAACCCCCAAAAGTCACCCCCCATCCTGGCCCTTTGTATTTTTCGTCCCTTGTGCAGACCACGGCAGGGGGATGTTTCCCCAGCCCTGAATGCATCCTGCACCATGTGGTGCCTGCAGGGTTGGGCTGGGGGGGCCACATGTGGGGCAGCAAGGCTGTGCTGGTGCAGGGATTAGCATGTGAACATGAGCCACACTGCCAGGACATCCCCAAATTACCTTCAAACGCCAGCCAGGCAGGGCTGTCACCCCAGTCACCGCAATGACTCTGGGATCCCAAGAGGCACCATGAGTTGGAAGCATAGGGTGGGCACCACAACCCCAGCTCTGCCAGCAGACCTTCTGAAGCCAGAGCTGCTCCCAATGGTTGGGAGAGGACTCACTGCTGCTCACAGGGTTGGGGGTGGCTTGGGGGCTGCAGCCACCAGCACCGCCTGCCAGGAGCCCCAAGACACAGTGGCGAGTGTCGGTTCCTGGCACCACAGCTCCCAGTGCCTCCCCTCCTCTGTGACCATCCTCGCTCCGGAGCACCACTGGGTGCGAAGGGGAGCTGCTTGTTGTAGTAGTCACTTCAGCATTAGTAGCAAGGCTTGCTGAAGTCTTAGGCCACAAGAACTTTCACCCAGATCCACCGACCGTGCACTGAACTTTGACTTGGCCCCCCAAACCCATGCAAACCAGAAAGATGAGGAGGCTTCAACCTTAGCAGAAGCTGCGATCTTAGAGAGAAGAGAAGAATCGGCCCGCCAAGAGACAATGAAAGGGCCCAATGAAGAACGGGAAGACCCCAGACCCAAATACTACTATTGGTCCGAAGAGTCTCCTGAGGGGAGGGGAATTTAGATACCTTAGATATACCTCAGATATACCTTACAGGGTATAATTACCCAGGGATTTCTTTGTTCTGGCTCCCTCTCCGGAGGCACCCAGCTCGAGCTGTTTTCACTGCTGTACCAATAAATTCACCTGGCGCGCGTCGTCTCGGAGGCTCTGCTTCGGGAAACCTAGGGTCGAGCCAGAGGGGAGAGAAAGCACCCGAGAGCGAGTGTATGTGAGCGAGGAGTTGAAAAGGGGCACCCATCAGCTCAGTGGAGCTGCCGCTGCAAAGGGACTTTGGTCCTAGCAGTTAAAGTCTCGGGCGGTGTGTGTGAAACTCCCTGAATGGTGTGTGAATGCTCGGGCAGCGGCTTCTCCTTTAACACTGCTGGAGCTCTTCTCTGCTGACCCGCTGCCATGGCCCCTTCTTGTGTTCAAAGTCACTGTTGCGTAGGAGTCTGAGGAGTGGCTGGAGGGGGGGAACCCTCCCGTTGAGTCACGAGGTTCAGACAGGACCCCCTTGCTTTCTAAACTCCTTCTCAGAGAGGAGTCGAGGTGCGGCTAAGTCCAGTCTTAGTCTCAGACTTGGTCAACGGTTTATTTTCTAAGGACGGTACATGTAGCCACCCATCAGAGTCAACGATTGCCTGTCAGAGCCCTCTCAGGGCTTCCACTGAAACAGCTTCGCAAAGTTGATTAAGGTGGCAGCGCTAAAGTAATTTGACAGCATTCTAAGTCCAGTCAATTATTCCACACCCCTGTCTCCGCCCTGGTGCCAGCTCACAACCACTACCACAATCCCTCTGCAGTCTATGCCTCTGCTTGGAGCTGGCCACCGTGGTGTGCCTGCGTGGCCCTGAGGATCCCAGAGGGGCTGTGCTTGGAGAGCAGGTTGTGACAGTCCTCGGTCTGAGTAGGGCTGAGGATCTGGTTGGGGATCATGACGGAAAGGAAAGGACAAGAGATTGCAAGGACAAGAAGCAGGAAGGGAAATTTCACAGGAGGTTAAGGAAAGACAAAGTTACAGAGATATATTTGTATGATCATGAGAGTGGATCAGCACTGGTTCAGGGGCCCCAAGATTTTCAAAACTCACCTGGAGAAAGCATTGACCAATCAGATGTAACTCTAAAGTTCTCCATGCTCAGAGCATATCATGGTACTGGAGACCTCCAGAGGTCCCTTCCAACTCAAATCCTCAAGGAGGAAGGAGCTGGACACAGCAGTCAGGGTAGGGGATACTGCTGTGTGTTGAGGCATTGCTGGCATTTGTAACCCCTGGTGCACCTTTTCCTCAGAGTGACATGGCGAATGAGGTCATCCTCAAAAGGAGGCCTCTGCTCCACGGGCACCGGGAGTGCAACCAGTGTGGGGAAAGGCCAGAAAAGTTCTCAGAAACACTGCCAGGCATTCCACCATCACAGAATCACAAAATAGTTGGGGTTGGAAAGGCTCTCTGGAGATAGCTAGTCCTCCCTTGAATCCTAAACCATAAGCTCTCAGTTGGCTCCTCACACATCCCCAGGCCGATGTCCAGCCACTTCAGCTGCTCTCACATAAAATGCAACTCCCCCTCCTCGTCTTCCCATACAGGCCTTCCAAAAGAGCTGTATCCCTCTGTGCAACACTCCAGTCGTGGGAGCCATCCCACCATGTCCCCATGATGCCAGTAAGATCGTAGCCCTGCAACTGCCCACAGACCTCTAACTCATCGTGTTGATTCCCCATCCTGTGTGCATTCCTCTACAGGCACTTTAGAGAGGCACCCCAGCTTCTTGAGATCCTGGAGAGGGTTTGGCAGGTTTCTCCATCAAGGGGCCTTGTAGGCACGTTTTGCTTAAGAGGAAGGCTTCAAAGAGCACTTTACAAAACATGATTTTTTATTTTCATGGCTACATTTTATTACTTTTCACTTTAGAGGAGAGCTGATAGCAGCATTCTGCAATTGATATTGATCCACTGTGCCTCCTAAGGAGGATGGGACAGGCAGGAGAAGCAGTGCCTTGAGGACTGAGACGATGGTCAACCTTGCTCCTTCCCTCCCCAAGCCTCAGGCTCAGGTTCTTGCCTCTGGAGAAGCACGGTGACTCCAAAAAGTAGTTTCTAAAGACAATGTTCAAGCAGAGAAGAAAAGAACCAAACAATCAAGCCTGGCCTGAGACAAACTTGGAATCGCCTGTGGAAAGAGAAGGGCAGCTTATTCCTGCTGCAACAGCAGACAGCGGATCAGCCTCTTTAGTGCCTCTTTGAGCTCCTGAGTCCTCATGCTGTAGATGAGGGGGTTCACTGCTGGAGGCACCACTGCATACAGAACGGCCACCACAAGATTCAGAGCTGGGGATGAGCTTGAGTGGGACTTCAGGTAGGCAAACATGGCAGAGCTGGCAAACAGGGAGACCACGGCCACGTGAGGGAGGCACGTGGAAAAGGCCTTGTGCCGTCCCTGCTCAGAGGGGATCCTCAGCACAACCGTGAATATCCGCACATAGGACAGGAGAAGGAACAGAAAACACCCACAAGCTACGCAAAGACTGACCACAGTAAACCCAGCTTTCCTGACGTAGGAGTGCGAGCAGGAGAGCTTGAGGAGCTGGGGGATTTCACAGAAGAACTGCTCCACAGCATTGCCTTGGCAGAATGGAATGGAAAATGTGTTTCCAACGTGCAGCACCGCATTGAGGAAACCACTGCCCCAGGCAGCTGCTGCCATTTTGATGCAAGCTCGGCTGTCCATGACGGTCACATAGTGCAGGGGTTTGCAGATGGCTACATAGCGGTCATAGGCCATGATGGTCAGAAGATAATACTCTGAAGAAACAAAGAAGAGAAACCAAAAGACCTGGGCAGCACATCCTCCATAGGAAATGGTCCTGGTGTCCCAGAGGGAATTGGCCATGGATTTGGGGACAGTGGTGGAGATGGAGCCCAAGTCGAGGAGGGAGAGGTTGAGGAGGAAGAAGTACATGGGGGTGTGGAGATGGTGGTCACAGGCTACGGCGGTGATGATGAGGCCGTTGCCCAGGAGGGCAGCCAGGTAGATGCCCAGGAAGAGCCAGAAGTGCAAGAGCTGCAGCTCCCGCATGTCTGCAAACGCCAGGAGGAGGAACTGGGTGATGGAGCTGCTGTTGTTGGACATTTGCTCCTTCCAAGAGTGCGTGACTGTCCAAGGAGGAAAAGACAAGTTCAAACAGACCTGCTTGAGCAAAACCCATTGCATGCGACCCAGAAACTCTGCCCACTGCCTTCCTAGCTCTCTGGGGGACATTCTGTCAGGTGTCTAGCTGGACCTCCAGTTTGTGCTGGCTGCGTGAGCTGTGAGGATCAGAGTCCTCTGCCCATGGGTCCAAAGGAGGTAGTCCTGCTCTGCAGCAGTGTTAACACAGAGGTGGCAAAAAGCCTTCTGGTTGTTGTTCCAGGGGCAGGACGCCCTGAGCTGACTGCGGAGGGCTTAGTCTTGTCACCCAGCAGGTATATTTCTATTGACCACCATGAGAGGTGAAATGAGGAGCACGCCCAGCTGCTTCCTGGAGGCAAGAGGACAGTATTCATATCCTCCTACTTTTCCTTCGTTGACAGATTTCAGTCTACCGCTATCAGCTCTCTCTCAAGGCAAGGAAAGGCAGGAGGCAGAGGTGACCTGGCCCATTGCCGAGGGCTTTATCCCTGTCCACACATCAATACACCGCATCCACTATTTCTCCAGGCACTGGCTGGATAACAGAGCGCAAGAAATGCCTGCATAGAAATGTAAGCTCCAATGCATGCCTTTTTCAAGCGGTGAAGATTCAGCAGTTTCACTGCCTGCTTTGCAGGGAATGGGGTTGAGGAGGTGAGTACAGACTCTAGAAGAGCAGACTCGTTTAGATACCTGTGTCTGGTGGTCATTGCAATGGTAGAAATTCTCGGCTTTTCCTTAGCTCTCAGGGTAAACACTGGGCAGTCACTCGAGACCAAAAAAGCTCCCTGTAACCTAGTGCAGCCTCAAGAGAGCGGCTGCGCTCAGTGGTCTTGCTCACAACTGCCCTGTGCTGGCACCTCTCTCAGCTAGAGGACGATTGCACTCAGAGCTCACTCTGCAAAGGAATCTAGACTGTGCAAAGAAGAGAGGAGTCCAGTTTCAGAGGGCAGATCTCCAGAGAGCTGTCTCGTTCTCAGCCCTGATAGGGAGAGAGTGGCAGGGAGGATGTGAAGAGGCTCCTGGCTCAGATGAGCAAACCAGGGACTGTCAGCTACCAGAAGGACCTTGCAGGAGAGCTGTGCTCTTCTGCAGCACTACCCACAGCCTGCCAGGACACGCCAGGGGGACAGTCAGGTGTCCTGAAGGTGGGGGTCTCTTTAAAAGAGAGTGGGCTCATTCCCCAACCCCACACGCTGCATTGCCACAGCTCCACACTTTAGAAGTGGGGTTGGACGTCTCACTGCCATAAAGGAAGTCACCTGCATGGAAGGACTCTCAGGGCCAGTAGCTGAACCGCAGCTGAGCGCCCTGCCCTTTGTCCCATCGATCTTGAAAAGAGGGACCAGAGCAGCAGGGAGAGATGGAGAAACAGGGATCGTGGCCGTGCTCCTCCTGCCAAAGGAGGCATGGAGAGAGCGAGAGACAGGCGGGCTCTCAGGAAAGCCTTCCCCCGTATCAACGTCCGGATGGTGACA
This sequence comes from Mycteria americana, assembly GCF_035582795.1. Lineage (NCBI taxonomy): Eukaryota > Metazoa > Chordata > Aves > Ciconiiformes > Ciconiidae > Mycteria > Mycteria americana. Next base: position 1,941,068 of record NW_027445624.1, read on the forward strand.
TTGCCAGCCAGTTGCTCTCAGCCCCTTTGTCATGCAGCAGGAAAAGAGCACGTTGCGGGAGAGATGCACCTCTCTTCTGCTGGAGACCTAACTGCAGAGGAGGAGACTCATGCCTTAGACCCCATGGCCTGGAGGGTAGAGCCCTCTGTTGGGTGGGAGAGCAGACAAGGGGGGCCGTGCTCAGAGGCAGGTGTCTGCAGCGGACAGGCTGAAAGGGAATGGTCCAGATCCCGTCTCCCACAAGAGAGGAGCAGAGCTGTTTCTCTGCCCCTGTGCCTTTTCCCTGTCCATGCTCACAGACCCCATCCCACCCTCTGTGTGCTCAGTTCTGCCCTCCACAAACCTCCCGGGAGAGAGGTTTTCAGGAGCAGCTCTGTGTTTGCAGCTGCTAAGGAGCAGTTCAGAAAAGCCCTGATGAGAATGATGGCAACTGCCAAGGAGATGTTGGTGCTGCCTATAGGTTGGGGGGGCAGGGGAGGCTGAAGGGACTTCCTGAGGTTCCTCACACACCTCTTGATCTTTCAGAGTAACATTTTAGGAGTCTCACCCCCAAACCTAAACCCCTAATACTGTTTCCATCTCACTATTGACAATGGGGGAAAACTGAAAAAAAAAACCAAACCACAGAAAACCCAAAACCAAAACCCAAAGCAACCCAAAGTCAGGCAAGAGCTTTCAGGTACCTGGTGACTTTACCTTCCCCTTGAAAAGTCCCCATCTAGAAATGGTTAGCTAGAGCTGTGAGCATCCCTGTCCCACATAACACCCTCCGGATGGAAGAATGACCCTGCCCTGCCAGGGGTTGCTCCTTCCACCCAGACCTTCTGCAGGGCTGTGGGGAGTTCCCCCTTCTCAGTCACCCCTGAGAAGCTGTGAGAGCCATCCTGACAGATCCCATGCCCGTCAGATGTGGCAGCTTCGGAAGACCTCTTTGGGAACAGCAGCTGCGCTGCCCTGCAGCCAGAGACTTACTGTCTCAAGGACTGGGAAGATCTCCCCAGCTATGAGCCCTCCTCCGTCCTCCCACTCCAGGCTGCCTTTTACTTCTCTCCGAGCTGCTCATCCTGTCTCGTCACCTGCAGGCAGTGCCCTGAGCCCTGCTGCTCTTTGCAGAGGAGCTGCTGCTGGACTCGGCTGTCTTTCTGCAGGTGCCATGCATCCGTTGCCATGAGCTCTCTCAGTCCCAGGAGCTTGTGCCAGCCCAGGAGCACAAGGGCAGCTGAAGGTGTGACTTCCTCTGCCCCACAGACTCCTTGAGGAGCTCCCTGGTCTCCAGTGCTGACAAAGCAGCAGGGTCCCTCCTGGGGAACCTTCTTGGAAGGAGGCTGAAGTAAACACCTACATCATGTCTCTAATCTGGGGAGAGAGCGGCAGAGTCCAGCCGTGTGGTTTGTCCTTTCAGAGAACGGTTGACTAAAAGAGGTGACAAGTTCTCCCTCTGAAAACCCCTATTCCTCCCCAAATACTAGGCAGTGAGAGGGAGGGGTTTGTTTCCCCATGGAAGGCAGTGATGCAACTGAGTCAATGCAGAAGTCAGACTTTGGTTACAGGCTTCCAGGCTCTCAGGTGATTCATCTCCCTCCAGTTCATGCCACAAACCCACAGGAGCTGTGATTCCCTTTCCCTCAGGCCAGGCGTGCAGAAAAGAGGTGTCTGCATGGGAGCTCCTTGACTAAGCTCCCACTAGAGCCAATGGAGATGGAGGGAGGGAGTCAGTTGCTCACGCAAAGCCCCTTGGTGACATTTCAGGGGTTTGGTGGGTTGAGCATGGCCAGCCACTAAGCACGCACCCATTTGTTCCCTTGCTCCCTTCCCCCCTTCCCCAGCGGGATGGGAGAGAAGCGAAAAAGCCCCCCTTCATCTGGGTGGACAGGGCTCTGAGCAGCGTGATCTAGTGAAAGATGTCCCTGAGCAATGGCAGGGGGTTGGACTCCATGATCTTTAAAGGCCCCTTCCGACTACAACCGTTCTACGATTCTATGAAGAGACCATGGTACTGCAGGGGCTGCGCCCAAGAGTGCTGAGAGAACAGGTCCATGTCACAGGGAGGCCATTCTGTATCATCCTCGAATGGTGGTGGAGATGAAGGGACCCATCTGATCATTGGTGAAAAGCAAATGTTGCACAAAAAGTGTGTCACAGAGCATGTCCTCCTGGGTCACATTTCTGGGCCAGGAAGAAGACAGTGACTGAGAACAGCCAGCATGGCTTTGTGTAGGGTGGATCACAGCCAAGCTACACTTCTGCCTTTTCTGATGACAGGGCTGGATTTCTGCACCAGGGAAGAGCAGTAGATGTCATTTGCCTTGCCTTGAGCAAGACTTTTAACACCATCCCCCACAAGAGCCTTGTCTCCAAGGTAGCACATAATGGGCTGCATTGGTGAATATGTACGTTGGTTAAAAGTGGTCAGAGAGTTGCTCTCGGAAAGTCAGTTAATGGGAAATATTGCAGCTGGAGGCTGGTGGCAACAAGGGGAGTCCTGGAGTGTCCTGGGACCCGTCTGGTTTAACATTTTTCTAATGACCTGGAGGTCTTTCTTGTGAAGTCTGCACACCTGATACCCAGGTGGTGGGACTGGTTGACACACCAGGGCAAGGCTGCCATCCAGAAGGACCTAGGTAGGCTCAAAGGCATGGGCCAACAGGAGCCTCATGACAACCAGCACGGAGAAATGCAGAGTCCCGCACCAGAGGTGGACTGAGCCCCTGCAATGGTACAGGCTGGGGGCTACCTGGCTTGGGAGTAGCTCTGCAGAAAAGGTGCTGGAGTTCCTGAGGGCCATGAGGCAAAAGACAAGTCAGCACTGAGGAAGGCCAGCAGTGTGGTGGGCTATATGAAGAGGAGCATAGCCAGGAGACTGGGCATGTGTTGATCGTCCTCTACTCAGGACTCGTTAGACTACAGGTAGGTACTGCATCCAGATTTGTGGCCCTCAATAAAAGGGAGAGAGATGAGGAAACTGGAGTGAGTTCAACACAGGGCCACCAAGATGGTCTAGGGCTGGGGCACTTGCCTTCTGAGAAGGGGCTGAAGGAGCTGAGCTTGTTCAGCCTGCGGAAGGGAAAGCTTCAGGGGCACCTCAGAGCAGCCCATGGCTTTTGAATGCCTGCATCTTCGTAGCAGACAGAGCCAGACTCTTCACTGTGATGCATAGTGCAGGATGAGGGAGAAGTTCAAGCTTTTCCCCATCCTGCCTGGAGGGCCGGGACACTTGTTTCACACAGTAGTCAGGGTCAGGTGGGGGTGCAGATAGTTTGAGTGGAGGAAATGCCTTGGGCTCCAATGAAAGCTCAAAATTTGAACTGCACGACTCCATTGGCTGCAAGTAGACATGAGTTACTTGACGCAACTGTGAATTTACACCTAGCTGGTCGAGTTTTCTTAAGCATCTCACTGAGAGAAGCAGTGGTGGGGAAGAGGAGAGCACTCCCTAGTTTCCCAAATCCCAGGGTGGTTGCCAAGCCATCCCTTTCTTATCCTCTGCCATCCCATTCCCTGGGAAGCACATCTGGTGGAGCTCCAGACTGTAAGCATTGGGGTGTCTGTGTGTTTTGCATAAGTGTCCTGGTTTCAGTTGAGATAGAGTTCATTTTCTTTATAGTGGCCGGTATGGGGCTATGTTTTGGATTTGTGCTGAAAACAGTGTTGATAATACAGAGATGTTTTAGTTGTTGCTGTACTAGTCAAGGACTTTTCAGCTTCCCGTGCTCTGCCAGGTGCAGAAGAAGCTGGGAGGGGACACAGCCAGGACAGTTGACCCAAAGTGGCCAAAGGGCTATTCCATACCACATGACGTCATGCTCAGTATATAAAGCTGGGGAAGAAGAAGGAAGGGGGGGGGAAATTCGGAGTGATGGCGTTTGTCTTCCCAAGTAACCATTACGCGTGATGGAGCCCTGCTTTCCTGGAGATGGCTGAACACCTGCCTGACCATGGGAAGTAGCGAATTAATTCCTTGCCTTGCTTTGCTTGCGTGCACGGCTTTTGCTTTACCTATTAAACTGTTTTTATCTCAACCCTCAAATTTTCTTACTTTTGCTCTTCCGATTCTCTCCCCCATCCCACCGAGGGGGAGTGAGCGAGTGGCTGCGTGGTGCTTAGCTGCCGGCTGGGGCTAAACCACGACAATAAGACAAGTCTTAGTCTGCCTGAAGACCTATCTTTGCAAAATAGCAGTCCGCCTCTCCATTAGTCCTGCCAAGCATCTTCTGTAGGCAAGGTCGAAGTAAGCGATATGATCAACACCAGGCAGGATTTCCCATCCTAAAGTGCACATCTAAAATGGATCAGAGGGTGGGCTTGCAAAACTGACACCGTGAGTCTTCAGGTGGCACGGGCACTGCTGATTCCTCCTCCGGGAAGCCGCATAAAAGAAGCCCCCGGGGAGCGCCAGGGAGCAGGAGCGCTGCAAGCAGCAGTTTGCACAGCACTTTGCATAGAAGGGCGCGTGAGAAGGGCAGCGCACTCTTCCAGTGGTGGGGCTGCTGCCTGCTCTGCTCAAAGGCAGGCTTAGGCTGCGGCCCCACTGATCACCCCAGCTAGCTGTCAGCTGTGCAAACCTACCCAGCAGCTTGAGGTCTCCAGGGAATTAGAAAGGCTTCTTAGGCAGTGCTTTGAGGTCATCAGAAGCATGGTGGCAGAAACCAGGTGAGGGCTGTGCTCTGCAGCAGCTGGGCACCATCTCCCTAGCCAGCCTAGCCTGGGATGAGTGGAGGTGGCCACTCAGACAGGGCTTCCTCTCAGGGAAGCTGCAGTCCAGGTGGAGGGCAGGAAAGTCTGTACCCCACGCTCCTGGGTGGAGGAGGGTGCAAGCTCCACCTGCGCAAGGTGTGCTCTGGTGGAGTCCCTCAGGCAGCGGGTGGAGGAGCTGCGGGAAGCAGTCAGGAGGTGATGCTGTATAAGAGAGGCGGAACAAGAAATAGACAGAATCTTATTTGAGGCATTGCAAGAAGAAATATTGGAAGCCCTGTGAGAGACTGAAAGAGTTAATGTCTCAAACATTGTGGCGAGGCAAGGCGCTATTTGCATGGCGACTGCAGGTCGGCGAGCACGGGGTGGGGGAGAGGGGGAGCAGGATGTGCGGGATGTGGAGAGCTCGTCGGAGGATGCACGGTTCTGGGTTCCGCCGGACCTTACCATGTATGGCCAGAGGTCACAGAGTTGATCTGAGGAAGGGGCTTGCAACCACCCGAGAGACCCCTTGTGACCACCCCCTCCCCCAGCACCTGCGCAGAATCACAGAATCACAGAATCACAGAATCACAGAATCATATAGGCTGGAAAAGACCTTTAAGATCATCGAGTCCAACCATAAACCTAACACTGCCAAAAACCACCACTACACCATGTCTCTAAGCACCTCATCCAAACGTCCTTTAAATACCTCCAGGGATGGCGACTCAACCACTTCCCTGGGCAGCCTGTTCCAATGCTTTATAACCCTCTCGGTGAAGAAAAATTTCCTAATATCCAGTCTAAACCTCCCCTGGCGCAACTTGAGGCCATTTCCTCTTGTCCTATCACTTGTTACCTGGGAGAAGAGACCGACCCCCACCTCTCTACACCCTCCTTTCAGGCAGTTGTAGAGAGCGATGAGGTCTCCCCTCAGCCTCCTTTTCTCCAGGCTAAACAGTCCCAGCTCCCTCAGCCGCTCCTCATAAGACTTCTGCTCCAGACCCTTCACCAGCTTCGTTGCCCTTCTCTGGACACGCTCCAGTACCTCAATATCCCTCTTGTAGTGGGGGGCCCAACACTGAACACAGCATTCGAGGTGCGGCCTCACCAGTGCCGAGTACAGGGGATCATCACTGCCCTAGTCCTGCTGGCCACGCTATTTTTGATACAAGCCAGGATTGGATACAATCCTGGATACAATTTTGGATACAAATTTGCATACAATTGGATACAATCCTGGATACAATTTTGATACAAGCCAGAAGATGGAGATCTTTCTAGAACAAGAACCATGTCAGTCCTGAAGGGGCGTACCTGGACGTGGGGATTTGCTTATAAAAGACACACCCTCCAGGGAAACACGCACGCACCCACCACTGGAGGATTGCCACGTCTGTCATCATCATCACGGGATCCAAGGGTGGTGATACTTTTTCTTTCTCTTTCCTCCTCTCTTTTCCTTTCCTTTTCTCGCTTCTCTCTCCCTCTACTCTTCCAATATATGCAAGTTTGGGATAAATTGTGACAGGTTGCCCGGAAAATCGCTCCATTGCCAAATTGCCTCTGTTTGTTCGTTGAGCTCACCAGTTCGTTCAGTTTGTCCGTTTGTGGAATTCGCCAGTTAATAAAGTTGCTGGCCAGCCTGTTCCTCTGAGTCATTGTCGTGACTGTACCGACCACGCGGCTCTTTCGAGCAGAGATCGGCTTTTGTCAGTACACAAACCGTCGGGGAATCGAAAAGATTCACCCCTCTCGCAACCCACCGAGTGGGACAAGACAACCCCATGGCACTGACCTCCAAGGACTACCAGGCAAGGAGTGTCAACAGTGAATAGACAGCATCTTGGAGAAGGAGGCACCATGGTCTCTGGTGACCCATGGCAGCAGGATATCACGTCCAGCCGTTTCCCCCTACGTACCAACCAGCAACAGATACAAAGTCTTGGCAGTACATGAAGCCAATGGGCAAGATTCCCAGGGAGAAACCTCAGCAGTTGCCCATCCCATAAAGGAGCTCCATCCATCTGAGCTGCCCCTTGACACAGAGGCCATCCTCCGTCCTCGTCTTCCCTGCCACTCTCTCCTGCAGAGCCTATATCCCTCCACTGCTGCAGCCCAGTTGAACAAGTTGTCTCGCCACATCTCATTTCATTCCAAAGTGTCACAGCGCTCAGAAGCTTCAGCTCCGTCTGTGTGTGCTCCAGCTCCTCCTGGCTGTGCACATTTGGGCTCAAGAGCTCAGCACCTCAGCTGTGGCAAGAGATGGTGCTGGCTATCCCAAGCACCTCGCGTAGCACTATTCGCCTTTCTTAGGGCATTAAAAGAGAGCCCGGGATTAAAGAAGGTCTCCTCAGTTCAGAGATTTGGATATGTCTATGTTTTGCAGTAACTGGTGCTCTAGTAAACACACTGGAAGGAGCCGAGAAGGGGCTGTGCCATGGTGTGGTGTTGGAGTTCAGATGATGGCACACTGGCACCAGACCCCTTTGGGAGGCCCTGGGGTGTCTGTCCGACACCAGCACCAACAGGGCAAAGCTTCCCTGGAGGCCCTGTGCTGTGTTTGCCTGCAGAATGGAGTTGTATTAGGCACTCCAGGCAGCTGGCCAGGCAGTGGAGGCTTTTTTTAAAATGTAGTTAAAATGAGAGCCCTGAAATAAATACGATGTCTTCAGTGCAGGGATGTGGACATGTTAAGATATTTTAGTGGAATCCCTCAGGCAGTGGGTGGAGGAGCTGCAGGAGGAAGTCAGCAGGTGACGCTGTATTAGAGAAGGGGGTGGCTTTGCAGTGACTGGTGCTCTAGTAAATGCACTGGATAGAGAGAGACCCGGGTCTCCTTCTGATGCACTGCTCTGTTTGGTCAGCTCAAGAACTCTGTGTGCTCCAGAGATATATGTGACAAGGTGCACGCAGGTGCCCTAAACGTACAGGTCGGTGTCATTTAGGATGGCCAAGGAAATCCCCCTTCCACCTCTGGACCTCAGCTGATGCTCGGGAAGGATGGGGGTATTCTCAGAGATTTTCCATCACAGCTTGCAAACACTTGCACATGTCTTAGACCAACCCTGGCCCCTCAGTCATCACCAAGTGTGTGTGGGTGAGCAACTGAGCGCCCACAGAATAAAGACGAGGGGCTCAGAGCAGGGGCTCACCTGCAGGCAACGCTTTTGTGCACCCCTGAACTGAAGCAAGAGGAATCCCATCTGCTGTGGCTGTGTGGGGTGCATGGAGGGAGCTGAGTCGTGCTTCTTCCAGCTGGGAAGGAGATGCCTACATTGCCTCAGCTGAACCACTGCCCAGCACAGGGGAAGCCAAGCCCTCCCTGTCCCTGTCTGTCTGTCCTTCGTCTTATGGGACAGGACCTGCGGTGTCCAGAGGGGAACATTTACACCTCTCGCAGACAACCATGCTCTGGCAGGACAATTTCTGCTGCAGGAATCAGTCCCCCTCCAATGTTTAGAGAGGCACCATTAGTGATGCTTTTGTTGACTCCAAAGTACATTCCCCAGGGATGATCCTGCTGCCTTTCGGCGGTGTCAGCCCTGGAGCCCCGGGGACACCTCGAGGGAGCCCAGAGGGGGCAGAGAAAGTGGCGCCTTGGGTTGGTCCTCTGCTGCTGAGCTGCGGTGGGGTCCTGAGACGGAGGAAGCTCACGGCAAGCATGCAGTGCTTCAGGCAGACAGCTCTGCCCAGGAGCAGATGCTCTGCAGAGCACAACAGGGCTGAGACACTGCCTGCAGGCAGCAAGGGGAGAGCAGAGAATCAGCGAGGGGAGAGGAGAGAAGCAAGAGAGAGTTTAAAGGCAGTGTGGTGTGGGAGGATGCTGAGAGCTCACTGGAGGAAAAATCTTCACGGCCCTCAAAACAGTAAGTCTCTGGCTGCAGGGCAATGCACTTGAGTATGCTGGAGGGGTCTCCTAGAGCTGGCAGATCCCAGAGCAGGCAGGATCTGGCAGGATGGCTCTCCGGGTTTCCTTAGTGTGCAGACAGACCAGCAGGGCTTCCCTGCTGCACCCTCAGAGGGACAGGGCATCACAGCTCCCTTTTTGCAGGGAGGGTTGCAGGGCTGTGCAGCCAGGTGTGCACCCAGGGGTGCCCAGGGCTGTCCTTCAGAGCAGGGTCCCTGCACCCCAAGGGGCTGTGTGCCGGGGAGGGACTCTGCTGCCTGCCAGGGTCAGCACTCAGCCTGCCTGCGGGTTTCCCCACAGTGCTGTGGGGAGAAGCTGGGGGTGGAAGGAGAGACCCCCCTTCAGCAGCACAGGATCCTTCTGCTACTGAGAAGGTGCTGCATGTCTCAGGGCTGCTCACAGCTCTACATCTGCCCCCAGGACATTTCTGACTGCTCTTTTGAATAAGGACACCAAGGCAGCCTTTATTTGAAAGGGAAGGTGTCTGTGCTTTGAGGTTTCTCCTCTTGCTTGTCTGCTTAGGCGTGGGAGATGGGAATTGATTTCTCTGTGCTGCAGAAGGCACTGAGACTGCAGTTCTTGTTAGGACTTGTCTGAGCTTCTCCTTCACCCCTGCACACACAGAGATGCCTCTGGTCGGTGCCCTGCTGCCAGGAGGTGTCTGCAGGGCGGAGGTGAGCACATAGTGAGTGGGATGGCTTTTGTGTGCATGGACGGGGAGCAGATGTGGGGACAGAGAAGGAGCTCCCGGCAGGTACAGCTCCAGACAGCTGAGACATGGGCAGGGAATGGGAGGACAGTACTAACAGAATAGTCTGGCAGGGCAATGGGAGCACCTGCCTGACAGCCTTTAATGTCAGGGTTTTCAGATCATGAGTCAGCTCCTTGTCAGCCAGGCCTCCAGCAACGCAGGCTCTCCTGGCTGCCACTATGTCCCTTCCTGGCATTGCTTCCCCTTGCCAAAGCACTGTGATATTTCTCCTTGTGTCTCCAGTTGCCCATGCTTCTGCTGCTCTGGTTTTGTGGCTCTCTGGGGATGGGGATTTCAGCTGCAGCTCAGACACTCCCCCTGTGGGTCCTGCCATGCAGATGTCTCCATGGTAGGAAGATGTCCAAGCCCCCTTCTAACCAGTGGGGCTCTGGGCAATGCAGTGCATGGGGTGGGAAAAACTGACTCTCCCCTTTAGGAACCCCACCTTTAGGATATCCTAATGGAAGAGCACAGCTCTCCATCAAGGTCTTTGTCATATCTGGGTGCCCAACAGAGAAGACGGGGAGTAACTGGGCGGTCGCGTGTGGGCAGCTGGAATGAGCCTGAGCCTGAGACCAGGACTGACGGACACACCGGCTGCCTTCGCTCTGCACTAAGGGACACTCCCTTTGCCTCCCAGGACCCTCAAGACTTCACCTGGAGTGCAGTACAAATGCCAGGGTTGTCTACCTCCAAGAAATGCTCCTGCAATGAAACAGGCAGCTAGAAGAAAATCAACAGCCAACACTGACTGTTCTGCAGTCAAGTGAAGGGAGAGTGAATATGCTGTGAAATCCACCACGACTTGAGTTCATCACAGGTCTCTCCTTGTTCTTATTTAGCTGTTGCTGTAGGGCAGGACTAACTCCCCCAGAGCCCACTGCAGAGTCCTGTCCTCCCAGTGGCACCCTCAGCCACCACAACCCAGCGCTTGTGCAAGGGAGCTGCTCAAAGGTCTCTGAAGGGGAGAGGCAGTTTGGGAGGTTAAATGAAAAATGGCTTTGATTTTGCTCAGAGAAGTCTGCCCTAATTTCTCACTGCCTTTTCCTCCTTGGACAGTGCCCCGTACCCAGAGGCAGAAAATGGCCAACAGCAGCTCCATCACCCAGTTCCTCCTCCTGGCATTTGCAGACAGGCGGGAGCTGCAGCTCTTGCGCTTCTGGCTCTTCCTGGGTATCTACCTGGCTGCCCTCCTGGGCAATGGCCTCATCATCACCACCATAGCCCGTGACCACCATCTCCACACGCCCATGTACTTCTTCCTCCTCAACCTCTCCCTCCTCCATCTGGGCTCCATCTCCACTACTGTCCCCAAATCCATGGCCAATTCCCTCTTGAACACCAGGGCCATTTCCTTCTCAGGATGTGCTGCGTAGGTTTTGTTCGTTCTCTTTTTCATGTCAGCAGAGTTTTCTCTTCTCACCATCATGGCTGATGACCACTACGTTGCCATCTGCAAACCCCTGCATTACGGGACCCTCCTGGACAGCCGAGCTTGTGTCCACATGGCAGCAGCTGCCTGGGGCAGTGGTTTCCTCTATGCCACGCTGCACACTGCCAATACATTTTCACTACCACTCTGCCAAGGCAATGCCATAAACCAGTTCTTCTGTGAACTGCCCCAGATCCTCGACCTCTCCTGCTCCACCTCCTATCTCAGAGAAGTTGGGGTTGTTTTGATTAGTGCTTTTCTATTTTGGGGGTGGTTTATTTTCATTGTGCTGTCCTACGGGCAGATCTTCAGGGCTGTGATGAGGATCCCCTCTGAGCAGGGATGGCACAAAGCCTCTTCCACGTGCCTCCCTCACCTGGCTGTGGTCTCTCTATTTCTCAGCACTGGCATGTTTTCCAACCTGAAGCCTCCCTCAATCTCCTCGCCAGCTCTGGACCTGGTGGTGGCAGTTCTGTACTCAGTGATGCCCCCAACAGTGAACCCCCTCATCTACAGCATGAGGAACAAGGAGCTCAAGGTTGCCCTGAGGAAACCCATTGGATTCATTTCAGCAGCCATAGGCTGCCTACCTTCCTCTGCAAATGGGTTCCTCTGTGTGTCGTGACAGGCCAAGCCTGTCTTTCCTTTCTTTGGTTTTTTTTTTCTACATTTTTCCTCTTGTGATGATGTTGTCTACAAGGAAATGTCATTATTCATCCCCTCCTCCCAATGTATGCACCTGTCTTGTGTGATGCGGAGACTTTGTGTAAATGAGGAGCCAGGCCATCTGTGTATTTAAGCAAAACAAATGAACCTGCAGTATCGTCCTTGTCCAAGATCCATCCTCAGTGGAGCAAGAATGAATGGGAAACTAAAACCCCTTTCTGGATGCACCAGCTCGGGGCAGGCTGCTGTGTCCCTGGGGCAGCAGGAGCAGCCTGAGGACCCCCAGAGCCAGGGCTCTTGTACTGGCTTGGGGAGAGGGGATGGCACGGAGGGGCTGCAGCCCTCTTAGGATCTCCTGGAGAGGAGAGCAGAGGACACAGGGTGCCATTGACCTCTGTTTCCCTGTGCTACGGATGTCCCCATCTCTGCGGCTGACCCACAGCAGCTGCTGTGCCCGTCAGAGGGGCTGGGGCTGTGGTGTGAGTGCCCAGAGGTCTGCAGCACCCTGCGGTGGGCACTGCCGTGGGGCCGGCTGAGACTGGGCTGGGCAGAGGGCAGGGCAGGTGGAGAGAGGACAGGGGAGGTGGGAGAGCTTGGACACAGCTGGCCTTGGCTAGATCATGCCCAGGAGAGAAAACCATCAGTGTATAGCTCGTGACCATGCAGGGTGAGGGCACACACCAGTGGGTTTGGGCTGCAGAGCCTGGTCTCATGGAGGGGCTCGACGACATGCAGGTTCAGAAGAGCGGAGAGTGGTCTGTGCCTTTGGTGGCATGGACAGACCAGGAAGGTGGCCCAGGGCACTTGTCAGCCCCCAGCCTCTCTCATCGGCCATTTCCATGCTCACCTTGGTGAGGTTCACTTATTGCTCGTTAGAGACCAAGGCGGAACAAGGAAAATGCAGGGCTGCTGCTGAATGGGGAGGGTGATTTAGTAACTGCGGACACAGATGGGGCTGAGGGACTCAATGCCTTCTTTGCCTTAGGCTTCACTGGAAAGGTCTCCAGGACTCTGTGCTTAGGGAAAGGGTTCAAGGAGGAGGAGCCCACGTATTGGCAGGAACCTCAGGAAATCCCACAAGGACAAATGTCAGCTTTTGCCCCTGCAATGGACTTAACCATGGCACTGGCACAGGCTGGGGCCATTGTGGCTGCGGAGCGGCCCTGTGGAGAACGTCTTGGTGGTCAGCGATCTGGGCAGGAGGCAGTCATGTGCCCTGAAGCCAGGGAGGCCAACAGCATCCTGGTCTGTATGACCAGGAGCATGGCCAGGAGATTGAGGGAAGGGATTATCCAGCATACCGCATGCAGCTTTGGGACCCTCAATACAGGTAAAATGTTGGCAAGCTGGAGGAGCTTTAGCAAAGGGCCCCCAAGATGGTCAGGGCCTGGAGCATTTTGCCTTTGAGCAGAGGCTGAAGGAGCTGAGTTTGTTCAGCCTGGAGAAGCCTACCAGTACCTACGAGGAGGTTATGGAGAATAAAGAGCCAGGCTCTCCACCATGGGGCATGTTGGGAGGATGAAAGATAATGGGTGTTGGGTGAAAGAGCAGATGTTCAATCTGGAGATAAGGAACAGATTTTTCATCAGTCTCAGGGCTAGTCCTGGGTATGGTGGCCATGAGCCCTGCCTGCCCTCCTGCCTGGCACAGTCGGTTGGGTGGCTGTAACAAAGGTGCCCCCAGAATGAGCACCCAGGCGTGTCTCTTTCACCTGCATCACCCCACACTGGTCCCCACATTCAACAGCCAAATGCACCCCCTTTGCTGCCATCTCCATCTCCCCTCTCCCATAGGCTGACAGAGCCAGGGCGGGACACGTTATGTTGTGCTCATGCAACAACGTTGGTGCTGAGATTGGACGCTATGGTGTGGAGCTGACCCCAGCGAGAAAAGATGTTGTTAAACGGCAGATTTGCAGTGGTGGCCACCGTGCTGGTTTTGCAATGGAGAGCTTCTGCCCCTTTTACGAAAAGGATCTACTCCTACCAAGATACATTTGGTGTTTCAAGCTGTCACTGGCAGAGGTCCTTCGAAGTCAATCTGCAGTCGTGTCCATGGGCCTTCAATACATTGGTGCTGGACTGGGCCTTTTACTCCAGCGTAATGTGCGTTGATCATGGCGTAAGAAAGACTGTTCTTACACCAGCGGTCTACATCCTTCTTCACGTTAGGCCACCGCTCAGTGTCCTTCACTGTGTTCAGAGGGTTTGCCTTAGCTCATGGATAAAGCAGATTAGATCTCCTCAAGTATTCGGAGGAACAATCCGATGCTTATTGCCTTTTGCATCTACGGCATAATAAATATTACTTTCCCTTAATACGCGGTCTTTCACATTACTCCCTCTCATTTCCCTTGTTCGAAGGGGATGTTTTCCCAAACTGGGGCAAGCTGATGAGCTCCACCACAGCCACTTGAAGTGACTTGCTCTTGAATTTTTCCACCTGACTTGGCCATATATGGCCCAATAGTGTTCATGGATGCTCATGTGTCTACTAATAATTGCGCCAAGTTTCTTGGGTTCCTCGTGGCCATTTCAACTCTTTCCCCAAGAATCCACTGGCAAGGGTGCCAGGACCTGTGGCCGCAGCCCACAGGAACTTGGGCCTCCCCGGCACAACATAGAGACCTTCTCCAGGACCTACTCTTGAGTTCCCAGACTTCAGTGATTGCATTGCATTGATCATGTCTTATGTCAGTGATTCGACATTGCTCTGCTAGAAACTGAGCTGCTGTTCTAGCTCTCTCTAACACACTTCCTAAAACTTCCTTTACTTCTGTTTGTAAATCTTGTACTTTTCCAACTTTAACTCCAGCTGTCTGATTTTTAACCAGGTATTATGTCTGTGGGCCCTAAGACCTTCCTCTCTGCTGATTAAGGTGGTTCTTTTAATTTGGGGATTTCCTTCTCCTTCACTTTCTGCGTGTCCTTTTGTATGTCCTTCACCTTCTCATCTGCTTCTCTCAGGATATGCTGTGAATCACGTCAGGGTTCAAATGGCACAAGCTTCCTTTCTATTGCCTTTTCAGTTTCCCAGTTTTAAATGACTAACATATGCTGCACAGGTTGCAGAAGTGGAATCTGCTACTTTAAAACAGTCCATCCTCCAAGGGCATTTCCCTTGTTTAATCACCCACTTAGGGAGTTTTGTAACCTTCTTTTCCTTCTTAGCATATTTTCCAGCTCAGGCTGCATGGTCTGTTTGATCCTGTGCACTTCCCATGCTGCCATCACACAAGCAAACCCTAGCAAGAACTTTGCTGCCTACCAAGGTTAAATCGCGACACACCCTCATTCACAAGCCTTCCACTTCTACTGCAGCACTTCTCTCTGAGTTTATGGACCATGGAATGAAATGGGGATGAGAGTGTTCCTTAGGACAGCTTCCCAGAAAAAAATGCTGTTTGAGTCCGACCAGGGGTGTGTCAGCACCTACTCCTGAAGTCAGCCAACCAAATATTGAATGAACAAAGAGTTATTTGTCGAGGGTTGTCTGTGTGCAAAGGCCTTCTTCAGTCCAACAGCGCAGCACCTTTACACTGTAGGGTTGGGAAGCTGTCCAGGAGCTTCAAACCAACCCATGACTTAGACCCTCGCCCCGGGATAACATATTTGGCATGGGTCTTGAGGAAACCAGAGGGTAAAGGGTGAAGGGGTTAAGATAAATAATCTCAAAAAGGAGAATTTCTTACTCCAGCACTGCAACTCTGTACACAGGTGTGGTGGGATGACCCCAGCAAGCACCTAAGCACCCACACAGCTGCTAGCTCATTCTCTTCTAGAGGGATGGGGGAGAGAATCTCTCTCTTCTGAGCAAAACGGAGAAAACTCATGGGTTGAGACAAAGGCAATTTATGAAGTGAAGCAAAGCTGTGCACACAAGCAAAGCAAAATAAGGAATTTATTCACTGCTTCCCATCAGCAGACAAATGTTTCTCCATGTCCAGGCAAGCAGGGCCTCAGCACGTGTAACAGTTACTTGGAAAGACAAACACCATAATCACAAACAAATCCCCCTTCCTCGTCCTTTCCCTGACCTTTAATTACTGAACATGACATCATATGATAGGGAATATGCCTTTGGTCAGTTGGTGTCAGCTGTCCCAGCTGTGTCCCCTCCCAACTTCTTGCCCACCTCAAGCCCTACTCACTGTGAGCAGAGAGTGGTAAAAAGGGACAACCTCAATGCTGTGCAAGCACTACTCAGCAAGCCTCACATTGCTCAAATTGCTCAGCAATAGTCAAAAAGCTCCGGCCGGGAGCTTTCTCCAGCACGGGCTTTCTATGGTCTGCAGTTTGCTTCAGCGTACATCCACCTGCTCCGGCGTGGGGTCCTCCATGGGCTGCAGGAGAGATATCTGCTCCACTGTGGACATCCACGGGCTGCAGGGGGACAGCCTGCTTCACCATGGTCTTCACCATGGGCTGCAGGAGAATCTCTGTTCCGCTGCCTGGAGCACCTCGTCCCCCTCCTTCTTCAAGTGACCTTAGTGTCTGCAGAGTTGTTTCTCTCACATCTTCTCACTCCTCTCTCCCAGCTGTTGTGCAGCAGTTTTCCCACCTTCTTAAATATGTTATCACAGAGGTGCTACCAACGTTGTTGATGGGCTCAGCTTTGGCAAGCAGCAGGTCCGTCTTGGAGCTGGCTGGAACTGCCTGTCTCCAACATGGGGGCAGCTTCTGGTGTCTTCTCACAGAAGCCCCCCTTGCAGCTCCCCTGCTACCAAAGCCTTGTCCCGTAAACCCAATACAGCTGCATTGTAAAGAGTATTCATTTTGAAGTGCATTATGAAGGCTCAGGACAGGGATCTTATCAATGTCTATACATACCTGATGGGAGGGAGTGAAGAAGAGGGAGCCAGGCTCTTCTCATTAGTGCCCAGTAACAGAACAAGAGATTAAAAAAGATGAAATTCCGCCCGAACATGAGAAAACACTTGCAGAATGTGAGGGAGGTCATGCACTGGACGCGGTTGCCCAGAGGCGTTGTGCACTCTCCATCCGTGGAGATACTCAAAATCCAACTGGAAATGATCATCAGCACCCTGCTGCAGCTGACCCTTCTTTGAGCAGACTGTTTGGACTAGATGATCTCCAAAGGTCCTTTCCAACCCCAACTGTTCTGCGATTCTGTGATTCTGTAATGTCTGGCAGTGTTCCTGAGAACTTTTCTGTGGTATCCCCAAATCAGTTTGAGCCCTGGTGTCCATGGAGCAGAGCCTCTTTTTGAGGATGAAGTCATTCACCATGTAACGCTGAGGATCGGGTGAACCAGGGATTACAAATGCCAGCAAATCCTCAACGCACAGCAGTGTCCAGTGCCCTCGCCTCCACTGTCCAGCCCCTCCCTCTAGAGGGGTTTGGGTCAGAAGGGACCTCTGGACGTCTCTAGCAGCATGGTCTGCTCTGAGCAGGGATAACTTTACAGTTAGGTCAGATTGCTCAGTGCTTTCTGCTGACCCAGCACTGATCCACTCTCATAGTGAGTTTTTCCCCCTTAAACTCATCAGAAAATAGAGTTTTGAAAGTCACAGGCCCCTGGCCCAGTGCTGGTCCACTGGTATAATGGGTTTGGGGTTTTTTTCTTTCCTTAACCTCATTTGAAATTTCTCTTACTGCTTCCTGCCCTTGTGATCTCGTGTTCTTCCCTTCCCTTCATGATGCTCACCCAGATCATCACACCTACTCAGACCAACGATAATCACAACCTACTCTCCAAGCACGACCTCACTGGGATCCTCTAGGACCATGCAGGCAGGCTGTTGTGGCCAGCTCCACACTGGAGGATTACGGCACTAAGAGACTGGGGGGCACCAGTCCTTCTTCAGCCACTTCCTAGGTCTGGTGGAGCACCAGGACAGCAAGGACTTGTGGCTCTGCACCATGAGCATGCTGTAGGATAGCGACAGACCCGGAGTCTGGACATTGCCTTGGATTAGCTGAATGCCAGCATTTTTCTATTTGAGGCAATTTTCCAGCCCAGGTCACCTCCCTTCTGACCTCTCCCCATCCTTACTCTGATCTGGGCAGCCTCTCCTGTCCCCCTCCTTGTGCTCTTCATGTGGTCCCAAGCTGTATAGGGATCACGGCTGCAAATCCCCCTGCCTAAGGGTCTGTGCATGTGGCAGGTGCTTGAAGGGACCATGGTGCCTTTCCAAGAAGAGTAGATGTGTTTGGTTGTGCCTGAGGATGAGACAAATCACGCTCTGGCCTCCCTTCCTCGTGCTTGCTGGGTCCCCACGGCCTCCTCTGGGATTGCAGAGTCTGTGTTTTCCTGAAGATACCTGCATTTAGTACTTTCCCTTTCAGTGACTCCACCTTGGGCAATCTCTTCTTTTGTGGGGCTCCAGTCACTGCCCGCCCCAGGCACATGCTGTCCATGGAGATATCCCATGCTCTTAAGGAGCTCCAGACTCCCCTCCTTAAGGACATCATCTGCATGTCGTGTGTGGGACAGACATGGCAATGTAATTCACTGACCAGTCACCATCTCCAGTCAGCAGACACCAATGGGTTAGTCTTAAATCCAACCCTCTGTCTCTAACAGGCCATAACATGACATTGAGCTCTTGGCTCCTGAATCCATGGAGCAACAGGCCCTTTGGGGAGCAGTTGCTCATGCCGATTCCAGGCACCAGCTTTGGATGAAGAGCCCAACCTTCTGGCAGAGCACTGCGGAGATCCCATTTTATTACAGACATCCTATGAGAGAGGCAGCTCTGACCAGTGTTAAACATACCTTTATACAGGCTCCAAGATGGAGACCAGATTCATTTCTCAGTAGAAATGAGTTGAAGCTAAACATTTGCGTAGGAACAAAATAACCACAGATTACCAGAAAATTATAATGACAACAGTATGATAACGATAATGATGATAATTCTAACGATGATAGCGATAATAATGCAAAAGACAAAAGGACAGGCCTGGAATGAGATACCTAGGGAGTCATTTGTGCAGAGAGAAGGGAAGTTTATCACTATGGAGAAACATCCATGAAATCACTTTCCTAATGGCATCCTTGAGCTCCTTGTTCCTCATGCTGTAGATGAGGGGGTTCAACGTTGGAGGTACCACTGAGTACAGAACAGCCATCACCAGATCTAGGGAAGGGGAAGCGATGGAAGGGGGCTTCAGGTAGGCAAACATGGCAGAACTGGCAAACAGGGAGACCACAGACAGGTGAGGGAGCCACGTGGAAAAGACTTTGTGCCGTCCCTGCTCAGAGGGGATCCTCAGCACGGCCCTGAAGATCTGCACATAGGACAGCACAATGAAAATAAAACACCCAGATGTTAAACAGATACCAACCAAAACAACCCCAACTTCCCTGAGGTAGGAATTGGAGCAGGAGAGCTTGAGGATCTGGGGAATTTCACAGAAGAACTGGTTTATGGCATTGCCTTGGCAGAGTGGTAGTGAAAATGTATTGGCAGTGTGCACCATAGCATTGAGAAAACCACTGCCCCAGGCAGCTGCTGCCATGTTGGCACAAGCTCTGCTGCCCAGGAGCGTCCCATAGTGCAAGGGTTTGCAGATGGCAACATAGTGGTCATAGGCCATGATGGTGAGAAGAGAAATCTCTTCTGTAATCAAGAAGGCAAACAGAAACACTTGGGCAGTGCATCCTGCATAGGAAATGTCCCTGGTGTCCCAGAGGGAATTGGCCATGGATTTGGGGACAGTAGTGGAGATGAAGCCCAGGTCAAGGAAGGAGAGGTTGAAGAGGAAGAAGTACATGGGGGTGTGGAGGCGGCAGTCACAGGCTACGGCGGTGATGATGAGGCCGTTGCCCAGGAGGGCAGCCAGGTAGATGCCCAGGAAGAGCCAGAAGTGCAAGAGCTGCAGCTCCCATGTGTCCGTGAATGGCAGGAGGAGGAACTGGGTGATGGAGCTGCTGTTGGCCATTTGCTGCCTCAGGGCATGGGGACCTGTCCAAAGAGGAAAGCACACTGAGAAGTTAGGACAGACTTCTTTGAGAAAATCTCTATGTATTAGCCAACACTCCCCTGCCTTGTTCCTTGTTCCCACCCAAACACACATTACCTCCGTCCTTGCTCGTCTCGCTGGCTGGAGCTCTGGCTTGTGCAGGCTGAGTGTGTTGCTACGAGCAGTGGCCTCTGCCCATCAGCTCCGGAGGGGTCAGCCCTTCTGTGTAGCAGAGGGTACCACGGAAAGGGTGTGAAATCACAATTTACGTCACATATAATGCACTCGTAATGCAGAAGGGCTGTTCAGCATCTTCCAACATGACAACCCCAGAGAGACTGTTGGATGGCCTAAAACTGTAGTGACCAGACAGAGCCAGCTCATTCCCCGGCCCCAAGCACTGTATCGCCCAGAGCCCTACGGCTTAGGATGGGCTGGGGCACTTTGTTCCCATGGACATGTTTACAGGGCAGGAGCCAACGTTTCAGTATGTGACCTGCAGCTGAAACCCTCCTCCCCAGAGGCTCTGAGGGCAAGAACAAGGGCAGCACAGACAGGAGGCAAAACACGGAGAAATGCCCCAATGCTTCTGCTGAGGGAGGCGGAAAAGGGCGAGAGAGATGGGTACTGGTGAGTCTAAACTCATCAAGGGTCAGGACTCCAAGGGGGTGACACAGCCTGGGAACAGGGGGCAGAAGCTCTGCTGGGTGGGAGAGGAGACCAGGGAAGGTGTCTGCACTGCAGGGGACGGCAGGGACATTCCCAAATCCCCTGCCCTCAGCATTTCTGGTAGCGGCTCCCTGTCCCTCCGAGCCTATGTCTCTGCTGCCTGGACCTGTCCCTCCTGGCAGGAGCTCGTTCTCTGTCCCCACATCTGCTCCCTGTCAGTACTCACAGACCCCATCCCAACAACAGTGTGGTCAGGTCTGCCCTGCAGACACCTCCTGGCAGCAGGCGCTGAACAGGGGCATCTCTGTGTGTGCAGGGGTGAAGGAGAAGCTCAGACAAGCCCTAAGAAGATTTGCGGTCTCAGTGCCTTCTGCAGCACAGAGAAATAAATTCCCATCTCTCCCTGCCTATCCAGACAACCAAGAAGAGAAACCTCAAAGCACAAACCTTCCCTTTCAAGTCAATGCTGCCTTGTTGCACTTCTTCAAAAGGATCTTCAGAAAGATCCTGGGGGTGATGTGGAGCTGTGAGCAGCCCTGAGCCACGCAGCACCCTCTCAGCAGCAGAAGAGCCCTGCCCTGCTGGGGTGTCAAATCCTTCCACCCACAGCTTCTCCCCGCAGCACTGTGGGGAGCTTCCTGGGCAGGCTGAGTGCTGACCCTGGCAGGCAGCAGAGTCCCTGCAGCAGCACACAGCCTCCTGGGGTGCAGGGCCCCTGCTCTGAAGGACAGCCCTGGGCACCCCTGCCTGCACACCCAGCTGCACACCCCTGCAGGCCTCCCTAGAAGAAGGGGGTGGTCGTGCCCTGTCCCTCTGAGGGTGCAGCAGGGAAGCCCTGCTCTGCAGCACAACCTTCTCCACACACAAGAAACCCGGAGAGCCATCCTGCCAGATCCTACCTGCTCTGGGATCTGCCAGCTCTAGGAGACCCCTCCAGCATACTCTGCTGGCCCTGTAGCCTGAAACTTACTGTGTTAAGGGCTGTGAAGATTTCTCCTCCAGTGAGCTCTCAGCATCCACCCACTCCACACTGCCTTTAAACTCTCATCTATCTCCCCTTGCTGCCTGCAGGCAGTGTCTCAGCCCTGCTGTGCTCTGCAGAGCATCTGCTCCTGGGCAGAGCTGTCTGCCTGAAGCACTGCATGCTTGCCGTGAGCTTCCTCCGTCTCAGGACCCCACCGCAGCTCAGCAGCAGAGGACCAACCCAAGGCGCCACTTTCTCTGCCCCCTCTGGGCTCCCTCGAGGTGTCCCCGGGGCTCCAGGGCTGACACCGCCGAAAGGCAGCAGGATCATCCCTGGGGAATGTACTTTGGAGTCAACAAAAGCATCACTAATGGTGCCTCTCTAAACATTGGAGGGGGACTGATTCCTGCAGCAGAAATTGTCCTGCCAGAGCATGGTTGTCTGCGAGAGGTGTAAATGTTCCCCTCTGGACACCGCAGGTCCTGTCCCATAAGACGAAGGACAGACAGACAGGGACAGGGAGGGCTTGGCTTCCCCTGTGCTGGGCAGTGGTTCAGCTGAGGCAATGTAGGCATCTCCTTCCCAGCTGGAAGAAGCACGATTCAGCTCCCTCCATGCACCCCACACAGCCACAGCAGATGGGATTCCTCTTGCTTCAGTTCAGGGGTGCACAAAAGCGTTGCCTGCAGGTGAGCCCCTGCTCTGAGCCCCTCGTCTTTATTCTGTGGGCGCTCAGTTGCTCACCCACACACACTTGGTGATGACTGAGGGGCCAGGGTTGGTCTAAGACATGTGCAAGTGTTTGCAAGCTGTGATGGAAAATCTCTGAGAATACCCACATCCTTCCCGAGCATCAGCTGAGGGCCAGAGGTGGAAGGGGGATTTCCTTGGCCATCCTAAATGACACCGACCTGTACGTTTAGGGCACCTGCGTGCACCTTGTCACATATATCTCTGGAGCACACAGAGCTCTTGAGCTGACCAAACAGAGCAGTGCATCAGAAGGAGACCCGGGTCTCTCTCTATCCAGTGCATTTACTAGAGCACCAGTCACTGCAAAGCCACCCCCTTCTCTAAGACAGCGTCACCTGCTGACTTCCTCCTGCAGCTCCTCCACCCACTGCCTGAGGGATTCCACTAAAATATCTTAACATGTCCACATCCCTGCACTGAAGACATCTTATTTATTTCAGGGCTCTCATTTTAACTACATTTTAAAAAAAGCCTCCACTGCCTGGCCAGCTGCCTGGAGTGCCTAATACAACTCCATTCTGCAGGCAAACACAGCACAGGGCCTCCAGGAAAGCTGTGCCCTGTTGGAGCTGGCGTGGGACAGACACCCCAGGGCCTCCCAAAGGGGTCTGGTGCCAGTGTGCCATCATCTGAACTCCAACACCACCCCATGGCACAGCCCCTTCTCGGCTCCTTCCAGTGTGTTTACTAGAGCACCAGTTACTGCAAAACATAGACATATCCAAATCTCTGAACTGAGGAGACCTTCTTTAATTCCGGGCTCTCTTTTAATGCCCTAAGAAAGGCGAATAGTGCTACGCGAGGTGCTTGGGATAGCCAGCACCATCTCTTGCCACAGCTGAGGTGCTGAGCTCTTGAGCCCAAATGTGCACAGCCAGGAGGAGCTGGAGCACACACAGACGGAGCTGAAGCTTCTGAGCGCTGTGACACTTTGGAATGAAATGAGATGTGGCGAGACAACTTGTTTAACTGGGCTGCAGCAGTGGAGGGATATAGGCTCTGCAGGAGAGAGTGGCAGGGAAGATGAGGACAGAGTATGGCCTGTGTGAAGGGGCAGCTCAGATGGATGAAGCTCCTCTATAGGATGGGCAACTGCTGAGGTTTCTCCCTGGGAATCTTGCCCATTGGCTTCATGTACTGCCAAGACTTTGTATCTGTTGCTGGTTGGTACGTAGGGGGAAACGGCTGGACGTGATATCCTGCTGCCATGGGTCACCAGAGACCATGGTGCCTCCTTCTCCAAGATGCTGTCTATTCACTGTTGACACTCCTTGCCTGGTAGTCCTTGGAGGTCAGTGCCATGGGGTTGTCTCGTCCCACTTGGTGGGTTGCGAGAGGGGTGAATCTTTTCGATTCCCCGACGGTTTGTGTACCGACAAAAGCCGATCTCTGCTCGAAAGAGCCGCGTGATCGGTACAGTCACGACAATGACTCAGAGGAACAGGCTGGCCAGCAACTTTATTAACCGGCAAATTCCACAAACGGACAAACTTAACGAACTGGTGAGCTCAACGAACAAACAGAGGCAATGGAGCGATTTTCCGGGCAACCCGTCACAATTTATCCCAAACTTGCATATATTGGAAGAGTAGAGGGAGAGAGAAGCGAGAAAAGGAAAGGAAAAGAGAGGAGGAAAGAGAAAGAAAAAGTATCACCACCCTTGGATCCCGTGATGATGATGACAGACGTGGCAATCCTCCAGTGGTGGGTGCGCGTGTGGTTCCCTGGAGGGTGTGTCTTTTATAAGCAAATCCCTGCCTCCAGGTACGCCCCTTCAGGACTTACATGGTTCTTGTTCTAGAAAGATCTCCATCTTCTGCGCAGGTGCTGGGGGAGGGGGTGGTCACAAGGGGTCTCTCGGGTGGTTGCAAGCCCCTTCCTCAGATCAACTCTGTGACCTCTGGCCATACATGGTAAGGTCCGGCGGAACCCAGAACCGTGCATCCTCCGATGAGCTCTCCACATCCCGCACATCCTGCTCCCCCTCTCCCACACCCCGTGCTCGCCGACCTGCAGTCGCCATGCAAATAGCGCCTTGCCTTGCCACAATGTTTGAGACATTAACTCTTTCAGTCTCTCACAGGGCTTCCAATGTTTCTTCTTGCAATGCCTCAAATAAGATTCTGTCTATTTCTTGTTCCGCCTCTCTTATACAGCATCACCTCCTGACTGCTTCCCGCAGCTCCTCCACCCGCTGCCTGAGGGACTCCACCAGAGCACACCTTGCGCAGGTGGAGCTTGCACCCTCCTCCACCCAGGAGCGTGGGGTACAGACTTTCCTGCCCTCCACCTGGACTGCAGCTTCCCTGAGAGGAAGCCCTGTCTGAGTGGCCACCTCCACTCATCCCAGGCTAGGCTGGCTAGGGAGATGGTGCCCAGCTGCTGCAGAGCACAGCCCTCACCTGGTTTCTGCCACCATGCTTCTGATGACCTCAAAGCACTGCCTAAGAAGCCTTTCTAATTCCCTGGAGACCTCAAGCTGCTGGGTAGGTTTGCACAGCTGACAGCTAGCTGGGGTCATCAGTGGGGCCGCAGCCTAAGCCTGCCTTTGAGCAGAGCAGGCAGCAGCCCCACCACTGGAAGAGTGCGCTGCCCTTCTCACGCGCCCTTCCATGCAAAGTGCTGTGCAAACTGCTGCTTGCAGCGCTCCTGCTCCCTGGCGCTCCCCGGGGGCTTCTTTTATGCGGCTTCCTGGAGGAGGAATCAGCAGTGCCCGTGCCACCTGAAGACTCACGGTGTCAGTTTTGCAAGCCCACCCTCTGATCCATTTTAGATGTGCGCTTTAGGATGGGAAATCCTGCCTGGTGTTGATCATATCGCTTACTTCGACCTTGCCGACAGAAGATGCTCGGCAGGACTAAAGGAGACACGGACTGCTATTTTGCAAAGATAGGTCTTTAGGCAGATTAAGACTTGTCTTATGCAAAACACACAGACACCCCAATGCTTACAGTCTGGAGCTCCAGCAGATGTGCTTCCCAGGGAATGGGATGGCAGAGGATAAGAAAGGGATGGCTTGGCAACCCCCCTGGGATTTGGGAAACTAGGGAGTGCTCTCCTCTTCCCCACCACTGCTTCTCTCAATGAGATGCTTAAGAAAACTCGACCAGCTAGGTGTAAATTCACAGTTGCGTCAAGTAACTCATGTCTAATTGCAGCCAATGGAGTCGTGCAGTTCAAATTTTGAGCTTTCATTGGAGCCCAAGGCATTTCCTCCACTCACACTACCTGCACCCCCACCTGACCCTGACTACTGTGTGAAACAAGTGTCCCGGCCCTCCAGGCAGGATGGGGAAAAGCTTGAACTTCTCCCTCATCCTGCACTATGCATCACAGTGAAGAGTCTGGCTCTGTCTGCTACGAAGATGCAGGCATTCAAAAGCCATGGGCTGCTCTGAGGTGCCCCTGAAGCTTTCCCTTCCGCAGGCTGAACAAGCTCAGCTCCTTCAGCCCCTTCTCAGAAGGCAAGTGCCCCAGCCCTAGACCATCTTGGTGGCCCTCTGTTGAACTCACTCCAGTTTCCTCATCTCTCTCCCTTTTATTGAGGGCCACAAATCTGGATGCAGTACCTACCAGTAGTCTAACGAGTCCTGAGTAGAGGACGATCAACACATGCCCAGTCTCCTGGCTATGCTCCTCTTCATATAGCCCACCACACTGCTGGCCTTCCTCAGTGCTGACTTGTCTTTTGCCTCATGGCCCTCAGGAACTCCAGCACCTTTTCTGCAGAGCTACTCCCAAGACAGGTAGCCCCCAGCCTGTACCATTGCAGGGGCTCAGTCCACCTCTGGTGCGGGACTCTGCATTTCTCCGTGCTGGTTTTCATGAGGCTCCTGTTGGCCCATGCCTTTGAGCCTACCTAGGTCCTTCTGGATGGCAGCCTTGCCCTGGTGTGTCAACCAGTCCCACCACCTGGGTATGAGGTGTGCAGACTTCACAAGAAAGACCTCCAGGTCATTAGAAAAATGTTAAACCAGACGGGTCCCAGGACCCTCCAGGACTCCCCTTGTTGCCACCAGCCTCCAGCTGGAATATTTCCCATTAACTGACTTTCCGAGAGCAACTCTCTGACCACTTTTAACCAACGTACATATTCACCAATGCAGCCCATTATGTGCTACCTTGGAGACAAGGCTCTTGTGGGGGATGGTGTTAAAAGCCTTGCTCAAGTCAAGGCAAATGACATCTACTGCTCTTCCCTGATGCAGAAATCCAGCCCTGTCATCAGAAAAGGCAGAAGTGTAGCTTGGCTGTGATCCACCCTACACAAAGCCATGCTGGCTGTTCTCAGTCACTGTCTTCTTCACGGCCCAGAAATGTGACCCAGGAGGACATGCTCTGTGACACACTTTTTGTGCAACATTTGCTTTTCACCAATGATCAGATGGGTCCCTTCATCTCCACCACCATTCGAGGATGAGACAGAATGGCCTCCCTGTGACATGGACCTGTTCTCTCAGCACTCTTGGGCGCAGCCCCTGCAGTACCATGCTCTCTTCATAGAATCATAGAACGGTTTTAGTCGGAAGGGGCCTTTAAAGATCATGGAGTCCAACCCCCTGCCATTGCTCAGGGACACCTTTCACTAGATCACGCTGCTCAGAGCCCTGTCCACCCAGATGAAGGGGGGCTTTTTTGCTTCTCTCCCATCCCGCTGGGGAAGGGGGGAAGGGAGCAAGGGAACAAATGGGTGCGTGCTTAGTGGCTGGCCATGCTCAACCCACCAACCCCCTGAAATGTCACCAAGTGGCTTTGCGTGAGCAACTGACTCCCTCCCTCCATCTCCATTGACTCTAGTGGGAGCTTAGTCAAGGAGCTCCCATGCAGACACCTCTTTTCTGCACACCTGGCCTGAGGGAAAGGGAATCACAGCTCCTGTGGGTTTGTGGCATGAACTGGAGGGAGATGAATCACCTGAGAGCCTGGAAGCCTGTAACCAAAGTCTGACTTCTGCATTGACTCAGTTGCATCACTGCCTTCCATGGGGAAACAAACCCCTCCCTCTCACTGCCTAGTATTTGGGGAGGAATAGGGGTTTTCAGAGGGAGAACTTGTCACCTCTTTTAGTCAACCGTTCTCTGAAAGGACAAACCACACGGCTGGACTCTGCCGCTCTCTCCCTAGATTAGAGACATGATGTAGGTGTTTACTTCAGCCTCCTTCCAAGAAGGTTCCCCAGGAGGGACCCTGCTGCTTTGTCAGCACTGGAGACCAGGGAGCTCCTCAAGGAGTCTGTGGGGCAGAGGAAGTCACACCTTCAGCTGCCCTTGTGCTCCTGGGCTGGCACAAGCTCCTGGGACTGAGAGAGCTCATGGCAACGGATGCATGGCACCTGCAGAAAGACAGCCGAGTCCAGCAGCAGCTCCTCTGCAAAGAGCAGCAGGGCTCAGGGCACTGCCTGCAGGTGACGAGACAGGATGAGCAGCTCGGAGAGAAGTAAAAGGCAGCCTGGAGTGGGAGGACGGAGGAGGGCTCATAGCAGGGGAGATCTTCCCAGTCCTTGACACAGTAAGTCTCTGGCTGCAGGGCAGCGCAGCTGCTGTTCCCAAAGAGGTCTTCCGAAGCTGCCACATCTGACGGGCATGGGATCTGTCAGGATGGCTCTCACAGCTTCTCAGGGGTGACTGAGAAGGGGGAACTCCCCACAGCCCTGCAGAAGGTCTGGGTGGAAGGAGCAACCCCTGGCAGGGCAGGGTCATTCTTCCATCCGGAGGGTGTTATGTGGGACAGGGATGCTCACAGCTCTAGCTAACCATTTCTAGATGGGGACTTTTCAAGGGGAAGGTAAAGTCACCAGGTACCTGAAAGCTCTTGCCTGACTTTGGGTTGCTTTGGGTTTTGGTTTTGGGTTTTTTGTAGGGATTTTTGTGGTTTGGTTTTTTTTTCAGTTTTCCCCCATTGTCAATAGTGAGATGGAAACAGTATTAGGGGTTTAGGTTTGGGGGTGAGACTCCTAAAATGTTACTCTGAAAGATCAAGAGGTGTGTGAGGAACCTCAGGAAGTCCCTTCAGCCTCCCCTGCCCCCCCAACCTATAGGCAGCACCAACATCTCCTTGGCAGTTGCCATCATTCTCATCAGGGCTTTTCTGAACTGCTCCTTAGCAGCTGCAAACACAGAGCTGCTCCTGAAAACCTCTCTCCCGGGAGGTTTCTGGAGGGCAGAACTGAGCACACAGAGGGTGGGATGGGGTCTGTGAGCATGGACAGGGAAAAGGCACAGGGGCAGAGAAACAGCTCTGCTCCTCTCTTGTGGGAGACGGGATCTGGACCATTCCCTTTCAGCCTGTCCGCTGCAGACACCTGCCTCTGAGCACGGCCCCCCTTGTCTGCTCTCCCACCCAACAGAGGGCTCTACCCTCCAGGCCATGGGGTCTAAGGCATGAGTCTCCTCCTCTGCAGTTAGGTCTCCAGCAGAAGAGAGGTGCATCTCTCCCGCAACGTGCTCTTTTCCTGCTGCATGACAAAGGGGCTGAGAGCAACTGGCTGGCAATGTCACCATCCGGACGTTGATACGGGGGAAGGCTTTCCTGAGAGCCCGCCTGTCTCTCGCTCTCTCCATGCCTCCTTTGGCAGGAGGAGCACGGCCACGATCCCTGTTTCTCCATCTCTCCCTGCTGCTCTGGTCCCTCTTTTCAAGATCGATGGGACAAAGGGCAGGGCGCTCAGCTGCGGTTCAGCTACTGGCCCTGAGAGTCCTTCCATGCAGGTGACTTCCTTTACGGCAGTGAGACGTCCAACCCCACTTCTAAAGTGTGGAGCTGTGGCAATGCAGCGTGTGGGGTTGGGGAATGAGCCCACTCTCTTTTAAAGAGACCCCCACCTTCAGGACACCTGACTGTCCCCCTGGCGTGTCCTGGCAGGCTGTGGGTAGTGCTGCAGAAGAGCACAGCTCTCCTGCAAGGTCCTTCTGGTAGCTGACAGTCCCTGGTTTGCTCATCTGAGCCAGGAGCCTCTTCACATCCTCCCTGCCACTCTCTCCCTATCAGGGCTGAGAACGAGACAGCTCTCTGGAGATCTGCCCTCTGAAACTGGACTCCTCTCTTCTTTGCACAGTCTAGATTCCTTTGCAGAGTGAGCTCTGAGTGCAATCGTCCTCTAGCTGAGAGAGGTGCCAGCACAGGGCAGTTGTGAGCAAGACCACTGAGCGCAGCCGCTCTCTTGAGGCTGCACTAGGTTACAGGGAGCTTTTTTGGTCTCGAGTGACTGCCCAGTGTTTACCCTGAGAGCTAAGGAAAAGCCGAGAATTTCTACCATTGCAATGAACACCAGACACAGGTATCTAAACGAGTCTGCTCTTCTAGAGTCTATACTCACCTCCTCAACCCCATTCCCTGCAAAGCAGGCAGTGAAACTGCTGAATCTTCACCGCTTGAAAAAGGCATGCATTGGAGCTTACATTTCTATGCAGGCATTTCTTGCGCTCTGTTATCCAGCCAGTGCCTGGAGAAATAGTGGATGCGGTGTATTGATGTGTGGACAGGGATAAAGCCCTCAGCAATGGGCCAGGTCACCTCTGCCTCCTGCCTTTCCTTGCCTTGAGAGAGAGCTGATAGTGGTAGACTGAAATCTGTCAACGAAGGAAAAGTAGGAGGCTATGAATACTGTCCTCTTGCCTCCAAGAAGCAGCTGGGCGTGCTCCTCATTTCACCTCTCATGGTGGTCAATAGGAATATACCTGCTGGGTGACAAGACTAAGCCCTCCGCAGTCAGCTCAGGGCGTCCTGCCCCTGGAACAACAACCAGAAGGCTTTTTCCACCTCTGTGTTAACACTGCTGCAGAGCAGGACTACCTCCTTTGGACCCATGGGCAGAGGACTCTGATCCTCACAGCTCACGCAGCCAGCACAAACTGGAGGTCCAGCTAGACACCTGACAGAATGTCCCCCAGAGAGCTAGGAAGGCAGTGGGCAGAGTTTCTGGGTCGCATGCAATGGGTTTTGCTCAAGCAGGTCTGTTTGAACTTGTCTTTTCCTCCTTGGACAGTCACGCACTCTTGGAAGGAGCAAATGTCCAACAACAGCAGCTCCATCACCCCATTCCTCCTCCTGGCGTTTGCAGACATGCGGGAGCTGCAGCTCTTGCACTTCTGGCTCTTCCTGGGCATCTACCTGGCTGCCCTCCTGGGCAACGGCCTCATCATCATCGCCATAGCCTGTGACCACCATCTCCACACCCCCATGTACTTCTTCCTCCTCAACCTCTCCCTCCTCGACTTGGGCTCCATCTCCACCACTGTCCCCAAATCCATGGCCAATTCCCTCTGGGACACCAGGACCATATCCTATGGAGGATGTGCTGCCCAGGTCTTTTGGTTTCTCTTCTTTGTTTCTTCAGAGTATTACCTTCTGACCGTCATGGCCTATGACCGCTATGTAGCCATCTGCAAACCCCTGCACTATGTGACCGTCATGGACAGCCGAGCTTGCATCAAAATGGCAGCAGCTGCCTGGGGCAGTGGTTTCCTCAATGCGGTGCTGCACATTGGAAACACATTTTCCATTCCATTCTGCCAAGGCAATGCTGTGGAGCAGTTCTTCTGTGAAATCCCCCAGCTCCTCAAGCTCTCCTGCTCGCACTCCTACGTCAGGAAAGCTGGGTTTACTGTGGTCAGTCTTTGTGTAGCTTGTGGGTGTTTTCTGTTCCTTGTCCTGTCCTATGTGCAGATATTCACGGTTGTGCTGAGGATCCCCTCTGAGCAGGGACGGCACAAGGCCTTTTCCATGTGCCTCCCTCACGTGGCCGTGGTCTCCCTGTTTGCCAGCTCTGCCATGTTTGCCTACCTGAAGTCCCACTCAAGCTCATTCCCAGCTCTGAATCTTGTGGTGGCCGTTCTGTATGCAGTGGTGCCTCCAGCAGTGAACCCCCTCATCTACAGCATGAGGAATCAGGAGCTCAAAGAGGCACTAAAGAGACTGATCCGCTGTCTGCTGTTGCAGCAGGAATAAGCTGCCCTTCTCTTTCCACAGGCGATTCCAAGTTTGTCTCAGGCCAGGCTTGATTATTTGGTTCTTTTCTTCTCTGCTTGAACATTGCCTTTGGAAACCACTTTTTGGAGTCACCGTGCTTCTCCAGAGGCAAGAACCTGAGCCTGAGGCTTGGGGAGGGAAGGAGCAAGGTTGACCATCGTCTCAGACCTCAAGGCACTGCTTCTCCTGCCTGTCCCATCCTCCTTAGGAGGCACAGTGGATCAATATCAATTCCAGAATGCTGCTATCAGCTCTCCTCTAAAGTGAAAAGTAATAAAATGTAGCCATGAAAATAAAAAATCATGTTTTGTCAAGTGCTCTTTGAAGTCTTCCTCTTAAGCAAAATGTGTCTACAAGGCCCCTTGATGGAGAAACCTGCCAAACCCTCTCCAGGATCTCAAGAAGCTGGGGTGCCTCTCTAAAGTGCCTGTAGAGGAATGCACACAGGATGGGGAATCAACACGATGAGTTAGAGGTCTGTGGGCAGTTGCAGGGCTACGATCTTACTGGCATCATGGGGACATGGTGGGATGGCTCCCACGACTGGAGTGTTGCACAGAGGGATACAGCTCTTTTGGAAGGCCTGTATGGGAAGACGAGGAGGGGGAGTTGCATTTTCTGTGAGAGCAGCTGAAGTGGCTGGACATCGGCCTGGGGATGGGTGAGGAGCCAACTGAGAGCTTATGGTTTAGGATTCAAGGGAGGACTAGCTATCTCCAGAGAGCCTTTCCAACCCCAACTATTTTGTGATTCTGTGATGGTGGAATGCCTGGCAGTGTTTCTGAGAACTTTTCTGTCCTTTCCCCACACTGGTTGCACTCCCGGTGCCCGTGGAGCAGAGGCCTCCTTTTGAGGATGACCTCATTCGCCGTGTCACTCTGAGGAAAAGGTGCACCAGGGGTTACAAATGCCAGCAATGCCTCAACACACAGCAGTATCCCCTACCCTGACTGCTGGGTCCAGCTCCTTCCTCCTTGAGGATCTGAGTTGGAAGGGACCTCTGGAGGTCTCCAGTACCATGATATGCTCTGAGCATGGAGAACTTTAGAGTTACATCTGATTGGTCAATGCTTTCTCCAGGTGAGTTTTGAAAATCTTGGGGCCCCTGAACCAGTGCTGATCCACTCTCATGATCATACAAATATATCTCTGTAACTTTGTCTTTCCTTAACCTCCTGTGAAATTTCCCTTCCTGCTTCTTGTCCTTGCAATCTCTTGTCCTTTCCTTTCCGTCATGATCCCCAACCAGATCCTCAGCCCTACTCAGACCGAGGACTGTCACAACCTGCTCTCCAAGCACAGCCCCTCTGGGATCCTCAGGGCCATGCAGGCACACCACGGTGGCCAGCTCCAAGCAGAGGCATAGACTGCAGAGGGATTGTGGTAGTGGTTGTGAGCTGGCACCAGGGCGGAGACAGGGGTGTGCAATAATTGACTGGACTTAGAACGCTGTCAAATTACTTTAGCACTGCCACCTTAATCAACTTTGCGAAGCTGTTTCAGTGGAAGCCCTGAGAGGGCTCTGACAGGCAATCGTTGACTCTGATGGGTGGCTACATGTACCGTCCTTAGAAAATAAACCGTTGACCAAGTCTGAGACTAAGACTGGACTTAGCCGCACCTCGACTCCTCTCTGAGAAGGAGTTTAGAAAGCAAGGGGGTCCTGTCTGAACCTCGTGACTCAACGGGAGGGTTCCCCCCCTCCAGCCACTCCTCAGACTCCTACGCAACAGTGACTTTGAACACAAGAAGGGGCCATGGCAGCGGGTCAGCAGAGAAGAGCTCCAGCAGTGTTAAAGGAGAAGCCGCTGCCCGAGCATTCACACACCATTCAGGGAGTCGCACACACACCGCCCGAGACTTTAACTGCTAGGACCAAAGTCCCTTCGCAGCGGCAGCTCCACTGAGCTGATGGGTGCCCCTTTTCAACTCCTCGCTCACATACACTCGCTCTCGGGTGCTTTCTCTCCCCTCTGGCTCGACCCTAGGTTTCCCGAAGCAGAGCCTCCGAGACGACGCGCCCCAGGTGAATTTATTGGTACAGCAGTGAAAACAGCTCAAGCTGGGTGCCTCCGGAGAGGGAGCCAGAACAAAGAAATCCCTGGGTAATTATACCCTGTAAGGTATATCTGAGGTATATCTAAGGTATCTAAATTCCCCTCCCCTCAGGAGACTGTTCGGACCAATAGTAGTATTTGGGTCTGGGGTCTTCCCGTTCTTCATTGGGCCCTTTCATTGTCTCTTGGCGGGCCGATTCTTCTCTTCTCTCTAAGATCGCAGCTTCTGCTAAGGTTGAAGCCTCCTCATCTTTCTGGTTTGCATGGGTTTGGGGGGCCAAGTCAAAGTTCAGTGCACGGTCGGTGGATCTGGGTGAAAGTTCTTGTGGCCTAAGACTTCAGCAAGCCTTGCTACTAATGCTGAAGTGACTACTACAACAAGCAGCTCCCCTTCGCACCCACTGGTGCTCCGGAGCGAGGATGGTCACAGAGGAGGGGAGGCACTGGGAGCTGCGGCGCCGGGAACCGACACTCGCCGCTGTGTCTTGGGGCTCCTGGCAGGCGGTGCTGGTGGCTGCAGCCCCCAAGCCACCCCCAACCCTGTGAGCAGCAGTGAGTCCTCTCCCAACCATTGGGAGCAGCTGTGGCTTCAGAAGGTCTGCTGGCAGAGCTGGGGTTGTGGTGCCCACCCTATGCTTCCAACTCATGGTGCCTCTTGGGATCCCAGAGTCATTGCAGTGACTGGGGTGACAGCCCTGCCTGGCTGGCGTTTGAAGGTAATTTGGGGATGTCCTGGCAGTGTGGCTCATGTTCACATGCTAATCCCTGCACCAGCACAGCCTTGCTGCCCCACATGTGGCCCCCCCAGCCCAACCGTGCAGGCACCACATGGTGCAGGATGCATTCAGGGCTGGGGAAACATCCCCCTGCCGTGGTCTGCACAAGGGACGAAAAATACAAAGGGCCAGGATGGGGGGTGACTTTTGGGGGTTAGAGCCAGCACACAAGGTGGGGGAGGCTGTCCCAAGGACATGTGCTAGGCACACGGACTGACTAAGGGACAGCAGCAAATTCACAGGTCTGCTGGGTCATGCTTCCACAGTGTAAGCCCTGACACAGTGCCAGCCTCCATCTCAACGTCACTCTTCGTGAGGGACGATGGCACAAAGGGATGGGGAGTGGGAAGCGCCACGTCCCAGGCCTGGTGGAGCAAGAACTCCTGGCTCTGCACTGTAAGCATGCTTCAGGGTATCCATGGTCTAGAAACAGTTTTGAATTAGCTGAACATGGGCATTTTCTCTGGTGCAAACTCTAGCCCACATCAGATCCCATCTCACCTCTCCGCGATCGTTCTGGTCCTTCCTGGCCCTCTCCTTGTGCTCCCTGCTGGCCCTCGGGAGCTGGGCGGGGATCACTGCTGCTAAGCCCCCTGCCTAATATTCTGGGGAGGTGGAAGGTGCTTGAAGGGACTATGGTGCATTTCCAAGGAGAGGAAACGTTCAGTCGTGACTGGGGGTGACATGAATGCCTCTCCTGCCTCCCTTCCATGCGCCTGCTGGCGCCCCATTTCCTCCTCTGGGACAGCAGAGTCCTTGTTTCCCTGTAGACGCCTGGGTTTAGCACTTTTCCTTTGAGGGACTCCACCTTGCCCAATCTCTCTCTTTATGGTGCTCCAGTCACTGCCCGCCACAAGCCCGTGCCATCCATGGAGATGCCTGGGGTTTCCAGGCAGCTCCAGACTGCCCTCCTTAAGGACATCATCTGTGTGTCACATGTGGAACAGCCCTGGGTATGTACCTCAGCGACTCGGTGACTGCTCACCGTCTCCACTTTCACTAGACACCAACGGGTAAGTCCTAAATGCAACACTCAGTCTCTGACAGGCACCAACAGGACAAGGAGCTCTTTGACCCTGAATCCATGGACCAACAGGCTCCTTTGGGGAGCATTTGCTCGTGCCTGTTCTCGTCACCAGCTTTGGATGAAGAGCCCAGTCTTCAGGCAGTGCACGGAGGAGACGCCATTTTATTACAAAGATGCTGTGGGAGACAGAGCTGTGATGCAGCGTTCGAAAGATTTTTCCTGACAGTCAGGAGACACAGAGAAGGTTCATTCATGCTTAGCAGTGAAGTGAATCCCAATATTTATGTTATACAGATAATGATAATGACAACGACTAATGAACAAAGCAGGCACCTGCAATGGGATACCATAGGAGTCATTTGTGCAGAGAGAAGGGAAGTCCACAAGTACTGAAAAATGGCCACTAAATCACTTTCCTCAGGGCATCCTTGAGCTCCTTGGTCCCCGTGCTGTAGATGAGGGCGTTCACTGTGGGAGGCACCACCGAGTACAGAAGTGCTACCACCAGATTCAGGGATGGGGAGGAGATGGAGGGAGGCTTCAGGTAGGCAAACATGGCAGAGCTGGCAAACAGGGAGACCACGGTCAGGTGAGGGAGCCACGTGGAAAAGGCTTTGTGCCGTCCCTGCTCACAGGGCAACCTCAGCGCAGCCATGAAGATCTCCACACAGGACAGCACAACGAAAATACAACACCCGAGTGCTCCAATAGCACTAAATATAAGAACCCCAAATTCCCTGAGTAAGGAGCGTGAGCAGGAGAGCTTGAGGATCTGAGGGATTTCACAAAAGAACTGGTCCACAGCATTGCCTTGGCAGAGCGGTAGTGAAAATGTATTGGTAGTGTGCAGCATGGCGTAGGGGAAATCACTGTCCCAGGCAGCTGCTGCCGCTTTGCTGCGAGCTCGGCTGTCCGGGAGGGTCCCATAGCGCAGGGGTTTGGAGATGGCATGTAGCGGTCATAGGCCATGATGGTGAGAAGAGAAAACTCTGCTGACATCAAGAAGGCAAACAGAAACACTTGGGCAGTGCATCCTGCATAGGAAATGTCCCTGGTGTGCCAGAGGGAATTGGCCATGGATATGGGGACAGTGGTGGAGACGGAGCCCAGACCGAGGAAGGAGAGGTTAAAGTGGAAGAAGTACATGGGGGTGTGGAGGCAGCGGTCACAGGCTACGGCAGTAATGCTGAGGCCGTTGCCCAGGAGGGCAGCCAGGTAG
The DNA here is from genome assembly GCF_035582795.1 of Mycteria americana. Classification (NCBI taxonomy): domain Eukaryota; kingdom Metazoa; phylum Chordata; class Aves; order Ciconiiformes; family Ciconiidae; genus Mycteria; species Mycteria americana. The sequence continues at coordinate 1,976,861 of NW_027445624.1, forward strand.
ATGCCCGGGAAGAGCCAGAGGTGCAAGAGCTGCAGCTCCTGCAGGTCTGCTAACGCCAGGAGGAGGAACCGGGTGATGGAGCTGCTGTTGGACATTTGCTGTTGGACTTTTGCTGCCTGAAGGCATTGGGGCCTGTGTAAGAGGGAAGACAGGGAGAAGTTTTGAGAGACTTTTCAAGGAAAACCCCTAAAATCTTCTGCGGTCTCAGTGCCTTCTCCAGCACAGAGAAATAAATTCCCATCTCCCGCTGCCCAAGCAGACAACCAAGATGAGAAACCTCAAAGCACAAACACCTTCCCATTCAAGTCAATGCTGCCTTGGTGTACTTCTTCAAAAGGACCCTCAGAAAGATGCTGGGGGTGATGTGGAGCTGTGAGCAGCCCTGACACACGCAGCACCCTCACGACAGCAGAAGGACCCTGCCCTGCCGGGGGTCACTCCTTTAACCAACAGCTTCTCCCCACAGCACTGTGGGGAGCTCGCTGGGCAGGCTGAGTGCTGACCCTGGCAGGCAGCAGAGTCCCTGCCTGGCACACAGCCTCCTGGGGTGCAGGGACCCTGCTCTGAAGGACAGCCCTGGGCTGGAGCGTGTCCTTCTCCACATGAAAGAAACCCGGAGAGCCATCCTGCCAGATGCTGCCTGCTCTGGGATGTGCCAGCTCTAGGAGACCCCTCCAGAGTACTCAAGTGCATTGCCCTGCAGCCAGAGACTTACTGTGTTAAGGGCCGTGAAGATTTCTCTTCCAGGGAGCTCTCAGCATCCTCCACACTGCCTTTAACCTCTCTCTTGCTTCTCTCCTCTCCCCTCGCTGCCTCACGATATGGAGAGGGAAGGTGATAACAATGTCCACAGTGTGGATGGACCAAAGGCTGCCCATCCGCAAAGACTGTCTCTGCAGCACCCTGTCCTTCCTGCAGTTTGTCTTGCAAGCCCCACAGCCCTGCAGAGTTTCTGGAGTCACCAAACATTTCTCTGGACAAGATGTCATTGCGCAGCCTCGTTTCTCTGGCCTTGGAGACTGCGGGGCAGTCTGTGGGCACCTCATTTCCTTGTTACATTAACATCTGCCAAGCACTCCAGCATGTGAAGCAGAGTGGGGGCCCTGGGGCCCTGGTACCATGTTTACCTGTAACGAGTCTGTGCTCAGCCCCGGTGCCTCAGCTCAGATGCTGCAGCGCAAACGTGCACAGGCGGGAGGAGCTGGGGAACAGACAGGAGGAGCTGGAGCCTCCCAGCACTGTGATGGTTTGGGATGAAATTAGATGTGGTGGGACAGCTTGCTCACTTGGGGTGCTGCAGTGGAGGGATAGAGGCTCTGCAGAAGAGGGTGGCCGGGAAGGTGAGGATGGGGGATGTCCCCAGTGTGAAGGGCCAGCTCAGATGTCTGGAGGTCTTGCAGGATGCTTAGCTTCTGTCACTGAGGATTAGAGAGGCCAGTAAGGGTGACATCGTGTTGGCAGTTATGAACCATGCAGTGAGGGTGAGGAAGCAGGAAAAGTCTTCTGGCAGCAGCCCAAGGAAGTCTGCAGGGCAATGAGCCAGTTCCTGTGGGGGACTGTAATTGCCCTGGCATTCACGGACCAGGCAAAACAAGGTGCAAACAGTCTGCAGCACCGCGGGACACCTTCTTAATACAGCTGCCCAGTGGGCCAACAAAGGCCCTGGGTGCTCACCTGGATCCGGTACTGGCAACCAAGGACGAGCTGCTCAGGGATGTGATAATCACGATAAACAACTCCTCACACACACACACACACAGAGACTGGAAATGGGAATGAAAGAAATGATGTAGGGACAATACTGTCTGAGAGGTGTTGCCATTAGATGATAACAGCTAGAAAGGAGAGAAAAAGTATTGTTCTAACAACTTCATGGCAGACTATAATACTGAGAAATTATAAGTGTCTTGTCAAGGAAGAATGAAGGAAAGGAGTAACATGAAAGAAAAAGAGTTTAGCATCATGAAGAAGAGGAAGACCTTGTTTTAGAGCATGTTAGTGCTGCTGTTGTTAGTGAGAGTAGAAATAAGGCAAATCCCAGGGTGGGTTGTCCCCAGCTGGCAGCTCAGCCCCCACGCAGCTGCTGGCTCAGTCCCCCTGAGCTGGAGGGGGGAGAGCATTGGAAGGGCAAAGTGCGAAAGAGTCGTGGGTGAAGAGAAAGGCAGTTTAATAAGTGATGCAAAGGTGCGTGCGCAAGCAAAAGGGAGTAAGGAATTGCTATGAGTTTGTTTTGAATGCTCTGCCTTTGGAGAGGGGAGTGAATGGGCTCCTCTTTTGCTGGAGCCATAGAAGGGTTTGGGTTGTAAGGGAGCTGCAAGGTCCTGTAGTTGCAAGCCCCCTGTCACGGGCAGGGAAAGGGGAAGGCGTCCCTGGGTGGGCTCGAACCACCAGCCTTTCGGTTAACAGCCGAACGCGCTAACCAGTTCCGCCACAGAGACTCCCAAAGTGAGCTATGGAGTGCTTCCCATCGGCAGGCAGATGTTTGGCCATTTCTGGGGAAGCAGAGCTTCGTCACCCACAGTGGGGACTTGGGAAGAGAAACACCAGAACCCAGAGTGTCCACCCTTCATCCTTCTTTCCCTGAGCAACGGACCTTCCCTCCCATGGCATTTCTGGTACCAGTCCTCTCTCATTCCCTGCCCTCTGCACGCCATCCATCTGCAATACAAAGCTGGCCACCAAAGCAACTCCTCCTGCAGCCTTGCACAAGCGCTTACACCTCAAAGAGCACAGACGTGCCTCGGCGAGGTCCTCCCCTCACCAAGATGCACTTCCTCAACTGGTGTTTTTACGATGCACGAATGGTGACTGCAGAAACGTGGTCATCCCCTGAGGATGAGAGGGAAAGCCTGGAGAGCTTCTTAGCTTCTCGGGTAGTGATCAGGCAGTGATTGGCAGTGCGTACGGATGCGAGAGAGGGTGTAGGGAACTCGTCAAGAAGCAAGGCGATGGTTGAGGGCTGTAGCAAATCCTTCCAACCTTGTGTGAGCCCAGCAATGGAAAGCCGTTGACGTCTGTGGGTGGAGGAGGAATAGGTCTGCCCTGGGAATGTGGCTGAAGGCCCCTGCTCAAAGGAGAGGTTCCCATCCTGTGTGCATGCCTCAGCCTGGGAGATGGGGAATGCCCTCTGCTGTGGGGTGGCTAGACAGTGCTCAACATGCCCCATGAGCTGACCTTCCTCTCTTCCTCTCCTTCACTCCCCACCCTTGGATGCACCTCAGGAAGCTTTTCACTCCTGTAGAGGCCGGTTCATTCTTGCAGTACCTGCAGTTCAGGAACTTGGCACCAGAGGGCTCATTAACATGCAAAATGCCATGCCAAGCCAAGTCTCCCTGCATAATTCTCCCTAATGCTTCAAGTCTCGTGGGGCTGAGTTGAGAGACTCCAGGAGTGCAGCCAAACTGAGAAGATTTCAGGAATAAATATCAATACAACAGGATGTCTTCTTTCACCAGTTTTCTTCACTTTTCTGCTTACACAACAAGTGATATCAGCCTTCCCCAATTCCTATTCATCTCCTGATGCGTCTCCTGATGAAGTCTGAACATGTCGGAAAAGTAAGATCCTTTCTGTACAACACTGTGCGCGCAAACTCTGTCCCCCCCACCTCCCACACACCCTGCCATTTCTATCATCAGCCACCTGGGACTTGCATCATGCTCTCTCAAATCCAAGCTTCTCCCACCATAGCCTGCAGCTGAAGGTGCATTTGCACCAGTTCCCACCTGCTGTAGTTGGAGAACCAGCTGCGCAGTCACAGAAGGATGGTTCTTACCTGCCAAGAAAAAACAAAAAAGAACAGAAAAGAAAAGAAAGGAATAGTTCAATAAAAAATAAAAGACATTCCTCAGCTGCCTATGAACTCCAAGTTGCCTCCACTGAAGTCCACTTTCCACAGTGGGTAACCTTAGTGGAAAAACTTCAGCGAGATACATAGGAAGGGACAGGTAGGAACATAATTCAGGATTTGGCTGAAGGCAGCATCAGGCAGACTGCAGAAAGTTGAGAAGGGGCCCTTGAAGGAGTACATGCAGAAAGATGTGACAGGGTAGTGAGGGTCGATGCAGAGGAAGATCAATATTTATTCTCCTGAACGTAGTATGCGGGCTGGAAATTTCCATGTTGGCACCATGGCATCACGTCACCCACATTAACTGTGGTGATTTCCGTGTATGGGGCTTTATTTATCAGAGACCCCAGGCATGGGTCAGTGACTTGAGGCACCACAGCTGTGAGCTGCAACTGCCTTGGGCAGAACTTGTCCTGAGACCAAAGCTCTCCCTCCCTGCTTGGTAATGGCACTAACCAGCCATGTGTCAGACAAACGTGGGCACCAAACGAGCTCCACCCACCCGAGCCTTGCACAAGACTTGGATTCAGGGAGGACAGATGTGCCTGAGGGAGGCCTTCCCCTCACCTAGAAGCCTTTCCCAGATTGGTGCTTTGGGATCCATGAATGCTGAATGGAGAGACATGGCCATTTCTGGAAGGGGGGATGGAAAGCCCTGCTGGGAAACCTGGCTGCTGCCTGGTGTGGGTCCAGGGAATCACCCTCCAAGGATGCACATGTTGCTCAGGAAGCTGTCCCAAACCAGAGACTAACTGCAAGAGCAAGGGCTACTTGTCACCCATGGACCCAACCTTTCCTTTTTGCTCTTCCCAGGGAGTTCTCAATCCAGAACTTTGGCTTTCCGCATTGGTCTCCAATGGTGATTTATTTTTATTGTTGATGGTATCACCTATCCATCTGGAAGTTGCATTTAGGCGTCTTGCTCATCCTCTGGGACTCAGCATGTAGACCTAAGACATCGTAACAGCTTTTTGCAGAATCACAGAACCACAGAATTACAGAATGACCTGTGGGACCTTTGGAGATCACCTGGTCCAACCCCCTGCTCAAGTAGGGCCATGTGGAGTGCTTACCCAGGACCATGTCCAGGTGACTTTTAACTATCTCCAAGGGTGGAGACACCTCTCTGGGAAACCTCTGCCAGTGCTTGCTCACTCTCACAGTGAAAGAAATGTTCCCTGATGTTCACAGGGACCCTCCTATGTTTCAGTGAGTGCCCATTGCCTCTTGTCCTGTCACTGGGCACCACTGAAAGAGCCTGGCTCCATCCTCTTTGAACCTTCCCTTCATCTGTTTATATATTTTGATTAGATGCCCCTTGAGCCTTCTCTTCCCCAGGCTGGATAGTCCCAGCTCCCTCAGCTTCTCCTAGAGAGATGCTCCAGTCTCTTCATCATCTTTGTGGCCCTTCATTGGCCTCTCTCCAGTGTGTCCATGTCTCTCCTGTACTGAGGAGCCAAGAATTGGACCCACTACTCCAGCTGTGGCCTCATCAGTGCTGAATAAAGGGGAAAGATCACCTCCCCCCAGCTGCTGGCAATATTTGTCAATACAGCCCAGCATACCGTTTGCTTTGTTTCCCACAAGGGCATGTTGCTGGCTCGTGTTCAACTTGGTGTCCACCAGAAGCCCCAGGGCTTTTTCTGCCAAGCTCCTTTCCAGCTGGGAGACCCCCAGCATAGGCTGGTGCATGGGGTTGTTCCTCCCCAGGGGCAGGACTTGGCAGTTCCCCTTGTTGAACTTCATGAGGTTCCTGTCAGCCCATTTCTCCAGCCTGTCCAGGTCCCTCTGGATGGCAACGCAACCCTCTGGTGTATCAGCCACTCCTCCCAGTTTGGTATCCAGGATTAGCTGCTCCATCGTGTTCCCAGGAATTGAGATGAGGCTGACAGGCCTGTAAATTCCAAGTTTGGCTGCGTCATTGGTGCCTACTTGGAAGAGCAGCAGAGAGTAACAGTCCAAGGGCTGGAGTAGCTTCAGCAGCCTCTCAGCAATGCAGCTTTTGATCAAGGACAGCAGAAGGAGTTTTTTAGAAGCTACCAGAGGTTGCTAGCAGCTGGTTGGGAGTCAAGGAATCCTGTGGCTCTCCTTATCTAGCACCCTGAGCTTCCTCAGAGGGTACCCAGGATTCCCCTGAGGATCTTAGACAAAGCCCCCATTCCAAAACATTTTCGGGACACTGTTGGGCAAAGCCCTGAGGAGCTTGGTGGGCATTCCGTGCTCGTCCTGATGTGAGTGGAAGGTTGTCTAGGACCTCCAAGGTCCCTTCTGATCTGAATGTTTTGGTGTTTCTCTCACTACTGACGATAGCGCCTGGGATGCTTGGAGTCATGAATTCCTCCTCCGCATGTGGGTTAGCACCAAGCATGGCACCCCCAGCACCAGCCTCTCCTAGTGGTGTGATGTTGCTTCTTGGGCCTGAAACGTTTTGAGTTCAAAGTTTAACTGTGAATGGCTACTTGTTCAGATTGGGCCCTGCACACAGCCTGCGACATCTGTGCATGACACACGGTGACAAGGGAGAGCGACACCTGCAGAAAGCCATGGCAGGAGGGTGTGATATTCTCACGGCCCTGAAGTCCTCTGCAGATGCAAGAGAAGCCAGCAGGGTTGGAAGAGCCTTAAACACCTCAGGCATGCGTTTGTAAGGTCAGCTTTCTCACTATGGGAGGCTGAGAGAGCTGGATTTGTTCAGTCAGGAGAAAAGGCGGCTTTGGGGAGACCAAGGAACAGCATTCCTACACCTTCCAGGAGGCAACCCAAAGAGTCAGGCTCTTCACTGCAGTTCATGATGGGAGGATGAGGGCCAATGAGCAAGGAGAAGGCTTCCCAGAGAGCTGGGGCCATCTCCATCTTTGGAGGTTTTCAGGCCCCAAATTTAAAAAGTGCTGTGCAAGCTGGTGTGACCTGATAGTTGGCCCTCCTAGGAGCAGAAGATTGGGCTAGCGACCTCCCGAGGTCCCTTCCCGCCTGAAGGATTCTGTGTTTCCATCTGCTACAGGGCTCTTCCCTTGATGGTGGTAGGCAAAGCACTCAGGTTCCCCGTGACCATGGAAATAAGTCAGACCTAAGGATGGCCAGATCAACTGCAGCTTTGTGTCCCATTCCAGTCGGTCTTTCTCAGGTGAAGGGCTGCTTGGCAGATGACACCCCCCAAACAGCCATGACCGTATCCTTGGCTTCACCTTGTCTTTTCTTTTTCCCTCTTTTGTCCCTCTCAAGGTCTTCCCTTTGATCATGCTCATGCCCTCCCATACCAACAGCCCACCTCGGTTTACCCTTTCCTCATTGGCCCTGGTTTTGCCTGCTTTGTACCCTCACTTGGTGTTTCTGGGATGGTCACCATGGTAATAGCTACCTCAGTGTCCAATTTGGTTTCACTGGTATCTCCTCTTTTAATTTATTATCTGCCCATAGGAGTCAGTGGTGCTAAACATGAATATGGCCATGTGCATATTGGGCTGCACTGAGGGGAGCAAGGCCACCCAGGCAAGGGGCGTTATCACCCCCCACCCCCGAGTCAGCACTGGTGTGGCCACAAATGGAATAGTGTGTCCCAGTGTGGGGCTCCCTGTTCTGGAGGAGTGGGGAGGAACTGGAGAGGGCCCAAAGGAGGTCTGCCAAGATGGGGCTAGGGGCCATGTGTGGAAAGGCTGAGAGCTGGGGGCTTCGTTGGCCTCATGAAGTGGAGGCTCAGGGAAGTAGAGTAGTAGCTTGGGAAAGCTTGAGGGTTACTTTCAGAGGTGATTGCATGTTTTTTGGTAGTGGGAAAGAGCGTGAGAAAGGAAAAGCACAAGAAAGTGCAGTTGTGGATGTCCAGATGGACGTGAGGAGACAGAAATGTCTCTGGAAGGGTAGCGCTTTGGCCCAACAGGTCACTGAGAGGGAGTCTGGGTTAGCCCATGATTTTGTGCTTGAAGGAGCAGCCAGTGAGGATGGAGGGACGTCAGTAAAGGTAGGGACATGGCGGGGGGAGAGCAAGGTGGGGAAGTGTGTTGGATGTCTACAGCCTGCAGGGAAAGAGGCGCAGGCACGGGACAGTGTAGGACAGCCGATGGTGGAGATGGCCAAGGGTGCTGGCAAGGCTGAAAGGCCCTGAGAGAACTGAGGTCTTTGTCCCCCTTGGCTATGGCTGCTGTCTCTGCCCCCAAGGCCTATGAGGAGACGCATTGCCCTCATGGCACTGAGGCCACATTGCCTCCTTGCACAAGAGGTGTCATACTGTTGTCCTTCACTTGGCATCACACCCCCTCCCCATCCCAGGAAGAGCCCTGAGCCATGTGTGAGGGACAGGCTCTCCCTGCTGAGGGGCTGGGGTCAGGGCTTGGCATTCGGCTTGACAAAACACACCAAGGCTTTACTCCGCACCAGGGCCACCGGCACTTGGCCTTTGCCTGCCTGGCATCACCGCCTCCAATGTTCTGCTCTAACGAGTCCATGGGGAGGCTGCACTGGCAACGGCCCTCAGTGGGGCTCATTAATACTCCAAGAAACTTCAGCGTTTGCTTCTGACTTTGACTCCTTGAGCAGTTTGTGCAACCTCCTCTCAGCATTGCAGGTCCATGGACTCAGCATCAGCTACACCATGGGGCTCATTAGAAGGCAGAGAGCCCTCAGGTGCCTTGTCTCTTCCCATAATTTTCTTCAAGTCTTCAAGCCTTCTACAGCTAATTGGAGAGGTTTCAGGATGGTAGTTAAAGGGGAAGAGTTCAAGGAGCTTTTAAGAGAAAAGTATTTTTACTTTTTAAGGTCATTTTTATTTATTTTTTTGTTTACAGAAGAAGGAATAGCAGCATTCTGCAAGTGATCTTGATCCAGAGGGTCACCTAAGCAGATACGGGCAGGTATGAAAAGCAGTCCCTTGATGTCAGACACTGTATCAACAACCTTGCTCCTCTCCTCCCCAACCCCACCATTTCTCTCATCAGCCCCCTGCGGGCCACTGGCATCACTTGTCCTCACATCAGCCTTCTCCACTGAAGTCTGCAGCTGGATGTTACAGCTCCTGGGCACCAAGTCCCACCTGCTTTCCTCAGAGAAGTGGCTGCACACAGGCACAGGAGGACTTCTCCTCCTTGCCAAAAAGCAACAGTTACACCTGATGTAATCCAACAAGCTTTAAAACACTCTTCTCCACTGTATGCCAAGTCCAAGCTGCATCGAATGAGGTCCATCTTCCACAAGGGGTATCTGTACGAGAACTGTTTTAGATAGAGAGCTAGGAAAGGACAGCTATAAACATAATTAAGGAGTTGACTCCAGAGTTAATTAGACTTCTCAGAGACGGGGCAAGCTTCTAACTCCCTGAAGCTCAAGGCAGCCACAGGATAGTTTGGAGGTGTCTGAAGGGACACAGAGCAAGGGGAGGTGGAAATCTGGAGAGCCATGGGAAGGGCCAGAGTGAGCGGGCTGTAGTGCCTGAAAGCCGTGGGAGGACAGTCCCAGGCAGACCCCTCCTGACCATTCACCATCTCCATGGGAACCGGTCACCCAGGTCAGGCATCCTTCCCCAACACATCGCCCCATACCCTCCTCCCCTGAGCCCATGGAGAACCCAGGAACAGCAGCACAGACTTGTAGGGGCATCATGTCCCCCCGTGTAGGGGAAGAGAAGCCCAACATCTGGACACTGGCACTGAGGAAATCCCTTTTATTACAGAGGTGCAACACTGGAGACCACCTGTACCATCATGCCAGAGACACGTACAAAGGTCGCTGGGTCAGACAGACTGCGTTCATGTCTCTGCAGAAACGAAGCAAATGCAGACATTGCTGGACAACCATGATTATCACAAACCAAATGCCCAAGGCAAAGGAGGTTCCTGAGATGAACAGGAAATCCCTGTGAAGAGACATGGGCAGCTTATTGCTGCTGAAAGACGAGTGGCTGAATCAGCTTCTTCAGTGTGTCTTTGAGCTCCTGGATTCTCATGCTGTAGATGAGGGGGTTCAACGCTGGGGGCACCAGCGAGTACAGAGCAGCCATCACCAGATCCCGTGATTGGGAGGAGGTGGAGGGGGGCTTCAGGTAGGCGAACATGCCAGTGCTGACAAGCAGGGAGACCACAGCCAGGTGAGGAAGGCACGTGGAAAAGGCTTTGTGCCATCCCTGCTCAGAAAGGAACCTCAACACGGCCCTGAAGAGCTGCACATAGGACAGCACAATGAAAATAAAGCACCCAAAAGCAAGAGAGACATTATCTACAAGAAGTCCTACTTCCCTGAGGTGGGAGTTGGAGCAGGAGAGCTTGAGGATCTGGGGCAGTTCACAGAAGAAGTGGTCAAGGGCATTGCCTTGGCAGAGCGGTAGTGAAAATGTATTGGCAGTGTGCAGCATGGCATAGAGGAAACCACTGCCCCAGGCAGCTGCTGCCATGTGGACACAAGCTCGGCTGTCCAGGAGGGTCCCGTAATGCAGGGGTTTGCAGATGGCAACATAGTGGTCATAGGCCATGATGGTGAGAAGAAAATATTGCCCTCCAATCAAGAAGAGAAAGAAAAGGACTTGGGCAGCACATCCTCCATAGGAAATAGTCCTGGTGTCCCAGAGGGAATTGGCCATGGATTTGGGGACAGCAGTGGAGATGGAGCCCAAGCCAAGGAGGGAGAGGTTGAAGAGGAAGAAGTACCTGGGGGTGTGGAGGCAGTGGTCGCAGGCTATGGTGGTGATGATGAGGATGCTGCCCAGAAGGGCAGACGGGTAGATGGCTGGGAAGAGCCAGAAGTGCAAGAGCTTCTGCTGCCGTGTGTCTGCAAACACCACGAGGAGGAACTGGGGGATAGAGCTGCTGTTGGCCATTTGCTGCCTCAGGGCATGGGACACTGTTCAAGAGGGAAAAGAGAATGAGGAGTTACGAGAGAGTTCTCTGAGAAAATCAAAGGAATTTCTCATGGATCCTGCCCTTGCTACGCTCACCCCTTTTGTCTTTTCCTCAAGGCCTTCCTTCAGCTCCGTGCCTGGAGCTCTGGTTAGTACTTGCTGAGTGTGCCGTGAGGAGCAGAGCCTCTGCTGACTGGCTGCCCAGGAATCAGCCCTGCTCTGCAGCAGTGGGTTCATAGGAATGGTAGGGGCAGGTGCCAGGCCTCAGATGAAGGAGGAGATCACACTCATATGTTACCCTGATAATGAACCAGCCACGGCCAAGAGCAGAGGGATCCACTGCAGACCATTAAATGTCTCACCTCTTCTCAAGGTCTCGGCACCTCATTTCTAGCCAAAACCACACATGGTTCATTTCACCGACCCAACAGCATTTCTTCACTCATAACATCTCTGTGCTTCTCCATGGGGCTTTCAGATTACACAAAGGTGCTATGGGGCAGATTGGCATCCTGGAGGGCAGCTCACAGCTTGGAAGGACACCTCAAGGAGATAGCCAAGTGTCCTACTGATGGTATCTCATGAAGGCATGACATCAGCATTGCTGGGCAGCTGCTCTCAGCCTCTGTGCTCTTCAGAGGGAAATGGGCAAGATGCTGGAGAGCTGCCCCAAGACTCTGCTGGAGCTCTGGCTGCAGAGGAGGTGGCTCATGCCTTGGACCCCACAGCCCTGAGGGCAGAGGCTTTGCTGGGTGGGAGAGGAGGCAAGGGGGCTTGCTCAGAGGAAGGGGTCTGCATTGGAGGGGATGATACGGAGTTTTCTGAATTCTCCCTCCAACAACATTTCTGTTTTCAATTTCTTCTCATTCCCTGATGAAATCCCTGCTGCCTGGAGATTTTCCCCCTGGGAGGTGTTTCCCCATCCCATGTCTTTACCCTGTCAGTGCTCACAGCCCCCATCCCAGCCTTTGTGCATTCATCTTTGCTCTACAGAATCTGAGGAAAATAGGAAGGGTACAGAGAGGGTCCTAATTTATCCAAACTGAGGGAAGTGATTCAGGTGAGTCAAGCCAGGCATCTCTTTGTGGTTTGTAGTCCTGGGGCTAGAAGGGCACTCAGCTCCCTCCCTTGCCTGCCACAACCCCTCAGCAGGTGGGATTCCTCTTGCCTCCCTTCAGCTGTGCACAAAATAGGCACCTGCAGGTGAGCTGCTTGTCTCATCTGCCCTGCTAATTAATGGGGATGGAGGCCAGGAGTGAGCTCTTCAGATGAAACCCCTGGTGGCATCTGAGGTGCCAGAGGTGGTGCAAGACAGGTGCAGGTAGCTGCAAGCTCTGATGGAGTAGCTCTTAGAGAGAGGACAGCATCTGGGGGCATCTTCTGGGAGGCTGGTGGGGCATTCAGAATTGAATCTGGGCAGGGATGTCCAAGGCAACAAGAAGGGCTTCTGTAAGAACATAGGAGGTAAAAGGAAGGTTAGGGAAAATGTGGGCTTGCTGCTGGATGAGGCAGGGGACCTTTAACAAAGGACATAGGAAAGGCTGAGGTACTGAATGCCTTCTTCACCTCAGCCTTTAGCAGCAAGAGCAACCTTCAGGAATCCCAGGTGCCAGAGAGCAGCGGGAAAGGCTGGAGCAAGGAAGACGGAACCTTAGCGGAAGAGGATGGGGCCAGGGAATACTTAAGTAAATGGCACATAGCTAAGTGCATGGGCCCTGATGGGATGCACTCACCAGTGCTGAGGGAGCTGGCAGATGTTATTGCAAGGCCACTCTTGAGAATCTTTAATCACTCATGATGACTGGGAGAAGTGCCCAAAGACTGGATGAAATCAAATGCCAGTCCTATCTTCAAGAAGGGCAAGATGGAGGACCCAGGGAGATACAGACCAGTCAGCCTCATCTTGACCCATGGGAACACGATGGAGCAGCTAATCCTGGAAACCTTTCCCAGGCACATGAACAGCAAGAAAATCATCAGGCATAGTCAGCATGAATTCACCAAGGGGAAGTCATGCTTCACTCACCTGATAACCTTCTCCAGTCAAATGATTGCCTTTGTAGACAAGGGCAGAGCAGTGGTTATTGTCTGCCTTTGCTTCTGCCAGGCTTTTGGCACGGTCTGCACTAAGATGCTGATGGCAGAAGCTGTTGCAGTCTGGGCTGGATGAGCAGAAAGTGAGGTGGATTAAACACTGGCTCAACGGCTGGGCCCAAAGAGCAGTGATCAGTGACCCAAAGTCTCCTTGGAAGCCACTAACTAGCAGTGTACCGTAAGGTTCAGTAGTGGGTCCAATCCTGCTCAAAATCTTCATGAATGATCCTGATGATGGGGCAGAGTGTACCCTCAGCAAGTTGGCTGATGACACCAAACTGGGAGGAGTGGCTGATACACCAGAGGGTTGTGTTGCCATCCAGAGGGACCTGGACAGGCTGAAGAAATGGGCTGACAGGAACCTCGTGAAGTTCAACAAGGGGAACTGCCAAGTCTTGCCCCTGGGGAGGAACAACCCCATGCACCAGCCTATGCTGGGGGTCTCCCAGCTGGAAAGGAGCTTGGCAGAAAAAGCCCTGGGGCTTCTGGTGGACACCAAGGTGAACACGAGCCAGCAATGTGCCCTTGCGGGAAAGAAGGTGAACGCTATCCTGGGCTGTATTAGACAAACATTGCCAGGAGGTGGAAGGAGGTGATCCTTCCCCTCTCCTTGGCACTGGTGAGGCCACACTTTGAGTCCAGTTCTTGGCTCCTCAGGACAGGAGAAGCATGGACATATTAGAAAGTGTCCAATGAAGCGCCACAAAGATGATGAAGGGACTGGAGCATCTCTCCTATGAGAAGAGGCTGAGAGACCTGGGACTGTTCAGCCTGGGGAAGAGAAGGCTCAGGAGGCATCTTATTAATGTATTTAAATACCTGAAGGGAGGGTGCAAAGAGGATGGAGCCAGGCTCTTTCCAGTGGTGCCCACTGACAGGACCAGAGGCAATGGGCACTCACTGAAACACAGGAAACACTTTTTTATACTGGAAGAGTGAGCGAGCTTTTGCATAGGTTTCCCAGTGAGGTTGTGGAGTTTCCACCCTTGGAGATATTGAAAAGTCACCTGCACATGGTCCTGTGTAAGCCCTGGAGGGAAGAGGGGCCCAGGACAGCTGGTTAATATTTAAGGATCACCTCCTCCAGGCTCAGGAGTACTGTATCCCAACAAAGAGGAAGTCAGGGCAAGATCACCCGGAGGCCTGCATGGATGAACAAGGAGCTCCCGGACAAACTCAAACACAGAAAGGAAGCCTAGAGAGGGTGGAAGCAAGGACAGGGAGCCTGGGAGGAATACAGAGAAACTGTCCGAGCAGGCAGGGATCAGGTTAGGAACGCTAAAGCCCTGATAGAATTAACTGTGGCCAGGGACGTCAAGGGCAGCAAGAAAAGCTTCTATAGGTACATCAGTGATAAAAGGAAGACGAGGGAAGATGTGGACCCTCTCCAGAAGGAAACGGGAGACCTGGTTACCTGAGATATGGAGAAGGCTGAGGTACTCAATGACATTTTTGCGTCAGTCTTGACCAGCAAGTGCTGAAGCCACACCACCCAAGTTGCAGAAGACAAAGGCGGGGACTGGGAGAATGAAGTACTGCCCGCCATAGGAGAAGATCAGGTCTGAGACATCTAAAGAAAATGAATGTGCACAAGTCCATGGGACCTGATGAGATGCATCCGTGGGTCTTGAGGGAACTGGCGGATGAAGTTGCTAAGCCACTATCCATCATATTTGCAGAGCCGTGGCAGTCTGGTGAAGTTCCCACTGACTGGAAAAGGGGAAACATAACCCCCGTTTCTAAAAAGGGAAAAAGGAAGACTGGGGGAACTACAGGTCAGTCAGTCTCACCTCTGTGCCTGGCAAGATCATGGAGCAGATCCTCCTGGAAACTCTGCTAAGGCACATGGAAAATAAGGAGATGATTGGTGACAGCCAACATGGCTTCACAAAGGGCAAATCATGCCTGACAAATCTGGTGGCCGTCTCTGATGGGGTTACAGCATTGGTGGATAAAGGAAGAGCAGCTGATGTCATCCACCTGGACTTATGCAAAGCATTTGACGCTGTCCCGCATAACATCCTTGTGTCTAAATTGGAGAGACATGGATTTGACGGCTGGACCAGTCTGTGGGTAAGGAAATGTCTGGGTGGTTGGACTCAAAGCCTGATGATCCAATGCTTGATGTCCAAATGGAGAACAGTGATGAGTGGCATTCCTCAGGGGTCGGTATTGGGACTGGCACTGTTTAACGCCTTTCCAGCAACACGGAGAGTGGGATTGAGTGCACCTTCAGCAAGTTTGTGGATGACAGCAAGGTGAGTGGTCTGGTTGATACTCTAGAGGGAAGGGATGCCATCCGGAGGGACCTTGACACGTGGGCCCATGTGAACCTCATAGGGTGGTGCTTAGCTGCCGGCTGGGGCTAAACCACAACAAAGACCAAGTGCAAGTTCGTGCACATGGGTTGGGGCAATCCCAAGCACAAATACAGGCAGGGCGGAGAATGGATTGAGAGCAGCCCTGAGGAGAAGGACTTGGGAGAGTTAGTTGATGAGAAACTCAACGTGACCCGGCAATGTGCGCTTGCAGCCCAGAAAGCCAATCACATCCTGGGCTGCATCAAAAGAAGCGTGACCAGTGGGGCGAGGGAGGTGATTCTCCCCCTCTACTCTGCACTTGTGAGACCCGCACCTGGAGTACTGTGTTCACCTCTGGGGCCCCCAGCATAAGAAAGACATGGACCTGTTGGAGAGAGTCCAGAGGAGGGCCATGAAGATGATCAGAGGGCTGGAGCACCTCTCCTATGAAGACAGCTTAAGAGAGCTGGGGTTGTTCAGCCTGGAGAAGAGAAGGCTCCGGGGACACCTTCTAGCAGCCTTGCAGTACCTGGAGGGGGCCTACAAGCAAGCTGGAGAGAGACTTTTCACTAGGGCATGTAGTGATAAGACAAAGGGTAATGGTTTTAAAGGGAAAGAGAGTAGATTTAGATTAGATATAGGGAAGAAATTCTTCACTATGAGGGTGGTAAGGCACTGGAGCAGGTTGCCCAGAGAAGTTGTAGATGCCCCATCCCTGGAAGTGTTCAAGGCCAGGCTGGATATGGCTTTGAGCAACTTGGTCTAGTGCAGGGAGTCCCTGCTGTGGGATAATCGCTGAGGTGACTTAGACATTAGAACTTATTTTCACACTTTTAGGTAAGGCACAGCATTGAAGAAGCTTCCCAGGTGGGAGGTCCTGTCTGAACCTCATGACTCAATGGGAGGGTCCCCCCCCCAGCCACTCCTCAGACTAATGCGACAGTAAACTCTTAACGCAACACCTGCCCATGGCAGAGGGGTCGGAACCAGATGATCTTTAAGGTCCCTTCCAACCCAAACCATTCTATGATTCTAGGTTTCTATGTTTCTATGATTCTATGTCTTAGCTCCACACGACGAGTCCCAGAGGAGAAGCAAGACTGCCTAAATGCAACATGCAGATGGATAGGTGATACCATCAATAAGAACAATTAATCAACATTGGAGACCAATGAGGAAAGCCAAAGTTCTGGATTGAGAACTCCCTGGGAAGAGCAAAAAGCAAAGGTTGGGTCCATGGGTGACAAGTAGCCCTTGCTCTTGCAGTTAGTCTCTGGTTTGAGACAGCTTCCTGAGCAACATGTGCATCCTTGGAGGGTGATTCCCTGGACCCACACCAGGCAGCGGCCAGGTTTCCCAGCAGGGCTTTCCATCCCCCCTTCCAGAAATGGCCATGTCTCTCCATTCAGCATTCATGGATCCCACAGCACCAATTTGCGAAAGGCTTCTAGGTGAGGGGAAGGCCTCCCTCAGGCACATCTGTCCTCCTTGAATCCCAGTCTTGTGCAAGGCTCGGGTGGGTGGAGCTCGTTTGGTGCCCACGTTTGTCTGACACATGGCTGGTTAGTGCCATTACCAAGCAGGGAGGGAGACCTTTGGTCTCAGGACAAGTTCTGCCCAAGGCAGTTGCAGCTCACAGCTGTGGTGCCTCAAGTCACTGACCCATGCCTGGGGTCTCTGATAAATAAAGCCCCATACACGGAAATCACCACAGTTAATGTGGGTGACGTGATGCCGTGGTGCCAACATGGAAATTTCCAGCCCGCATACTACGTTCAGGAGAAGAAATATTGATCTTCCTCTGCATCGACTCTCACTACCCTGTCACATCTTTCTGCATGTACTCCTTCAAGGGCCCCTTCTCAACTTTCTGCAGTCTGCCTGATGCTGCCTTCAGCCAAATCCTGAATTATGTTCCTACCTGTCCCTTCCTACGTATCTCGCTGAAGGTTTTCCACTGAGGTTACCGACTGTGGAAAGTGGACTTCAGTGGAGGCAACTTGGAATTCATAGGCAGCTGAGGAATGTCTTTTATTTTTTATTGAACTATTCCTTTCTTTTCTTTTCTGTTCTTTTTTTTTTTTTCTTGGCAGGTAAGAACCATCCTTCTGTGACTGCGCAGCTGGTTCTCCAACTACAGCAGGTGGGAACTGGTGCAAATGCACCTTCAGCTGCAGGCTATGGTGGGAGAAGCTTGGATTTGAGAGAGCATGATGCAAGTCCCAGGTGGCTGCTGATAGAAATGGCAGGGTGTGTGGGAGGTGGGGAGGACAGAGTTTGCCCACACAGTGTTGTACAGAAAGGATCTTACTTTTCCTACATGTTCAGACTTCATCAGGAGACGCATCAGGAGATGAATAGGAATTGGGGAAGGCTGATATCACTTGTTGTGTAAGCAGAAAAGTGAAGAAAACTGGTGAAAGAAGACATCCTGTTGTATTGATATTTATTCCTGAAATCTTCTCAGTTTGGCTGCACTCCTGGAGTCTCTCAACTCAGCCCCACGAGACTTGAAGCATTAGGGAGAATTATGCAGGGAGACTTGGCTTGGCATGGCATTTTGCATGTTAATGAGCCCTCTGGTGCCAAGTTCCTGAACTGCAGGTACTGCAAGAATGAACCGGCCTCTACAGGAGTGAAAAGCTTCCTGAGGTGCATCCAAGGGTGGGGAGTGAAGGAGAGGAAGAGAGGAAGGGCAGCTCATGGGGCATGTTGAGCACTGTCTAGCCACCCCACAGCAGAGGGCATTCCCCATCTCCCAGGCTGAGGCATGCACACAGGATGGGAACCTCTCCTTTGTGCAGGGGCCTTCAGCCACATTCCCAGGGCAGACCTATTCCTCCTCCACCCACAGACATCAGTGGCTTTCTATTGCTGGGCTCACACACGGTTGGAATGACTTACTAAAGCCCTCAACCATCGCCTTGCTTCTTGACGAGTTCCCTACACCCTCTCTCGCATCCGTACGCACTGCCAATCACTGCCTGATCACTACCCGAGAAGCTAAGAAGCTCTCAAGGCTTTCCCTCTCATCCTCAGGGGATGACCACGTTTCTGCAGTCACCATTCGTGCATCGTAAAAACACCAGTTGAGGAAGTGCATCTTGGTGAGGGGAGGACCTCGCCGAGGCACCTCTGTGCTCTTTGAGGTGTAAGCGCTTGTGCAAGGCTGCAGGAGGAGTTGCTTTGGTGGCCAGCTTTGTATTGCAGATGGATGGTGTGCAGAGGGCAGGGAATGAGAGAGGACTGCTACCAGAAATGCCATGGAGGGGAGGTCCGGTGCTCAGGGAAAGAAGGATGAAGGGTGGACACTCCGGGTTCTGGTGTTTCTCTTGCCAAGTCCCCACTGTGGGTGACGAAGCTCTGCTTCCCCAGAAATGGCCAAGCATCTGCCTGCCGATGGGAAGCACTCCATAGCTCACTTTGGGAGTCTCTGTGGCGCAATTGGTTAGCGCGTTCGGCTGTTAACCGAAAGGCTGGTGGTTCGAGCCCACCCAGGGACGCCTTCCCCTTTCCCTGCCCGTGACAGGGGGCTTGCAACTACAGGACCTTGCAGCTCCCTTACAACCCAAACCCTTCTATGGCTCCAGCAAAAGAGGAGCCCATTCACTCCCCTCTCCAAAGGCAGAGCATTCAAAACAAACTCATAGCAATTCCTTACTCCCTTTTGCTTGCGCACGCACCTTTGCATCACTTATTAAACTGCCTTTCTCTTCACCCAGGACTCTTTCTCACTTTGCCCTTCCAATGCTCTCCCCCCTCCAGCTCAGGGGGACTGAGCCAGCAGCTGCGTGGGGGCTGAGCTGCCAGCTGGGGACAACCCACCCTGGGATTTGCCTTATTTCTACTCTCACTAACAACAGCAGCACTAACATGCTCTAAAATAAGGTCTTCCTCTTCTTCATGATGCTAAACTCTTTTTCTTTCATGTTACTCCTTTCCTTCATTCTTCCTTGACAAGACACTTATAATTTCTCAGTATTATAGTCTGCCATGAAGTTGTTAGAACAATACTTTTTCTCTCCTTTCTAACTGTTATCATCTAATGGCAACACCTCTCAGACAGTATTGTCCCTACATCATTTCTTTCATTCCCATTTCCAGTCTCTGTGTGTGTGTGAGGAGTTGTTTATCGTGATTATCACATCCCTGAGCAGCTCGTCCTTGGTTGCCAGTACCGGATCCAGGTGAGCACCCAGGGCCTTTGTTGGCCCACTGGGCAGCTGTATTAAGAAGGTGTCCCGCGGTGCTGCAGACTGTTTGCACCTTGTTTTGCCTGGTCCGTGAATGCCAGGGCAATTACAGTCCCCCACAGGAACTGGCTCATTGCCCTGCAGACTTCCTTGGGCTGCTGCCAGAAGACTTCTCCTGCTTCCTCACCCTCACTGCATGGTTCATAACTGCCAACACGATGTCACCCTTACTGGCCTCTCTAATCCTCAGTGACAGAAGCTAAGCATCCTGCAAGACCTCCAGACATCTGAGCTGGCCCTTCACACTGGGGACATCCCCCATCCTCACCTTCCCGGCCACTCTCTTCTGCAGAGCCTCTATCCCTCCACTGCAGCACCCCAAGTGAGCAAGCTGTCCCACCACATCTAATTTCATCCAAAACCATCACAGTGCTGGGAGGCTCCAGCTCCTCCTGTCTGTTCCCCAGCTCCTCCCGCCTGTGCACGTTTGCGCTGCAGCATCTGAGCTGAGGCACCGGGGCTGAGCACAGACTCGTTACAGGTAAACATGGTACCAGGGCCCCAGGGCCCCCACTCTGCTTCACATGCTGGAGTGCTTGGCAGATGTTAATGTAACAAGGAAATGAGGTGCCCACAGACTGCCCCGCAGTCTCCAAGGCCAGAGAAACGAGGCTGCGCAATGACATCTTGTCCAGAGAAATGTTTGGTGACTGCAGAAACTCTGCAGGGCTGTGGGGCTTGCAAGACAAACTCCAGGAAGGACAGGGTGCTGCAGAGACAGTCTTTGCGGATGGGCAGCCTTGGTCCATCCACACTGTGGACATTGTTATCACCTTCCCTCTCCATATCATGAGGCAGCGAGGGCAGAGGAGAGAAGTAAGAGAGAGGTTAAAGGCAGTGTGGAGTGGGAGGATGCTGAGAGCTCCCTGGAAGAGAAATCTTCACGGCCCTTAACACAGTAAGTCTCTGGCTGCAGGGCAATGCACTTGAGTACTCTGGAGGGGTCTCCTAGAGCTGGCACATCCCAGAGCAGGCAGGATCTGGCAGGATGGCTCTCCGGGTTCCTTTCATGTGGAGAAGGACACGCTCCAGCCCAGGGCTGTCCTTCAGAGCAGGGTCCCTGCACCCCAGGAGGCTGTGTGCCAGGCAGGGACTCTGCTGCCTGCCAGGGTCAGCACTCAGCCTGCCCAGCGAGCTCCCCACAGTGCTGTGGGGAGAAGCTGTTGGTTAAAGGAGTGACCCCCGGCAGGGCAGGGTCCTTCTGCTGTCGTGAGGGTGCTGCGTGTGTCAGGGCTGCTCACAGCTCCACATCACCCCCAGCATCTTTCTGAGGGTCCTTTTGAAGAAGTACACCAAGGCAGCATTGACTTGAATGGGAAGGTGTTTGTGCTTTGAGGTTTCTCATCTTGGTTGTCTGCTTGGGCAGCGGGAGATGGGAATTTATTTCTCTCTGCTGGAGAAGGCACTGAGACCGCAGAAGATTTTAGGGGTTTTCCTTGAAAAGTCTCTCAAAACTTCTCCCTGTCTTCCCTCTTACACAGGCCCCAATGCCTTCAGGCAGCAAAAGTCCAACAGCAAATGTCCAACAGCAGCTCCATCACCCGGTTCCTCCTCCTGGCGTGAGCAGACATGCAGGAGCTGCAGCTCTTGCACCTCTGGCTCTTCCCGGGCATCTACCTGGCTGCCCTCCTGGGCAACGGCCTCAGCATCACCGCCGTAGCCTGTGACCGCTGCCTCCACACCCCCATGTACTTCTTCCACTTTAACCTCTCCTGCCTCGGTCTGGGCTCCGTCTCCACCACTGTCCCCATATCCATGGCCAATTCCCTCTGGCACACCAGGGACATTTCCTATGCAGGATGCACTGCCCAAGTGTTTCTGTTTGCCTTCTTGATGTCAGCAGAGTTTTCTCTTCTCACCATCATGGCCTATGACCGCTACATGCCATCTCCAAACCCCTGCGCTATGGGACCCTCCCGGACAGCCGAGCTCGCAGCAAAGCGGCAGCAGCTGCCTGGGACAGTGATTTCCCCTACGCCATGCTGCACACTACCAATACATTTTCACTACCGCTCTGCCAAGGCAATGCTGTGGACCAGTTCTTTTGTGAAATCCCTCAGATCCTCAAGCTCTCCTGCTCACGCTCCTTACTCAGGGAATTTGGGGTTCTTATATTTAGTGCTATTGGAGCACTCGGGTGTTGTATTTTCGTTGTGCTGTCCTGTGTGGAGATCTTCATGGCTGCGCTGAGGTTGCCCTGTGAGCAGGGACGGCACAAAGCCTTTTCCACGTGGCTCCCTCACCTGACCGTGGTCTCCCTGTTTGCCAGCTCTGCCATGTTTGCCTACCTGAAGCCTCCCTCCATCTCCTCCCCATCCCTGAATCTGGTGGTAGCAGTTCTGTACTCGGTGGTGCCTCCCACAGTGAACGCCCTCATCTACAGCACGGGGACCAAGGAGCTCAAGGATGCCCTGAGGAAAGTGATTTAGTGGCCATTTTTCAGTACTTATGGACTTCCCTTCTCTCTGCACAAATGACTCCTATGGTATCCCATTGCAGGTGCCTGCTTTGTTCATTAGTCGTTGTCATTATCATTATCTGTATAACATAAATATTGGGATTCACTTCACTGCTAAGCATGAATGAACCTTCTCTGTGTCTCCTGACTGTCAGGAAAAATCTTTCGAACACTGCATCACAGCTCTGTCTCCCATAGCATCTTTGTAATAAAATGGCGTCTCCTCCGTGCACTGCCTGAAGACTGGGCTCTTCATCCAAAGCTGGTGACGAGAACAGGCACGAGCAAATGCTCCCCAAAGGAGCCTGTTGGTCCATGGATTCAGGATCAAAGAGCTCCTTGTCCTGTTGGTGCCTGTCAGAGACTGAGTGTTGCATTTAGGCCTTACCCGTTGGTGTCTAGTGAAAGTGGAGACGGTGAGCAGTCACCGAGTCGCTGAGGTACATACCCAGGGCTGTTCCACATGTGACACACAGATGATGTCCTTGAGGAGGGCAGTCTGGAGCTGCCTGGAAACCCCAGGCATCTCCATGGATGGCACGGGCCTGTGGCGGGCAGTGACTGGAGCACCATAAAGAGAGAGATTGGGCAAGGTGGAGTCCCTCAAAGGAAAAGTGCGAAACCCAGGCGTCTACAGGGAAACAAGGACTCTGCTGTCCCAGAGGAGGAAATGGGGCGCCAGCAGGCGCATGAAAGGGAGGCAGGAGAGGCATTCATGTCACCCCCAGTCACGACTGAACGTTTCCTCTCCTTGGAAATGCACCATAGTCCCTTCAAGCACCTTCCACCTCCACAGACTCTTAGGCAGGGGGCTTAGCAGCAGTGATCCCCACCCAGCTCCCGAGGGCCAGCAGGGAGCACAAGGAGAGGGCCAGGAAGGACCAGAACGATCGCGGAGAGGTGAGATGGGATCTGATGTGGGCTAGAGTTTGCGCCAGAGAAAATGCCCATGTTCAGCTAATTCAAAACTGTTTCTAGACCATGGATACCCTGAAGCATGCTTACAGTGCAGAGCCAGCAGTTCTTGCTCCACCAGGCCTGGGACGTGGCGTTTCCCACTCCCCATCCCTTTGTGCCATCGTCCCTCACGAAGAGTGACGTTGAGATGGAGGCTGGCACTGTGTCAGGGCTTACACTGTGGAAGCATGACCCAGCAGACCTGTGAATTTGCTGCTCTCCCTTAGTCAGTCCGTGTGCCGAGCACATGTCCTTGGGACAGCCTCCCCCACCTTGTGTGCTGGCTCTAACCCCCAAAAGTCACCCCCCATCCTGGCCCTTTGTATTTTTCGTCCCTTGTGCAGACCACGGCAGGGGGATGTTTCCCCAGCCCTGAATGCATCCTGCACCATGTGGTGCCTGCAGGGTTGGGCTGGGGGGGCCACATGTGGGGCAGCAAGGCTGTGCTGGTGCAGGGATTAGCATGTGAACATGAGCCACACTGCCAGGACATCCCCAAATTACCTTCAAACACCAGCCAGGCAGGGCTGTCACCCCAGTCACCGCAATGACTCTGGGATCCCAAGAGGCACCATGAGTTGGAAGCATAGGGTGGGCACCACAACCCCAGCTCTGCCAGCAGACCTTCTGAAGCCAGAGCTGCTCCCAATGGTTGGGAGAGGACTCACTGCTGCTCACAGGGTTGGGGGTGGCTTGGGGGCTGCAGCCACCAGCACCGCCTGCCAGGAGCCCCAAGACACAGCGGCGAGTGTCGGTTCCCGGCACCAAAGCTCCCAGTGCCTCCCCTCCTCTGTGACCATCCTCGCTCCGGAGCACCACTGGGTGCGAAGGGGAGCTGCTTGTTGTAGTAGTCACTTCAGCATTAGTAGCAAGGCTTGCTGAAGTCTTAGGCCACAAGAACTTTCACCCAGATCCACCGACCGTGCACTGAACTTTGACTTGGCCCCCCAAACCCATGCAAACCAGAAAGATGAGGAGGCTTCAACCTTAGCAGAAGCTGCGATCTTAGAGAGAAGAGAAGAATCGGCCCGCCAAGAGACAATGAAAGGGCCCAATGAAGAACGGGAAGACCCCAGACCCAAATACTACTATTGGTCCGAAGAGTCTCCTGAGGGGAGGGGAATTTAGATACCTTAGATATACCTCAGATATACCTTACAGGGTATAATTACCCAGGGATTTCTTTGTTCTGGCTCCCTCTCCGGAGGCACCCAGCTCGAGCTGTTTTCACTGCTGTACCAATAAATTCACCTGGCGCGCGTCGTCTCGGAGGCTCTGCTTCGGGAAACCTAGGGTCGAGCCAGAGGGGAGAGAAAGCGCCCGAGAGCGAGTGTATGTGAGCGAGGAGTTGAAAAGGGGCACCCATCAGCTCAGTGGAGCTGCCGCTGCGATGGGACTTTGGTCCTAGCAGTTAAAGTCTCGGGCGGTGTGTGTGCGACTCCCTGAATGGTGTGTGAATGCTCGGGCAGCGGCTTCTCCTTTAACACTGCTGGAGCTCTTCTCTGCTGACCCGCTGCCATGGCCCCTTCTTGTGTTCAAAGTCACTGTTGCGTAGGAGTCTGAGGAGTGGCTGGAGGGGGGGAACCCTCCCGTTGAGTCAGGAGGTTCAGACAGGACCCCCTTGCTTTCTAAACTCCTTCTCAGAGAGGAGTCGAGGTGCGTCTAAGTCCAGTCTTAGTCTCACACTTGGTCAACGGTTTATTTTCTAAGGACGGTACATGTAGCCACCCATCAGAGTCAACGATTGCCTGTCAGAGCCCTCTCAGGGCTTCCACTGAAACAGCTTCGCAAAGTTGATTAAGGTGGCAGCGCTAAAGTAATTTGACAGCGTTCTAAGTCCAGTCAATTATTGCACACCCCTGTCTCCGCCCTGGTGCCAGCTCACAACCACTACCACAATCCCTCTGCAGTCTATGCCTCTGCTTGGAGCTGGCCACCGTGGTGTGCCTGCATGGCCCTGAGGATCCCAGAGGGGCTGTGCTTGGAGAGCAGGTTGTGACAGTCCTCGGTCTGAGTAGGGCTGAGGATCTGGTTGGGGATCATGACGGAAAGGAAGGGACAAGAGATTGCAAGGACAAGAAGCAGGAAGGGAAATTTCACAGGAGGTTAAGGAAAGACAAAGTTACAGAGATATATTTGTATGATCATGAGAGTGGATCAGCACTGGTTCAGGGGCCCCAAGATTTTCAAAACTCACCTGGAGAAAGCATTGACCAATCAGATGTAACTCTAAAGTTCTCCATGCTCAGAGCATATCATGGTACTGGAGACCTCCAGAGGTCCCTTCCAACTCAAATCCTCAAGGAGGAAGGAGCTGGACACAGCAGTCAGGGTAGGGGATACTGCTGTGTGTTGAGGCATTGCTGGCATTTGTAACCCCTGGTGCACCTTTTCCTCAGAGTGACACGGCGAATGAGGTCATCCTCAAAAGGAGGCCTCTGCTCCATGGGCACCGGGAGTGCAACCAGTGTGGGGAAAGGACAGAAAAGTTCTCAGAAACACTGCCAGGCATTCCACCATCACAGAATCACAAAATAGTTGGGGTTGGAAAGGCTCTCTGGAGATAGCTAGTCCTCCCTTGAATCCTAAGCCATAAGCTCTCAGTTGGCTCCTCACCCATCCCCAGGCCGATGTCCAGCCACTTCAGCTGCTCTCACATAAAATGCAACTCCCCCTCCTCGTCTTCCCATACAGGCCTTCCAAAAGAGCTGTATCCCTCTGTGCAACACTCCAGTCGTGGGAGCCATCCCACCATGTCCCCATGATGCCAGTAAGATCGTAGCCCTGCAACTGCCCACAGACCTCTAACTCATCGTGTTGATTCCCCATCCTGTGTGCATTCCTCTACAGGCACTTTAGAGAGGCACCCCAGCTTCTTGAGATCCTGGAGAGGGTTTGGCAGGTTTCTCCATCAAGGGGCATTGTAGGCACGTTTTGCTTAAGAGGAAGGCTTCAAAGAGCACTTTACAAAACATGATTTTTTATTTTCATGGGTACATTTTATTACTTTTCACTTTAGAGGAGAGCTGATAGCAGCATTCTGCAATTGATATTGATCCACTGTGCCTCCTAAGGAGGATGGGACAGGCAGAAGAAGCAGTGCCTTGAGGTCTGAGACGATGGTCAACCTTGCTCCTTCCCTCCCCAAGCCTCAGGCTCAGGTTCTTGCCTCTGGAGAAGCACGGTGACTCCAAAAAGTGGTTTTCAAAGGCAATGTTCAAGCAGAGAAGAAAAGAACCAAATAATCAAGCCTGGCCTGAGACAAACTTGGAATCGCCTGTGGAAAGAGAAGGGCAGCTTATTCCTGCTGCAACAGCAGACAGCGGATCAGTCTCTTTAGTGCCTCTTTGAGCTCCTGAGTCCTCATGCTGTAGATGAGGGGGTTCACTGCTGGAGGCACCACTGCATACAGAACGGCCACCACAAGATTCAGAGCTGGGGATGAGCTTGAGTGGGACTTCAGGTAGGCAAACATGGCAGAGCTGGCAAACAGGGAGACTACGGCCACGTGAGGGAGGCACGTGGAAAAGGCCTTGTGCCGTCCCTGCTCAGAGGGGATCCTCAGCACAACCGTGAATATCTGCACATAGGACAGGACAAGGAACAGAAAACACCCACAAGCTACGCAAAGACTGACCACAGTAAACCCAGCTTTCCTGACGTAGGAGTGCGAGCAGGAGAGCTTGAGGAGCTGGGGGATTTCACAGAAGAACTGCTCCACAGCATTGCCTTGGCAGAATGGAATGGAAAATGTGTTTCCAACGTGCAGCACCGCATTGAGGAAACCACTGCCCCAGGCAGCTGCTGCCATTTTGATGCAAGCTTGGCTGTCCATGACGGTCACATAGTGCAGGGGTTTGCAGATGGCTACATAGCGGTCATAGGCCATGACGGTCAGAAGATAATACTCTGAAGAAACAAAGAAGAGAAACCAAAAGACCTGGGCAGCACATCCTCCATAGGAAATGGTCCTGGTGTCCCAGAGGGAATTGGCCATGGATTTGGGGACAGTGGTGGAGATGGACCCCAAGTCGAGGAGGGAGAGGTTGAGGAGGAAGAAGTACATGGGGGTGTGGAGATGGTGGTCACAGGCTATGGCGGTGATGATGAGGCCGTTGCCCAGGAGGGCAGCCAGGTAGATGCCCAGGAAGAGCCAGAAGTGCAAGAGCTGCAGCTCCCGCATGTCTGCAAACGCCAGGAGGAGGAACTGGGTGATGGAGCTGCTGTTGTTGGACATTTGCTCCTTCCAAGAGTGCGTGACTGTCCAAGGAGGAAAAGACAAGTTCAAACAGACCTGCTTGAGCAAAACCCATTGCATGCGACCCAGAAACTCTGCCCACTGCCTTCCTAGCTCTCTGGGGGACATTCTGTCAGGTGTCTAGCTGGACCTCCAGTTTGTGCTGGCTGCGTGCGCTGTGAGGATCAGAGTCCTCTGCCCATGGGTCCAAAGGAGGTAGTCCTGCTCTGCAGCAGTGTTAACACAGAGGTGGCAAAAAGCCTTCTGATTGTTGTTCCAGGGGCAGGACGCCCTGAGCTGACTGCGGAGGGCTTAGTCTTGTCACCCGGCAGGTAAATTCCTATTGACCACCATGAGAGGTGAAATGAGGAGCACGCCCAGCTGCTTCCTGGAGGCAAGAGGACAGTATTCATATCCTCCTACTTTTCCTTCGTTGACAGATTTCAGTCTACCACTATCAGCTCTCTCTCAAGGCAAGGAAAGGCAGGAGGCAGAGGTGACCTGGCCCATTGCAGAGGGCTTTATCCCTGTCCACACATCAATACACCTCATCCACTATTTCTCCAGGCACTGGCTGGATAACAGAGCGCAAGAAATGCCTGCATAGAAATGTAAGCTCCAATGCATGCCTTTTTCAAGCGGTGAAGATTCAGCAGTTTCACTGCCTGCTTTGCAGGGAATGGGGTTGAGGAGGTGAGTACAGACTCTAGAAGAGCAGACTCGTTTAGATACCTGTGTCTGGTGTTCATTGCAATGGTAGAAATTCTCGACTTTTCCTTAGCTCTCAGGGTAAACACTGGGCAGTCACTCGAGACCAAAAAAGCTCCCTGTAACCTAGTGCAGCCTCAAGAGAGCGGCTGCGCTCAGTGGTCTTGCTCACAACTGCCCTGTGCTGGCACCTCTCTCAGCTAGAGGACGATTGCACTCAGAGCTCACTCTGCAAAGGAATCTAGACTGTGCAAAGAAGAGAGGAGTCCAGTTTCAGAGGGCAGATCTCCAGAGAGCTGTCTCGTTCTCAGCCCTGATAGGGAGAGAGTGGCAGGGAGGATGTGAAGAGGCTCCTGGCTCAGATGAGCAAACCAGGGACTGTCAGCTACCAGAAGGACCTTGCAGGAGAGCTGTGCTCTTCTGCAGCACTACCCACAGCCTGCCAGGACACGCCAGGGGGACAGTCAGGTGTCCTGAAGGTGGGGGTCTCTTTAAAAGAGAGTGGGCTCATTCCCCAACCCCACACGCTGCATTGCCACAGCTCCACACTTTAGAAGTGGGGTTGGACGTCTCACTGCCGTAAAGGAAGTCACCTGCATGGAAGGACTCTCAGGGCCAGTAGCTGAACCGCAGCTGAGCGCCCTGCCCTTTGTCCCATCGATCTTGAAAAGAGGGACCAGAGCAGCAGGGAGAGATGGAGAAACAGGGATCGTGGCCGTGCTCCTCCTGCGGAAGGAGGCATGGAGAGAGCGAGAGACAGGCGGGCTCTCAGGAAAGCCTTCCCCCGTATCAACGTCCGGATGGTGACATTGCCAGCCAGTTGCTCTCAGCCCCTTTGTCATGCAGCAGGAAAAGAGCACGTTGCGGGAGAGATGCACCTCTCTTCTGCTGGAGACCTAACTGCAGAGGAGGAGACTCATGCCTTAGACCCCATGGCCTGGAGGGTAGAGCCCTCTGTTGGGTGGGAGAGGAGACAAGGGGGGCCGTGCTCAGAGGCAAGTGTCTGCAGCGGACAGGCTGAAAGGGAATGGTCCAGATCCCGTCTCCCACAAGAGAGGAGCAGAGCTGTTTCTCTGCCCCTGTGCCTTTTCCCTGTCCATGCTCACAGACCCCATCCCACCCTCTGTGTGCTCAGTTCTGCCCTCCACAAACCTCCCGGGAGAGAGGTTTTCAGGAGCAGCTCTGTGTTTGCAGCTGCTAAGGAGCAGTTCAGAAAAGCCCTGATGAGAATGATGGCAACTGCCAAGGAGATGTTGGTGCTGCCTATAGGTTGGGGGGGCAGGGGAGGCTGAAGGGACTTCCTGAGGTTCCTCACACACCTCTTGATCTTTCAGAGTAACATTTTAGGAGTCTCACCCCCAAACCTAAACACCTAATACTGTTTCCATCTCACTACTGACAATGGGGGAAAACTGAAAAAAAAAAAAAAACACAAAAAACCCTACAAAAAACCCAAAACCCAAACCCAAAGCAACCCAAAGTCAGGCAAGAGCTTTCAGGTACCTGGTGACTTTACCTTCCCCTTGAAAAGTCCCCATCTAGAAATGGTTAGCTAGAGCTGTGAGCATCCCTGTCCCACATAACACCCTCCGGATGGAAGAATGACCCTGCCCTGCCAGGGGTTGCTCCTTCCACCCAGACCTTCTGCAGGGCTGTGGGGAGTTCCCCCTTCTCAGTCACCCCTGAGAAGCTGTGAGAGCCATCCTGACAGATCCCATGCCCGTCAGATGTGGCAGCTTCGGAAGACCTCTTTGGGAACAGCAGCTGCACTGCCCTGCAGCCAGAGACTTACTGTGTCAAGGACTGGGAAGATCTCCCCCGCTATGAGCCCTCCTCCGTCCTCCCACTCCAGGCTGCCTTTTACTTCTCTCCGAGCTGCTCATCCTGTCTCGTCACCTGCAGGCAGTGCCCTGAGCCCTGCTGCTCTTTGCAGAGGAGCTGCTGCTGGACTCGGCTGTCTTTCTGCAGGTGCCATGCATCCGTTGCCATGAGCTCTCTCAGTCCCAGGAGCTTGTGCCAGCCCAGGAGCACAAGGGCAGCTGCAGGTGTGACTTCCTCTGCCCCACAGACTCCTTGAGGAGCTCCCTGGTCTCCAGTGCTTGACAAAGCAGCAGGGTCCCTCCTGGGGAACCTTCTTGGAAGGAGGCTGAAGTAAACACCTACATCATGTCTCTAATCTGGGGAGAGAGCGGCAGAGTCCAGCCGTGTGATTTGTCCTTTCAGAGAACGGTTGACTAAAAGAGGTGACAAGTTCTCCCTCTGAGAACCCCTATTCCTCCCCAAATACTAGGCAGTGAGAGGGAGGGGTTTGTTTCCCCATGGAAGGCAGTGATGCAACTGAGTCAATGCAGAAGTCAGACTTTGGTTACAGGCTTCCAGGCTCTCAGGTGATTCATCTCCCTCCAGTTCATGCCACAAAACCACAGGAGCTGTGATTCCCTTTCCCTCAGGCCAAGTGTGCAGAAAAGAGGTGTCTGCATGGGAGCTCCTTGACTAAGCTCCCACTAGAGTCAATGGAGATGGAGGGAGGGAGTCAGTTGCTCACGCAAAGCCCCTTGGTGACATTTCAGGGGGTTGGTGGGTTGAGCATGGCCAGCCACTAAGCACGCACCCATTTGTTCCCTTGCTCCCTTCCCCCCTTCCCCAGCGGGATGGGAGAGAAGCGAAAAAGCCCCCCTTCATCTGGGTGGACAGGGCTCTGAGCAGCGTGATCTAGTGAAAGATGTCCCTGAGCAATGGCAGGGGGTTGGACTCCATGATCTTTAAAGGCCCCTTCCGACTAAAACCGTTCTATGATTCTATGAAGAGAGCATGGTACTGCAGGGGCTGCGCCCAAGAGTGCTGAGAGAACAGGTCCATGTCACAGGGAGGCCATTCTGTCTCATCCTCGAATGGTGGTGGAGATGAAGGGACCCATCTGATCATTGGTGAAAAGCAAATGTTGCACAAAAAGTGTGTCACAGAGCATGTCCTCCTGGGTCACATTTCTGGGCCAGGAAGAAGACAGTGACTGAGAACAGCCAGCATGGCTTTGTGTAGGGTGGATCACAGCCAAGCTACACTTCTGCCTTTTCTGATGACAGGGCTGGATTTCTGCACCAGGGAAGAGCAGTAGATGTCATTTGCCTTGCTTTGAGCAAGGCTTTTAACACCATCCCCCACAAGAGCCTTGTCTCCAAGGTAGCACATAATGGGCTGCATTGGTGAATATGTACGTTGGTAAAAAGTGGTCAGAGAGTTGCTCTCGGAAAGTCAGTTAATGGGAAATATTGCAGCTGGAGGCTGGTGGCAACAAGGGGAGTCCTGGAGGGTCCTGGGACCCGTCTGGTTTAACATTTTTCTAATGACCTGGAGGTCTTTCTTGTGAAGTCTGCACACCTGATACCCAGGTGGTGGGACTGGTTGACACACCAGGGCAAGGCTGCCATCCAGAAGGACCTAGGTAGGCTCAAAGGCATGGGCCAACAGGAGCCTCATGAAAACCAGCATGGAGAAATGCAGAGTCCCGCACCAGAGGTGGACTGAGCCCCTGCAATGGTACAGGCTGGGGACTCCCTGGCTTGGGAGTAGCTCTGCAGAAAAGGTGCTGGAGTTCCTGAGGGCCATTAGGCAAAAGACAAGTCAGCACTGAGGAAGGCCAGCAGTGTGGTGGGCTATATGAAGAGGAGCATAGCCAGGAGACTGGGCATGTGTTGATCGTCCTCTACTCAGGACTCGTTAGACTACTGGTAGGTACTGCATCCAGATTTGTGGCCCTCAATAAAAGGGAGAGAGATGAGGAAACTGGAGTGAGTTCAACACAGGGCCACCAAGATGGTCTAGGGCTGGGGCACTTGCCTTCTGAGAAGGGGCTGAAGGAGCTGAGCTTGTTCAGCCTGCAGAAGGGAAAGGTTCAGGGGCACCTCAGAGCAGCCCATGGCTTTTGAATGCCTGCATCTTCGTAGCAGACAGAGCCAGACTCTTCACTGTGATGCATAGTGCAGGATGAGGGAGAAGTTCAAGCTTTTCCCCATCCTGCCTGGAGGGCCGGGACACTTGTTTCACACAGTAGTCAGGGTCAGGTGGGGGTGCAGATAGTTTGAGTGGAGGAAATGCCTTGGGCTCCAATGAAAGCTCAAAATTTGAACTGCACGACTCCATTGGCTGCAAGTAGACATGAGTTACTTGACGCAACTGTGAATTTACACCTAGCTGGTCGAGTTTTCTTAAGCATCTCACTGAGAGAAGCAGTGGTGGGGAAGAGGAGAGCACTCCCTAGTTTCCCAAATCCCAGGGGGGTTGCCAAGCCATCCCTTTCTTATCCTCTGCCATCCCATTCCCTGGGAAGCACATCTGGTGGAGCTCCAGACTGTAAGCATTGGGGTGTCTGTGTGTTTTGCATAAGTGTCCTGGTTTCAGTTGAGATAGAGTTCATTTTCTTTATAGTGGCCGGTATGGGGCTATGTTTTGGATTTGTGCTGAAAACAGTGTTGATAATACAGAGATGTTTTAGTTGTTGCTGTACTAGTCAAGGACTTTTCAGCTTCCCGTGCTCTGCCATGTGCAGAAGAAGCTGGGAGGGGACACAGCCAGGACAGTTGACCCAAAGTGGCCAAAGGGCTATTCCATACCACATGACGTCATGCTCAGTATATAAAGCTGGGGAAGAAGAAGGAAGGGGGGGGGAAATTCGGAGTGATGGCGTTTGTCTTCCCAAGTAACCATTACGCATGATGGAGCCCTGCTTTCCTGGAGATGGCTGAACACCTGCCTGACCATGGGAAGTAGCGAATTAATTCCTTGCCTTGCTTTGCTTGCGTGCACGGCTTTTGCTTTACCTATTAAACTGTTTTTATCTCAACCCTCAAATTTTCTTACTTTTGCTCTTCCGATTCTCTCCCCCATCCCACCGAGGGGGAGTGAGCGAGCGGCTGCGTGGTGCTTAGCTGCCGGCTGGGGCTAAACCACGACAATAAGACAAGTCTTAGTCTGCCTGAAGACCTATCTTTGCAAAATAGCAGTCCGCCTCTCCATTAGTCCTGCCAAGCATCTTCTGTAGGCAAGGTCGAAGTAAGCAATATGATCAACACCAGGCAGGATTTCCCATCCTAAAGCGCACATCTAAAATGGATCAGAGGGTGGGCTTGCAAAACTGACACCGTGAGTCTTCAGGTGGCACGGGCACTGCTGATTCCTCCTCCAGGAAGCCGCATAAAAGAAGCCCCCGGGGAGCGCCAGGGAGCAGGAGCGCTGCAAGCAGCAGTTTGCACAGCACTTTGCATGGAAGGGCGCGTGAGAAGGGCAGCGCACTCTTCCAGTGGTGGGGCTGCTGCCTGCTCTGCTCAAAGGCAGGCTTAGGCTGCGGCCCCACTGATCACCCCAGCTAGCTGTCAGCTGTGCAAACCTACCCAGCAGCTTGAGGTCTCCAGGGAATTAGAAAGGCTTCTTAGGCAGTGCTTTGAGGTCATCAGAAGCATGGTGGCAGAAACCAGGTGAGGGCTGTGCTCTGCAGCAGCTGGGCACCATCTCCCTAGCCAGCCTAGCCTGGGATGAGTGGAGGTGGCCACTTCCTCTCAGGGAAGCTGCTGTCCAGGTGGAGGGCAGGAAAGTCTGTACCCCACGCTCCTGGGTGGAGGAGGGTGCAAGCTCCACCTGCGCAAGGTGTGCTCTGGTGGAGTCCCTCAGGCAGCGGGTGGAGGAGCTACGGGAAGCAGTCAGGAGGTGATGCTGTATAAGAGAGGCGGAACAAGAAATAGACAGAATCTTATTTGAGGCATTGCAAGAAGAAATATTGGAACCCCATGGCACTGACCTCCAAGGACTACCGGGCAACGAGTGTCAACAGTGAATAGACAGCATCTTGGAGAAGGAGGCACCATGGTCTCTGGTGACCCATGGCAGCAGGATATCACGTCCAGCCGTTTCCCCCTACGTACCACCCAGCAACAGATACAAAGTCTTGGCAGTACATGAAGCCAATGGGCAAGATTCCCAGGGAGAAACCTCAGCAGTTGCCCATCCCATAAAGGAGCTCCATCCATCTGAGCTGCCCCTTGACACAGAGGCCATCCTCCGTCCTCGTCTTCCCTGCCACTCTCTCCTGCAGAGCCTATATCCCTCCACTGCTGCAGCCCAGTTGAACAAGTTGTCTCGCCACATCTCATTTCATTCCAAAGTGTCACAGCGCTCAGAAGCTTCAGCTCCGTCTGTGTGTGCTCCAGCTCCTCCTGGCTGTGCACATTGGGGCTCAAGAGCTCAGCACCTCAGCTGTGGCAAGAGATGGTGCTGGCTATCCCAAGCACCTCGCGTAGCACTATTCGCCTTTCTTAGGGCATTAAAAGAGAGCCCGGGATTAAAGAAGGTCTCCTCAGTTCAGAGATTTGGATATGTCTATGTTTTGCAGTAACTGGTGCTCTAGTAAACACACTGGAAGGAGCCGAGAAGGGGCTGTGCCATGGGGTGGTGTTGGAGTTCAGATGATGGCACACTGGCACCAGACCCCTTTGGGAGGCCCTGGGGTGTCTGTCCCACGCCAGCTCCAACAGGGCACAGCTTTCCTGGAGGCCCTGTGCTGTGGTTGCCTGCAGAATGGAGTTGTATTAGGCACTCCAGGCACCTGGCCAGGCAGTGGAGGCTTTTTTTAAAATGTAGTTAAAATGAGAGCCCTGAAATAAATACGATGTCTTCAGTGCGGGGATGTGGACATGTTAAGATATTTTAGTGGAATCCCTCAGGCAGTGGGTGGAGGAGCTGCAGGAGGAAGTCAGCAGGTGACGCTGTCTTAGAGAAGGGGGTGGCTTTGCAGTGACTGGTGCTCTAGTAAATGCACTGGATAGAGAGAGACCCGGGTCTCCTTCTGGTGCACTGCTCTGTTTGGTCAGCTCAAGAGCTCTGTGTGCTCCAGAGATATATGTGACAAGGTGCACGCAGGTGCCCTAAACGTACAGGTCGGTGTCATTTAGGATGGCCAAGGAAATCCCCCTTCCACCTCTGGCCCTCAGCTGATGCTCGGGAAGGATGGGGGTATTCTCAGAGATTTTCCATCACAGCTTGCAAACACTTGCACACGTCTTAGACCAACCCTGGCCCCTCAGTCATCACCACGTGTGTGGGGGTGAGCAACTGAGCGCCCACAGAATAAAGACGAGGGGCTCAGAGCAGGGGCTCACCTGCAGGCAACGCTTTTGTGCACCCCTGAACTGAAGCAAGAGGAATCCCATCTGCTGTGGCTGTGTGGGGTGCATGGAGGGAGCTGAATCGTGCTTCTTCCAGCTGGGAAGGAGATGCCTACATTGCCTCAGCTGAACCACTGCCCAGCACAGGGGAAGCCAAGCCCTCCCTGTCCCTGTCTGTCTGTCCTTCGTCTTATGGGACAGGACCTGCGGTGTCCAGAGGGGAACATTTACACCTCTCGCAGACAACCATGCTCTGGCAGGACAATTTCTGCTGCAGGAATCAGTCCCCCTCCAATGTTTAGAGAGGCACCATTAGTGATGCTTTTGTTGACTCCAAAGTACATTCCCCAGGGATGATCCTGCTGCCTTTCGGCGGTGTCAGCCCTGGAGCCCCGGGGACACCTCGAGGGAGCCCAGAGGGGGCAGAGAAAGTGGCGCCTTGGGTTGGTCCTCTGCTGCTGAGCTGCGGTGGGGTCCTGAGACGGAGGAAGCTCACGGCAAGCATGCAGTGCTTCATGCAGACAGCTCTGCCCAGGAGCAGATGCTCTGCAGAGCACAGCAGGGCTGAGACACTGCCTGCAGGCAGCAAGGGGAGATAGATGAGAGTTTAAAGGCAGTGTGGAGTGGGAGGATGCTGAGAGCTCACTGGAGGAGAAATCTTCACAGCCCTTAACACAGTAAGTTTCAGGCTACAGGGCCACCAGAGTATGCTGGAGGGGTCTCCTAGAGCTGTCAGATCCCAGAGCAGGTAGGATCTGGCAGGATGGCTCTCTGGGTTTCTTGTGTGTGGAGAAGGTTGTGCTGCAGAGCAGGGCTTCCCTGCTGCACCCTCAGAGGGACAGGGCACGACCACCCCCTTCTTCTAGGGAGGCCTGCAGGGGTGTGCAGCTGGGTGTGCAGGCAGGGGTGCCCAGGGCTGTCCTTCAGAGCAGGTCCCTGCACCCCAGGAGGCTGTGTGCTGCTGCAGGGACTCTGCTGCCTGCCAGGGTCAGCACTCAGCCTGCCCAGGAAGCTCCCCACAGTGCTGCGGGGAGAAGCTGTGGGTGGAAGGATTTGACACCCCAGCAGGGCAGGGCTCTTCTGCTGTTGAGAGGGTGCTGCGTGGCTCAGGGCTGCTCACAGCTCCACATCACCCCCAGGGTCTTTCTGAAGATCCTTTTGAAGAAGTGCAACAAGGCAGCATTGACTTGAAAGGGAAGGTTTGTGCTTTGAGGTTTCTCTTCTTGGTTGTCTGGATAGGCAGGGGGAGATGGGAATTTATTTCTCTGTGCTGCAGAAGGCACTGAGACCGCAAATCTTCTTAGGGCTTGTCTGAGCTTCTCCTTCACCCCTGCACACACAGAGATGCCCCTGTTCAGCGCCTGCTGCCAGGAGGTGTCTGCAGGGCAGACCTGACCACACTGTTGTTGGGATGGGGTCTGTGAGTACTGACAGGGAGCAGATGTGGGGACAGAGAACGAGCTCCTGCCAGGAGGGACAGGTCCAGGCAGCAGAGACATAGGCACGGAGGGACAGGGAGCCACTACCGGAAATGCTGAGGGCAGGGGATTTGGGAATGTCCCTGCCGTCCCCTGCAGTGCAGACACCTTCCCTGGTCTCCTCTCCCACCCAGCAGAGCTTCTGCCCCCTGTTCCCAGGCTGTGTCACCCCCTTGGAGTCCTGACCCTTGATGAGTTTAGACTCACCAGTACCCATCTCTCTCGCCCTTTTCCGCCTCCCTCAGCAGAAGCATTGGGGCATTTCTCCGTGTTTTGCCTCCTGTCTGTGCTGCCCTTGTTCTTGCCCTCAGAGCCTCTGGGGAGGAGGGTTTCAGCTGCAGGTCACATACTGAAACGTTGGCTCCTGCCCTGTAAACATGTCCATGGGAACAAAGTGCCCCAGCCCATCCTAAGCCGAGGGCTCTGGGCGATACAGTGCTTGGGGCCGGGGAATGAGCTGGCTCTGTCTGGTCACTACAGTTTTAGGCCATCCAACAGTCTCTCTGGGGTTGTCATGTTGGAAGATGCTGAACAGCCCTTCTGCATTACGAGTGCATTATATGTGACGTAAATTGTGATTTCACACCCTTTCCGTGGTACCCTCTGCTACACAGAAGGGCTGACCCCTCTGGAGCTGATGGGCAGAGGCCACTGCTCGTAGCAACACACTCAGCCTGCACAAGCCAGAGCTCCAGCCAGCGAGACGAGCAAGGACGGAGGTAATGTGTGTTTGGGTGGGAACAAGGAACAAGGCAGGGGAGTGTTGGCTAATACATAGAGATTTTCTCAAAGAAGCCTGTCCTAACTTCTCAGTGTGCTTTCCTCTTTGGACAGGTCCCCATGCCCTGAGGCAGCAAATGGCCAACAGCAGCTCCATCACCCAGTTCCTCCTCCTGCCATTCACGGACACATGGGAGCTGCAGCTCTTGCACTTCTGGCTCTTCCTGGGCATCTACCTGGCTGCCCTCCTGGGCAACGGCCTCATCATCACCGCCGTAGCCTGTGACTGCCGCCTCCACACCCCCATGTACTTCTTCCTCTTCAACCTCTCCTTCCATGACCTGGGCTCCATCTCTACCACTGTCCCCAAATCCATGGCCAATTCCCTCTGGGACACCAGGGCTATTTCCTATGCAGGATGCACTGCCCAAGTGTTTCTGTTTGCCTTCTTGATTACAGCAGAGATTTCTCTTCTCACCATCATGGCCTATGACCGCTACGTTGCCATCTGCAAACCCTTGCACTATGGGACGCTCCTGGGCAGCAGAGCTTGTGCCAACATGGCAGCAGCTGCCTGGGGCAGTGGTTTTCTCAATGCTATGGTGCACACTGCCAATACATTTTCACTACCACTCTGCCAAGGCAATGCCATAAACCAGTTCTTCTGTGAACTGCCCCAGATCCTCAATCTCTCCTGCTCCAATTCCTACCTCAGGGAAGTTGGGGTTGTTTTGGTTGGTATCTGTTTAACATCTGGGTGTTTTATTTTCATTGGACTGTCCTATGTGCAGATCTTCAGGGCTGTGCTGAGGATCCCCTCTGAGCAGGGACGGCACAAAGTCTTTTCCACGTGCCTTCCTCACCTGGCTGTGGTCTCCCTGTTTTTCAGCACTGCCATGTTTGCCTACCTGAAGCCCCCTTCCATCGCTTCCCCTTCCCTAGATCTGGTGATGGCTGTTCTGTACTCAGTGGTACCTCCAACGTTGAACCCCCTCATCTACAGCATGAGGAACAAGGAGCTCAAGGATGCCATTAGGAAAGTGATTTCATGGATGTTTCTCCATAGTGATAAACTTCCCTTCTCTCTGCACAAATGACTCCCTAGGTATCTCATTCCAGGCCTGTCCTTTTGTCTTTTTTATTATTATCGCTATCATCGTTAGAATTATCATCATTATCGTTATCACACTGTTATCATTATAATTTTCTGGTAATCTGTGGTTATTTTGTTCCTACGCAAATGTTTAGCTTCAACTCATTTCTACTGAGAAATGAATCTGTTCTCCATCTTGGAGCCTGTATAAAGGTATGTTTAACACTGGTCAGAGCTGCCTCTCTCATAGGATGTCTGTAATAAAATGGGATCTCCGCAGTGCTCTGCCAGAAGGTTGGGCTCTTCATCCAAAGCTGGTGCCTGGAATCGGCATGAGCAACTGCTCCCCAAAGGGCCTGTTGCTCCATGGATTCAGGAGCCAAGAGCTCAATGTCATGTTATGGCCTGTTAGAGACAGAGGGTTGGATTTAAGACTAACCCATTGGTGTCTGCTGACTGGAGATGGTGACTGGTCAGTGAATTACATTGCCATGTCTGTCCCACACACGACATGCAGATGATGTCCTTAAGGAGGGGAGTCTGGAGCTCCTTAAGAGCACGGGATATCTCCATGGACAGCATGTGCCTGGGGCGGGCAGTGACTGGAGCCCCACAAAAGAAGAGATTGCCCAAGGTGGAGTCACTGAAAGGGAAAGTACTAAATGCAGGTATCTTCAGGAAAACACAGACTCTGCAATCCCAGAGGAGGCCGTGGAGACCCAGCAAGCACGAGGAAGGGAGGCCAGAGCGTGATTTGTCTCATCCTCAGGCACAACCAAACACATCTACTCTTCTTGGAAAGGCACCATGGTCCCTTCAAGCACCTGCCACATGCACAGACCCTTAGGCAGGGGGATTTGCAGCCGTGATCCCTATACAGCTTGGGACCACATGAAGAGCACAAGGAGGGGGACAGGAGAGGCTGCCCAGATCAGAGTAAGGATGGGGAGAGGTCAGAAGGGAGGTGACCTGGGCTGGAAAATTGCCTCAAATAGAAAAATGCTGGCGTTCAGCTAATCCAAGGCAATGTCCAGACTCCGGGTCTGTCGCTATCCTACAGCATGCTCATGGTGCAGAGCCACAAGTCCTTGCTGTCCTGGTGCTCCACCAGACCTAGGAAGTGGCTGAAGAAGGACTGGTGCCCCCAGTCTCTTAGTGCCGTAATCCTCCAGTGTGGAGCTGGCCACAACAGCCTGCCTGCATGGTCCTAGAGGATCCCAGTGAGGTCGTGCTTGGAGAGTAGGTTGTGATTATCGTTGGTCTGAGTAGGTGTGATGATCTGGGTGAGCATCATGAAGGGAAGGGAAGAACACGAGATCACAAGGGCAGGAAGCAGTAAGGGAAATTTCACATGAGGTTAAGGAAAGAAAAAAACCCCAAACCCATTATACCAGTGGACCAGCACTGGGCCAGGGGCCTGTGACTTTCAAAACTCTAATTTCTCATGAGTTTAAGGGGGAAAAACTCACTATGAGAGTGGATCAGTGCTGGGTCAGCAGAAAGCACTGAGCAATCTGACCTAACTGTAAAGTTATCCCTGCTCAGAGCAGACCATGCCGCTAGAGACGTCCAGAGGTCCCTTCTGACCCAAACCCCTCTAGAGGGAGGGGCTGGACAGTGGAAGCGAGGGCAGTGGACACTGCTGTGCGTTGAGGATTTGCTGGCATTTGTAATCCCTGGTTCACCCGATCCTCAGCGTTACATGGTGAATGACTTCATCCTCAAAAAGAGGCTCTGCTCCATGGACACCAGGGCTCAAACTGATTTGGGGATACCACAGAAAAGTTCTCAGGAACACTGCCAGACATCACAGAATCACAGAATAGCAGAATAGTTGGGGTTGGAAAGGACCTTTGGAGATCATCTAGTCCAAATAGTCTGCTCAAAGAAGGGTCAGCTGCAGCAGGGTGCTGATGATCATTTCCAGTTGGATTTTGAGTATCTCCACGGATGGAGAGTGCACAACCCCTCTGGGCAACTGCATCCAGTGCATGACCTCCCTCACATTCT
Organism: Mycteria americana; assembly: GCF_035582795.1. Classification (NCBI taxonomy): domain Eukaryota; kingdom Metazoa; phylum Chordata; class Aves; order Ciconiiformes; family Ciconiidae; genus Mycteria; species Mycteria americana. Next base: position 2,016,993 of record NW_027445624.1, read on the forward strand.
GCAAGTGTTTCCTCATGTTCGGGCGGAATTTCATCTTTTTTAATCTCTTGTTCTGTTACTGGGCACTAATAAGAAGAGCCTGGCTCCCTCTTCTTCACTCCCTCCCATCAGGTATGTATAGACATTGATAAGATCCCTGTCCTGAGTCTTCATAATGCACTTCAAAATGAATACTCTTTACAATGCAGCTGTATTGGGTTTACGGGACAAGGCTTTGGTAGCGGGGGAGCTGCAAGGGGGGCTTCTGTGAGAAGACACCAGAAGCTGCCCCCATGTTGGAGACAGGCAGTTCCAGCCAGCTCCAAGACGGACCTGCTGCTTGCCAAAGCTGAGCCCATCAACAACGTTGGTAGCACCTCTGTGATAACATATTTAAGAAGGTGGGAAAACTGCTGCACAACAGCTGGGAGAGAGGAGTGAGAAGATGTGAGAGAAACAACTCTGCAGACACTAAGGTCACTGAAGAAGGAGGGGGACGAGGTGCTCCAGGCAGCGGAACAGAGATTCTCCTGCAGCCCATGGTGAAGACCATGGTGAAGCAGGCTGTCCCCCTGCAGCCCGTGGATGTCCACGGTGGAGCAGATATCCCTCCTGCAGCCCGTGGAGGACCCCACGCTGGAGCAGATGGATGTACGCTGAAGCAAACTGCAGACCATAGAAAGCCCGTGCTGGAGAAAGCTCCCGGCCGGAGCTTTTTGACTATTGCTGAGCAATTTGAGCAATGTGAGGCTTGCTGAGTAGTGCTTGCACAGCATTGAGGTTGTCCCTTTTTACCACTCTCTGCTCACAGTGAGTAGGGCTTGAGGTGGGCAAGAAGTTGGGAGGGGACACAGCTGGGACAGCTGACGCCAACTGACCAAAGGCATATTCCCTATCATATGATGTCATGTTCAGTAATTAAAGGTCAGGGAAAGGACGAGGAAGGGGGATTTGTTTGTGATTATGGTGTTTGTCTTTCCAAGTAACTGTTACACGTGCTGAGGCCCTGCTTGCCTGGACATGGAGAAACATTTGTCTGCTGATGGGAAGCAGTGAATAAATTCCTTATTTTGCTTTGCTTGTGTGCACAGCTTTGCTTCCCTTCATAAATTGCCTTTGTCTCAACCCATGAGTTTTCTCCGTTTTGCTCAGAAGAGAGAGATTCTCTCCCCCATCCCTCTAGAAGAGAATGAGCTAGCAGCTGTGTGGGTGCTTAGGTGCTTGCTGGGGTCATCCCACCACACCTGTGTACAGAGTTGCAGTGCTGGAGTAAGAAATTCTCCTTTTTGAGATTATTTATCTTAACCCCTTCACCCTTTACCCTCTGGTTTCCTCAAGACCCATGCCAAATATGTTATCCCGGGGCGAGGGTCTAAGTCATGGGTTGGTTTGAAGCTCCTGGACAGCTTCCCAACCCTACAGTGTAAAGGTGCTGCGCTGTTGGACTGAAGAAGGCCTTTGCACACAGACAACCCTCGACAAATAACTCTTTGTTCATTCAATATTTGGTTGGCTGACTTCAGGAGTAGGTGCTGACACACCCCTGGTCGGACTCAAACAGCATTTTTTTCTGGGAAGCTGTCCTAAGGAACACTCTCATCCCCATTTCATTCCATGGTCCATAAACTCGGAGAGAAGTGCTGCAGTAGAAGTGGAAGGCTTGTGAATGAGGGTGTGTCGCGATTTAACCTTGGTAGGCAGCAAAGTTCTTGCTAGGGTTTGCTTGTGTGATGGCAGCATGGGAAGTGCACAGGATCAAACAGACCATGCAGCCTGAGCTGGAAAATATGCTAAGAAGGAAAAGAAGGTTACAAAACTCCCTAAGTGGGTGATTAAACAAGGGAAATGCCCTTGGAGGATGGACTGTTTTAAAGTAGCAGATTCCACTTCTGCAACCTGTGCAGCATATGTTAGTCATTTAAAACTGGGAAACTGAAAAGGCAATAGAAAGGAAGCTTGTGCCATTTGAACCCTGACGTGATTCACAGCATATCCTGAGAGAAGCAGATGAGAAGGTGAAGGACATACAAAAGGACACGCAGAAGGTGAAGGAGAAGGAAATTCCCAAATTAAAAGAACCACCTTAATCAGCAGAGAGGAAGGTCTTAGGGCCCACAGACATAATACCTGGTTAAAAATCAGACAGCTGGAGTTAAAGTTGGAAAAGTACAAGATTTACAAACAGAAGTAAAGGAAGTTTTAGGAAGTGTGTTAGAGAGAGCTAGAACAGCAGCTCAGTTTCTAGCAGAGCAATGTCGAATCACTGACATAAGACATGATCAATGCAATGCAATCACTGAAGTCTGGGAACTCAAGAGCAGGTCCTGGAGAAGGTCTCTATGTTGTGCCGGGGAGGCCCAAGTTCCTGTGGGCTGCGGCCACAGGTCCTGGCACCCTTGCCAGTGGATTCTTGGGGAAAGAGTTGAAATGGCCACGAGGAACCCAAGAAACTTGGCGCAATTATTAGTAGACACATGAGCATCCATGAACACTATTGGGCCATATATGGCCAAGTCAGGTGGAAAAATTCAAGAGCAAGTCACTTCAAGTGGCTGTGGTGGAGCTCATCAGCTTGCCCCAGTTTGGGAAAACATCCCCTTCGAACAAGGGAAATGAGAGGGAGTAATGTGAAAGACCACGTATTAAGAGAAAGTAATATTTATTATGCCGTAGATGCAAAAGGCACTAAGCATCGGATTGTTCCTCCCAATACTTGAGAAGATCTAATCTGCTTTATCCATGAGCTAAGGCAAACCCTCTGAACACAGTGAAGGACACTGAGCAGTGGCCTAACGTGAAGAAGGATGTAGACCGCTGGTGTAAGAACAGTCCTTCTTACGCCATGACCAACGCACATTACGCTGGAGTAAAAGGCCCAGTCCAGCACCAATGTATTGAAGGCCCATGGACACGACTGCAGATTGACTTCGAAGGACCTCTGCCAGTGACAGCTTGAAACACCAAATGTATCTTGGTAGGAGTAGATCCTTTTCGTAAAAGGGGCAGAAGCTCTCCATTGCAAAACCAGCACGGTGGCCACCACTGCAAATCTGCCGTTTAACAACATCTTTTCTCACTGGGGTCAGCTCCACACCATAGCGTCCAATCTCAGCACCAACGTTGTTGCATGAGCACAACATAACGTGTCCCGCCCTGGCTCTGTCAGCCCGTGGGAGAGGGGAGATGGAGATGGCAGTAAAGGGGGTGCATTTGGCTGTTGAATGTGGGGTCCAATGTGGGGTGATGCAGGTGAAAGAGACACGCCTGGGTGCTCATTCTGGGGGCACCTTTGTTACAGCCACCCAACCGACTGTGCCAGGCAGGAGGGCAGGCAGGGCTCATGGCCACCATACCCAGGACTAGCCCTGAGACTGATGAAAAATCTGTTCCTTATCTCCAGATTGAACATCTGCTCTTTCACCCAACACCCATTATCTTTCATCCTCCCAACATGCACCATGGTGGAGAGCCTGGCTCTTTATTCTCCATAACCTCCTCGTAGGTACTGGTAGGCTTCTCCAGGCTGAACAAACTCAGCTCCTTCAGCCTCTGCTCAAAGGCAAAATGCTCCAGGCCCTGACCATCTTGGGGGCCCTTTGCTAAAGCTCCTCCAGCTTGTCAACATTTTACCTGTATTGAGGGTCCCAAAGCTGCATGCGGTATGCTGGATAATCCCTTCCCTCAATCTCCTGGCCATGCTCCTGGTCATACAGACCAGGATGCTGTTGGCCTCCCTGGCTTCAGGGCACACGACTGCTTCCTGCCCAGATCGCTGACCACCAAGACGTTCTCCACAGGGCCGCTCCCCAGCCACAATGGCCCCAGCCTGTGCCAGTGCCATGGTTAAGTCCATTGCAGGGGCAAAAGCTGACATTTCACAGAATCACAGAATCACAGAATCATATAGGTTGGAAAAGACCTTTAAGATCATCGAGTCCAACCATAAACCTAACGCTGCCAAAAACCAGCACTACACCATGTCTCTAAGTACCTCATCCAAACGTCCTTTAAATACCTCCAGGGATGGCGACTCAACCACTTCCCTGGGCAGTCTGTTCCAATGCTTGATAACCCTCTCGGTGAAGAAAAATTTCCTAATATCCAGTCTAAACCTCCCCTGGCGCAACTTGAGGCCATTTCCTCTTGTCCTATCACTTGTTACCTGGGAGAAGAGACCGACCCCCACCTCTCTACAACCTCCTTTCAGGTAGTTGTAGAGAGCGATGAGGTCTCCCCTCAGCCTCCTTTTCTCCAGGCTAAACAGTCCCAGCTCCCTCAGCCGCTCCTCATAAGACTTCTGCTCCAGACCCTTCACCAGCTTCGTTGCCCTTCTTTGTACGCGCTCCAGTACCTCAATATCCCTCTTGTAGTGGGGGGCCCAAAACTGAACACAGTATTCGAGGTGCGGCCTCACCAGTGCCGAGTACAGGGGCACAATCACTTCCCTAGTCCTGCTGGCCACGCTATTTTTGATACAGGCCAGATTTGTCCTTGTGGGATTTCCTGAGGTTCCTGCCAATACGTGGGCTCCTCCTCCTTGAACCCTTTCCCTAAGCACAGAGTCCTGGAGACCTTTCCAGTGAAGCCTAAGGCAAAGAAGGCATTGAGTCCCTCAGCCCCATCTGTGTCCGCAGTTACTAAATCACCCTCCCCATTCAGCAGCAGCCCTGCATTTTCCTTGTTCCGCCTTGGTCTCTAACGAGCAATAAGTAAACCTCACCAGGGTGAGCATGGAAATGGCCGATGAGAGAGGCTGGGGGCTGACAAGTGCCCTGGGCCACCTTCCTGGTCTGTCCATGCCACCAAAGGCACAGACCACTCTCCGCTCTTCTGAACCTGCATGTCTTCGAGCCCCTCCATGAGACCAGACTCTGCAGCCCAAACCCACTGGTGTGTGCCCTCACCCTGCATGGTCACGAGCTATACACTGATGGTTTTCTCTCCTGGGCATGATCTAGCCAAGGCCAGCTGTGTCCAAGCTCTCCCACCTCCCCTGTCCTCTCTCCACCTGCCCTGCCCTCTGCCCAGCCCAGTCTCAGCCGGCCCCACGGCAGTGCCCACTGCAGGGTGCTGCAGACCTCTGGGCACTCACACCACAGCCCCAGCCCCTCTGAAGGGCACAGCAGCTGCTGGGGGTCAGCCCCAGAGATGGGGACATCCGTAGCACAGGGAAACAGAGGTCAATGGCACCCTGTGTCCTCTGCTCTCCTCTCCAGGAGATCCTAAGAGGGCTGCAGCCCCTCCGTGCCATCCCCTCTCCCCAAGCCAGTACAAGAGCCCTGGCTCTGGGGGTCCTCAGGCTGCTCCTGCTGCCCCAGGGACACAGCAGCCTGCCCCGAGCTGGTGCGGCCAGAAAGGGGTTTTAGTTTCCCATTCATTCTTGCTCCACTGAGGATGGATCTTGGACAAGGACGATACTGCAGGTTCATTTGTTTTGCTTAAATACACAGATGGCCTGGCTCCTCATTTACACAAAGTCTCCGCATCACACAACACAGGTGCATACATTGGGAGGAGGGGATGAATAATGACGTTTCCTTGTAGACAACATCATCACAAGAGGAAAAATTTAGAAAAAAAAAACCAAAGAAAGGAAAGACAGGCTTGGCCTGTCACGACACACAGAGGAACCCATTTGCAGAGGAAGGTAGGCAGCCTATGGCTGCTGAAATGAATCCAATGGGTTTCCTCAGGGCAACCTTGAGCTCCTTGTTCCTCATGCTGTAGATGAGGGGGTTCACTGTTGGGGGCATCACTGAGTACAGAACTGACACCACCAGGTCCAGAGCTGGCGAGGAGATTGAGGGAGGCTTCAGGTTGGAAAACATGCCAGTGCTGAGAAATAGAGAGACCACAGCCAGGTGAGGGAGGCACGTGGAAGAGGCTTTGTGCCATCCCTGCTCAGAGGGGATCCTCATCACAGCCCTGAAGATCTGCCCGTAGGACAGCACAATGAAAATAAACCACCCCCAAAATAGAAAAGCACTAATCAAAACAACCCCAACTTCTCTGATATAGGAGGTGGAGCAGGAGAGGTCGAGGATCTGGGGCAGTTCACAGAAGAACTGGTTTATGGCATTGCCTTGGCAGAGCGGTAGTGAAAATGTATTGGCAGTGTGCAGCGTGGCATAGAGGAAACCACTGCCCCAGGCAGCTGCTGCCATGTGGACACAAGCTCGGCTGTCCAGGAGGGTCCCGTAATGCAGGGGTTTGCAGATGGCAACTTAGTGGTCATCGGCCATGATGGTGAGAAGAGAAAACTCTGCTGACATGAAAAAGAGAAAGAACAAAACCTACGCAGCACATCCCGAGAAGGAAATGGCCCTGGTGTTCAAGAGGGAATTGGCCATGGATTTGGGGACAGTAGTGGAGATGGAGCCCAGATGGAGGAGGGAGAGGTTGAGGAGGAAGAAGTACATGGGCGTGTGGAGATTGTGGTCACGGGCTATGGTGGTGATGATGAGGCCGTTGCCCAGGAGGGCAGCCAGGTAGATACCCAGGAAGAGCCAGAAGTGCAAGAGCTGTAGCTCCCGCCTGTCTGCAAATGCCAGGAGGAGGAACTGGGTGATGGAGCTGCTGTTGGCCATTTTCTGCCCCTGGGTACAGGGCACTGTCCAAGGAGGAAAAGGCAGTGAGAAATTAGGGGAGACTTCTCTGAGCAAAATCAAAGCCATTTTTCATTTAACCTCCGAAACTGCCTCTCCCCTTCAGAGACCTTTGAGCAGCTCCCTTGCACAAGCGCTGGGTTGTGGTGGCTGAGGGTGCCACTGGGAGGACAGGACTCTGCAGTGGGCTCTGGGGGAGTTGGTCCTGCCCTACAGCAACAGCTAAATAAGAACAAGGAGTGACCTGTGATGAACTCAGGTTGTGGTGGATTTCACAGCATATTCACTCTCCCTTCACTTGACTGCAGAACAGTGTCGGCTGTTGATTTTCTTCTAGCTGCCTGTTTCATTGCAGGAGCATTTCTTGGAGGTAGACAACCCTGGCATTTGTACTGCACTCCAGGTGAAGTCTTGAGGGTCCTGGGAGGCAAAGGGAGTGTCCCTTAGTGCAGAGCGAAGCCAGCCGGTGTGTCCGTCAGTCCTGGTCTCAGGCTCAGGCTCATTCCAGCTGCCCACACGCGACCGCCCAGTTACTCCCCGTCTTCTCTGTTGGGCACCCAGATATGACAAAGACCTTGATGGAGAGCTGTGCTCTTCCATTAGGATATCCTAAAGGTGGGGTTCCTAAAGGGGAGAGTCAGTTTTTCCCACCCCATGCACTGCATTGCCCAGAGCCCCACTGGTTAGAAGGGGGCTTGGACATCTTCCTACCATGGAGACATCTGCATGGCAGGACCCACAGGGGGAGTGTCTGAGCTGCAGCTGAAATCCCCATCCCCAGAGAGCCACAAAACCAGAGCAGCAGAAGCATGGGCAACTGGAGACACAAGGAGAAATATCACAGTGCTTTGGCAAGGGGAAGCAATGCCAGGAAGGGACATAGTGGCAGCCAGGAGAGTCTGCGTTGCTGGAGGCCTGGCTGACAAGGAGCTGACTCATGATCTGAAAACCCTGACATTAAAGGCTGTCAGGCGGGTGCTCCCATTGCCCTGCCAGACTATTCTGTTAGTACTGTCCTCCCATTCCCTGCCCATGTCTCAGCTGTCTGGAGCTGTACCTGCCGGGAGCTCCTTCTCTGTCCCCACATCTGCTCCCCGTCCATGCACACAAAACCCATCCCACTCACTATGTGCTCACCTCCGCCCTGCAGACACCTCCTGGCAGCAGGGCACCGACCAGAGGCATCTCTGTGTGTGCAGGGGTGAAGGAGAAGCTCAGACAAGTCCTAACAAGAACTGCAGTCTCAGTGCCTTCTGCAGCACAGAGAAATCAATTCCCATCTCCCACGCCTAAGCAGACAAGCAAGAGGAGAAACCTCAAAGCACAGACACCTTCCCTTTCAAATAAAGGCTGCCTTGGTGTCCTTATTCAAAAGAGCAGTCAGAAATGTCCTGGGGGCAGATGTAGAGCTGTGAGCAGCCCTGAGACATGCAGCACCTTCTCAATAGCAGAAGGATCCTGTGCTGCTGAAGGGGGGTCTCTCCTTCCACCCCCAGCTTCTCCCCACAGCACTGTGGGGAAATCCGCAGGCAGGCTGAGTGCTGGAGCTGGCAGGCAGCAGAGTCCCTCCCCGGCACACAGCCCCTTGGGGTGCAGGGACCCTGCTCTGAAGGACAGCCCTGGGCACCCCTGGGTGCACACCTGGCTGCACAGCCCTGCAACCCTCCCTGCAAAAAGGGAGCTGTGATGCCCTGTCCCTCTGAGGGTGCAGCAGGGAAGCCCTGCTGGTCTGTCTGCACACTAAGGAAACCCGGAGAGCCATCCTGCCAGACCCTACCTGCTCTGGGATCTGCCAGCTCTAGGAGACCCCTCCAGCATACTCAAGTGCATTGCCCTGCAGCCAGAGACTTACTGTGTTAAGGGCCGTGAAGATTTTTCCTCCAGAGAGCTCTCAGCATCCTCCCACTCCACAGTGCCTTTAAACTCTCTCTTGCTTCTCTCCTCTCCCCTCGCTGATTCTCTGCTCTCCCCTTGCTGCCTGCAGGCAGTGTCTCAGCCCTGCTGTGCTCTGCAGAGCATCTGCTCCTGGGCAGAGCTGTCTGCCTGAAGCACTGCATGCTTGCCGTGAGCTTCCTCCCTCTCAGGACCCCACCGCAGCTCAGCAGCAGAGGACCAACCCAAGGCGCCACTTTCTCTGCCCCCTCTGGGCTCCCTCGAGGTGTCCCCGGGGCTCCAGGGCTGACACCGCCGAAATGCAGCAGGATCATCCTGGGGAATGTACTTTGGAGTCAACAAAAGCATCACTAATGGTGCCTCTCTAAACATTGGAGGGGGACTGATTCCTGCAGCAGAAATTGTCCTGCCAGAGCATGGTTGTCTGCGAGAGGTGTAAATGTTCCCCTCTGGACACCGCAGGTCCTGTCCCATAAGAGGAAGGACAGACAGACAGGGACAGGGAGGGCTTGGCTTCCCCTGTGCTGGGCAGTGGTTCAGCTGAGGCAATGTAGGCATCTCCTTCCCAGCTGGAAGAAGCACGATTCAGCTCCCTCCATGCACCCCACACAGCCACAGCAGATGGGATTCCTCTTGCTTCAGTTCAGGGGTGCACAAAAGCGTTGCCTGCAGGTGAGCCCCTGCTCTGAGCCCCTCGTCTTTATTCTGTGGGCGCTCAGTTGCTCACCCACACACACTTGGTGATGACTGAGGGGCCAGGGTTGGTCTAAGACGTGTGCAAGTGTTTGCAAGCTGTGATGGAAAATCTCTGAGAATACCCCCATCCTTCCCGAGCATCAGCTGAGGGCCAGAGGTGGAAGGGGGATTTCCTTGGCCATCCTAAATGACACCGACCTGTATGTTTAGGGCACCTGCGTGCACCTTGTCACATATATCTCTGGAGCACACAGAGCTCTTGAGCTGACCAAACAGAGCAGTGCACCAGAAGGAGACCCGGGTCTCTCTCTATCCAGTGCATTTACTAGAGCACCAGTCACTGCAAAGCCACCCCCTTCTCTAAGACAGCGTCACCTGCTGACTTCCTCCTGCAGCTCCTCCACCCACTGCCTGAGGGCCTCCACTAAAATATCTTAACATGTCCACATCCCTGCACTGAAGACATCTTATTTATTTCAGGGCTCTCATTTTAACTACATTTTAAAAAAAGCCTCCACTGCCTGGCCAGGTGCCTGGAGTGCCTAATACAACTCCATTCTGCAGGCAAACACAGCACAGGGCCTCCAGGAAAGCTGTGCCCTGTTGGAGCTGGCGTGGGACAGACACCCCAGGGCCTCCCAAAGGGGTCTGGTGCCAGTGTGCCATCATCTGAACTCCAACACCACACCATGGCACAGCCCCTTCTCGGCTCCTTCCAGTGTGTTTACTAGAGCACCAGTTACTGCAAAACATAGACATATCCAAATCTCTGAACTGAGGAGACCTTCTTTAATCCCGGGCTCTCTTTTAATGCCCTAAGAAAGGCGAATAGTGCTACGCGAGGTGCTTGGGATAGCCAGCACCATCTCTTGCCACAGCTGAGGTGCTGAGCTCTTGAGCCCAAATGTGCAGAGCCAGGAGGAGCTGGAGCACACACAGACGGAGCTGAAGCTTCTGAGCGCTGTGACACTTTGGAATGAAATGAGATGTGGCGAGACAACTTGTTCAACTGGGCTGCAGCAGTGGAGGGATATAGGCTCTGCAGGAGAGAGTGGCAGGGAAGACGAGGACGGAGGATGGCCTCTGTGTCAAGGGGCAGCTCAGATGGATGGAGCTCCTCTATAGGATGGGCAACTGCTGAGGTTTCTCCCTGGGAATCTTGCCCATTGGCTTCATGTACTGCCAAGACTTTGTATCTGTTGCTGGTTGGTACATAGGGGGAAATGGCTGGACGTGATATCCTGCTGCCATGGGTCACCAGAGACCATGGTGCCTCCTTCTCCAAGATGCTGTCTATTCACTGTTGACACTCCTTGCCTGGTAGTCCTTGGAGGTCAGTGCCATGGGGTTCCAATATTTCTTCTTGCAATGCCTCAAATAAGATTCTGTCTATTTCTTGTTCCGCCTCTCTTATACAGCATCACCTCCTGACTGCTTCCCGCAGCTCCTCCACCCACTGCCTGAGGGACTCCACCAGAGCACACCTTGCGCAGGTGGAGCTTGCACCCTCCTCCACCCAGGAGCGTGGGGTACAGACTTTCCTGCCCTCCACCTGGACTGCAGCTTCCCTGAGAGGAAGCCCTGTCTGAGTGGCCACCTCCACTCATCCCAGGCTAGGCTGGCTAGGGAGATGGTGCCCAGCTGCTGCAGAGCACAGCCCTCACCTGGTTTCTGCCACCATGCTTCTGATGACCTCAAAGCACTGCCTAAGAAGCCTTTCTAATTCCCTGGAGACCTCAAGCTGCTGGGTAGGTTTGCACAGCTGACAGCTAGCTGGGGTGATCAGTGGGGCCGCAGCCTAAGCCTGCCTTTGAGCAGAGCAGGCAGCAGCCCCACCACTGGAAGAGTGCGCTGCCCTTCTCACGCGCCCTTCCATGCAAAGTGCTGTGCAAACTGCTGCTTGCAGCGCTCCTGCTCCCTGGCACTCCCCGGGGGCTTCTTTTATGCGGCTTCCTGGAGGAGGAATCAGCAGTGCCCGTGCCACCTGAAGACTCACGGTGTCAGTTTTGCAAGCCCACCCTCTGATCCATTTTAGATGTGCGCTTTAGGATGGGAAATCCTGCCTGGTGTTGATCATATCGCTTACTTCGACCTTGCCGACAGAAGATGCTCGGCAGGACTAATGGAGAGGCGGACTGCTATTTTGCAAAGATAGGTCTTCAGGCAGACTAAGACTTGTCTTATTGTCGTGGTTTAGCCCCAGCCGGCAGCTAAGCACCACGCAGCCGCTCGCTCACTCCCCCTCGGTGGGATGGGGGAGAGAATCGGAAGAGCAAAAGTAAGAAAATTTGAGGGTTGAGATAAAAACAGTTTAATAGGTAAAGCAAAAGCCGTGCACGCAAGCAAAGCAAGGCAAGGAATTAATTCGCTACTTCCCATGGTCAGGCAGGTGTTCAGCCATCTCCAGGAAAGCAGGGCTCCATCATGCGTAATGGTTACTTGGGAAGACAAACGCCATCACTCCGAATTTCCCCCCCCCTTCCTTCTTCTTCCCCAGCTTTATATACTGAGCATGACGTCATGTGGTATGGAATAGCCCTTTGGCCACTTTGGGTCAACTGTCCTGGCTGTGTCCCCTCCCAGCTTCTTCTGCACATGGCAGAGCACGGGAAGCTGAAAAGTCCTTGACTAGTACAGCAACAACTAAAACATCTCTGTATTATCAACACTGTTTTCAGCACAAATCCAAAACATAGCCCCATACCGGCCACTATAAAGAAAATGAACTCTATCTCAACTGAAACCAGGACACTTATGCAAAACACACAGACACCCCAATGCTTACAGTCTGGAGCTCCACCAGATGTGCTTCCCAGGGAATGGGATGGCAGAGGATAAGAAAGGGATGGCTTGGCAACCCCCCTGGGATTTGGGAAACTAGGGAGTGCTCTCCTCTTCCCCACCACTGCTTCTCTCAGTGAGATGCTTAAGAAAACTCGACCAGCTAGGTGTAAATTCACAGTTGCGTCAAGTAACTCATGTCTACTTGCAGCCAATGGAGTCGTGCAGTTCAAATTTTGAGCTTTCATTGGAGCCCAAGGCATTTCCTCCACTCAAACTATCTGCACCCCCACCTGACCCTGACTACTGTGTGAAACAAGTGTCCCGGCCCTCCAGGCAGGATGGGGAAAAGCTTGAACTTCTCCCTCATCCTGCACTATGCATCACAGTGAAGAGTCTGGCTCTGTCTGCTACGAAGATGCAGGCATTCAAAAGCCATGGGCTGCTCTGAGGTGCCCCTGAAGCTTTCCCTTCCGCAGGCTGAACAAGCTCAGCTCCTTCAGCCCCTTCTCAGAAGGCAAGTGCCCCAGCCCTAGACTGTCTTGGTGGCCCTCTGCTGAACTCACTCCAGTTTCCTCATCTCTCTCCCTTTTATTGAGGGCCACAAATCTGGATGCAGTACCTACCTGTAGTCTAACGAGTCCTGAGTAGAGGACGATCAACACATGCCCAGTCTCCTGGCTATGCTCCTCTTCATATAGCCCACCACACTGCTGGCCTTCCTCAGTGCTGACTTGTCTTTTGCCTCATGGCCCTCAGGAACTCCAGCACCTTTTCTGCAGAGCTACTCCCAAGACAGGTAGTCCCCAGCCTGTACCATTGCAGGGGCTCAGTCCACCTCTGGTGCGGGACTCTGCATTTCTCCGTGCTGGTTTTCATGAGGCTCCTGTTGGCCCATGCCTTTGAGCCTACCTAGGTCCTTCTGGATGGCAGCCTTGCCCTGGTGTGTCAACCAGTCCCAACACCTGGGTATCAGGTGTGCAGACTTCACAAGAAAGACCTCCAGGTCATTAGAAAAATGTTAAACCAGACGGGTCCCAGGACCCTCCAGGACTCCCCTTGTTGCCACCAGCCTCCAGCTGGAATATTTCCCATTAACTGACTTTCCGAGAGCAACTCTCTGACCACTTTTTACCAACGTACATATTCACCAATGCAGCCCATTATGTGCTACCTTGGAGACAAGGCTCTTGTGGGGGATGGTGTTAAAAGCCTTGCTCAAAGCAAGGCAAATGACATCTACTGCTCTTCCCTGGTGCAGAAATCCAGCCCTGTCATCAGAAAAGGCAGAAGTGTAGCTTGGCTGTGATCCACCCTACACAAAGCCATGCTGGCTGTTCTCAGTCACTGTCTTCTTCACGGCCCAGAAATGTGACCCAGGAGGACATGCTCTGTGACACACTTTTTGTGCAACATTTGCTTTTCACCAATGATCAGATGGGTCCCTTCATCTCCACCACCATTCGAGGATGATACAGAATGGCCTCCCTGTGACATGGACCTGTTCTCTCAGCACTCTTGGGTGCAGCCCCTGCAGTACCATGCTCTCTTCATAGAATCATAGAACGGTTTTAGTCGGAAGGGGCCTTTAAAGATCATGGAGTCCAACCCCCTGCCATTGCTCAGGGACATCTTTCACTAGATCACGCTGCTCAGAGCCCTGTCCACCCAGATGAAGGGGGGCTTTTTTGCTTCTCTCCCATCCCGCTGGGGAAGGGGGGAAGGGAGCAAGGGAACAAATGGGTGCGTGCTTAGTGGCTGGCCATGCTCAACCCACCAACGCCCTGAAATGTCACCAAGGGGCTTTGCGTGAGCAACTGACTCCCTCCCTCCATCTCCATTGACTCTAGTGGGAGCTTAGTCAAGGAGCTCCCATGCAGACACCTCTTTTCTGCACACCTGGCCTGAGGGAAAGGGAATCACAGCTCCTGTGGGTTTGTGGCATGAACTGGAGGGAGATGAATCACCTGAGAGCCTGGAAGCCTGTAACCAAAGTCTGACTTCTGCATTGACTCAGTTGCATCACTGCCTTCCATGGGGAAACAAACCCCTCCCTCTCACTGCCTAGTATTTGGGGAGGAATAGGTGTTTTCAGAGGGAGAACTTGTCACCTCTTTTAGTCAACCGTTCTCTGAAAGGACAAACCACACGGCTGGACTCTGCCGCTCTCTCCCTAGATTAGAGACATGATGTAGGTGTTTACTTCAGCCTCCTTCCAAGAAGGTTCCCCAGGAGGGACCCTGCTGCTTTGTCAGCACTGGAGACCAGGGAGCTCCTCAAGGAGTCTGTGGGGCAGAGGAAGTCACACCTTCAGCTGCCCTTGTGCTCCTGGGCTGGCACAAGCTCCTGGGACTGAGAGAGCTCATGGCAACGGATGCATGGCACCTGCAGAAAGACAGCCGAGTCCAGCAGCAGCTCCTCTGCAAAGAGCAGCAGGGCTCAGGGCACTGCCTGCAGGTGACGAGACAGGATGAGCAGCTCGGAGAGAAGTAAAAGGCAGCCTGGAGTGGGAGGATGGAGGAGGGCTCATAGCTGGGGAGATCTTCCCAGTCCTTGACACAGTAAGTCTCTGGCTGCAGGGCAGCGCAGCTGCTGTTCCCAAAGAGGTCTTCCGAAGCTGCCACATCTGACACGCATGGGATCTGTCAGGATGGCTCTCACAGCTTCTCAGGGGTGACTGAGAAGGGGGAACTCCCCACAGCCCTGCAGAAGGTCTGGGTGGAAGGAGCAACCCCTGGCAGGGCAGGGTCATTCTTCCATCCGGAGGGTGTTATGTGGGACAGGGATGCTCACAGCTCTAGCTAACCATTTCTAGATGGGGACTTTTCAAGGGGAAGGTAAAGTCACCAGGTACCTGAAAGCTCTTGCCTGACTTTGGGTTGCTTTGGGTTTTGATTTTGGGTTTGTTGTAGGGTTTTTTGTGGTTTTTTTTTTTTTTCAGTTTTCCCCCATTGTCAGTAGTGAGATGGAAACAGTATTAGGGGTTTATGTTTGGGGGTGAGACTCCTAAAATGTTACTCTGAAAGATCAAGAGGTGTGTGAGGAACCTCAGGAAGTCCCTTCAGCCTCCCCTGCCCCCCCAACCTATAGGCAGCACCAACATCTCCTTGGCAGTTGCCATCATCTCATCAGGGCTTTTCTGAACTGCTCCTTAGCAGCTGCAAACACAGAGCTGCTCCTGAAAACCTCTCTCCCGGGAGGTTTGTGGAGGGCAGAACTGAGCACACAGAGGGTGGGATGGGGTCTGTGAGCATGGACAGGGAAAAGGCACAGGGGCAGAGAAACAGCTCTGCTCCTCTCTTGTGGGAGACGGGATCTGGACCATTCCCTTTCAGCCTGTCCGCTGCAGACACCTGCCTCTGAGCACGGCCCCCCTTGTCTCCTCTCCCACCCAACAGAGGGCTCTACCCTCCAGGCCATGGGGTCTAAGGCATGAGTCTCCTCCTCTGCAGTTAGGTCTCCAGCAGAAGAGAGGTGCATCTCTCCCGCAACGTGCTCTTTTCCTGCTGCATGACAAAGGGGCTGAGAGCAACTGGCTGGCAATGTCACCATCCGGACGTTGATACGGGGGAAGGCTGTCCTGAGAGCCCGCCTGTCTCTCGCTCTCTCCATGCCTCCTTTGGCAGGAGGAGCACGGCCACGATCCCTGTTTCTCCATCTCTCCCTGCTGCTCTGGTCCCTCTTTTCAAGATCGATGGGACAAAGGGCAGGGCGCTCAGCTGCGGTTCAGCTACTGGCCCTGAGAGTCCTTCCATGCAGGTGACTTCCTTTACGGCAGTGAGACGTCCAACCCCACTTCTAAAGTGTGGAGCTGTGGCAATGCAGCGTGTGGGGTTGGGGAATGAGCCCACTCTCTTTTAAAGAGACCCCCACCTTCAGGACACCTGACTGTCCCCCTGGCGTGTCCTGGCAGGCTGTGGGTAGTGCTGCAGAAGAGCACAGCTCTCCTGCAAGGTCCTTCTGGTAGCTGACAGTCCCTGGTTTGCTCATCTGAGCCAGGAGCCTCTTCACATCCTCCCTGCCACTCTCTCCCTATCAGGGCTGAGAACGAGACAGCTCTCTGGAGATCTGCCCTCTGAAACTGGACTCCTCTCTTCTTTGCACAGTCTAGATTCCTTTGCAGAGTGAGCTCTGAGTGCAATCGTCCTCTAGCTGAGAGAGGTGCCAGCACAGGGCAGTTGTGAGCAAGACCACTGAGCGCAGCCGCTCTCTTGAGGCTGCACTAGGTTACAGGGAGCTTTTTTGGTCTCGAGTGACTGCCCAGTGTTTACCCTGAGAGCTAAGGAAAAGCCGAGAATTTCTACCATTGCAATGAACACCAGACACAGGTATCTAAACGAGTCTGCTCTTCTAGAGTCTATACTCACCTCCTCAACCCCATTCCCTGCAAAGCAGGCAGTGAAACTGCTGAATCTTCACCGCTTGAAAAAGGCATGCATTGGAGCTTACATTTATATGCAGGCATTTCCATGCGCTCTGTTATCCAGCCAGTGCCTGGAGAAATAGTGGATGCGGTGTATTGATGTGTGGACAGGGATAAAGCCCTCGGCAATGGGCCAGGTCACCTCTGCCTCCTGCCTTTCCTTGCCTTGAGAGACAGCTGATAGTGGTAGACTGAAATCTGTCAACGAAGGAAAAGTAGGAGGTTACGAATACTGTCCTCTTGCCTCCAAGAAGCAGCTGGGCGTGCTCCTCATTTCACCTCTCATGGTGGTCAATAGGAATATACCTGCTGGGTGACAAGACTAAGCCCTCCACAGTCAGCTCAGGGCGTCCTGCCCCTGGAACAACAACCAGAAGGCTTTTTGCCACCTCTGTGTTAACACTGCTGCAGAGCAGGACTACCTCCTTTGGACCCATGGGCAGAGGACTCTGATCCTCACAGCGCACGCAGCCAGCACAAACTGGAGGTCCAGCTAGACACCTGACAGAATGTCCCCCAGAGAGTTAGGAAGGCAGTGGGCAGAGTTTCTGGGTCGCATGCAATGGGTTTTGCTCAAGCAGGTCTGTTTGAACTTGTCTTTTCCTCCTTGGACAGTCACGCACTCTTGGAAGGAGCAAATGTCCAACAACAGCAGCTCCATCACCCAGTTTCTCCTCCTGGCGTTTGCAGACATGCGGGAGCTGCAGCTCTTGCACTTCTGGCTCTTCCTGGGCATCTACCTGGCTGCCCTCCTGGGCAACGGCCTCATCATCACCGCCATAGCCTGTGACCACCATCTCCACACCCCCATGTACTTCTTCCTCCTCAACCTCTCCCTCCTCGACTTGGGCTCCATCTCCACCACTGTCCCCAAATCCATGGCCAGTTCCCTCTGGGACACCAGGACCATTTCCTATGGAGGATGTGCTGCCCAGGTCTTTTGGTTTCTCTTCTTTGTTTCTTCAGAGTATTACCTTCTGACCGTCATGGCCTATGACCGCTATGTAGCCATCTGCAAACCCCTGCACTATGTGACCGTCATGGACAGCCGAGCTTGCATCAAAATGGCAGCAGCTGCCTGGGGCAGTGGTTTCCTCAATGCGGTGCTGCACGTTGGAAACACATTTTCCATTCCATTCTGCCAAGGCAATGCTGTGGAGCAGTTCTTCTGTGAAATCCCCCAGCTCCTCAAGCTCTCCTGCTCGCACTCCTACGTCAGGAAAGCTGGGTTTACTGTGGTCAGTCTTTGCGTAGCTTGTGGGTGTTTTCTGTTCCTTGTCCTGTCCTATGTGCAGATATTCACGGTTGTGCTGAGGATCCCCTCTGAGCAGGGACGGCACAAGGCCTTTTCCACGTGCCTCCCTCACGTGGCCGTGGTCTCCCTGTTTGCCAGCTCTGCCATGTTTGCCTACCTGAAGTCCTACTCAAGCTCATCCCCAGCTCTGAATCTTGTGGTGGCTGTTCTGTATGCAGTGGTGCCTCCAGCAGTGAACCCCCTCATCTACAGCATGAGGACTCAGGAGCTCAAAGAGGCACTAAAGAGACTGATCCGCTGTCTGCTGTTGCAGCAGGAATAAGCTGCCCTTCTCTTTCCACAGGCGATTCCAAGTCTGTCTCAGGCCAGGCTTGATTATTTGGTTCTTTTCTTCTCTGCTTGAACATTGCCTTTGGAAACAAGTTTTTGGAGTCACCGTGCTTCTCCAGAGGCAAGAACCTGAGCCTGAGGCTTGGGGAGGGAAGGAGCAAGGTTGACCATCGTCTCAGACCTCAAGGCACTGCTTCTCCTGCCTGTCCCATCCTCCTTAGGAGGCACAGTGGATCAATATCAATTGCAGAATGCTGCTATCAGCTCTCCTCTAAAGTGAAAAGTAATAAAATGTACCCATGAAAATAAAAAATCATGTTTTGTAAAGTGCTCTTTGAAGCCTTCCTCTTAAGCAAAACGTGTCTACAAGGCCCCTTGATGGAGAAACCTGCCAAATCCTCTCCAGGATCTCAAGAAGCTGGGGTGCCTCTCTAAAGTGCCTGTAGAGGAATGCACACAGGATGGGGAATCAACACGATGAGTTAGAGGTCTGTGGGCAGTTGCAGGGCTACGATCTTACTGGCATCATGGGGACATGGTGGGATGGCTCCCACGACTGGAGTGTTGCACAGAGGGATACAGCTCTTTTGGAAGGCCTGTATGGGAAGACGAGGAGGGGGAGTTGCATTTTATGTGAGAGCAGCTGAAGTGGCTGGACATCGGCCTGGGGATGGGTGAGGAGCCAACTGAGAGCTTATGGCTTAGGATTCAAGGGAGGACTAGCTATCTCCAGAGAGCCTTTCCAACCCCAACTATTTTGTGATTCTGTGATGGTGGAATGCCTGGCAGTGTTTCTGAGAACTTTTCTGTCCTTTCCCCACACTGGTTGCACTCCTGGTGCCCGTGGAGCAGAGGCCTCCTTTTGAGGATGACCTCATTCGCCGTGTCACTCTGAGGAAAAGGTGCACCAGGGGTTACAAATGCCAGCAATGCCTCAACACACAGCAGTATCCCCTACCCTGACTGCTGTGTCCAGCTCCTTCCTCCTTGAGGATTTGAGTTGGAAGGGACCTCTGGAGGTCTCCAGTACCATGATATGCTCTGAGCATGGAGAACTTTAGAGTTACATCTGATTGGTCAATGCTTTCTCCAGGTGAGTTTTGAAAATCTTGGGGCCCCTGAACCAGTGCTGATCCACTCTCATGATCATACAAATATATCTCTGTAACTTTGTCTTTCCTTAACCTCCTGTGAAATTTCCCTTCCTGCTTCTTGTCCTTGCAATCTCTTGTCCTTTCCTTTCCGTCATGATCCCCAACCAGATCCTCAGCCCTACTCAGACCGAGGACTGTCACAACCTGCTCTCCAAGCACAGCCCCTCTGGGATCCTCAGGGCCATGCAGGCACACCACGGTGGCCAGCTCCAAGCAGAGGCATAGACTGCAGAGGGATTGTGGTAGTGGTTGTGAGCTGGCACCAGGGCAGAGACAGGGGGGTGGAATAATTGACTGGACTTAGAACGCTGTCAAATTACTTTAGCGCTGCCACCTTAATCAACTTTGCGAAGCTGTTTCAGTGGAAGCCCTGAGAGGGCTCTGACAGGCAATCGTTGACTCTGATGGGTGGCTACATGTACCGTCCTTAGAAAATAAACCGTTTTCTTTTCTAAGACTGGACTGGACTTAGAAGAGAGACTAAGACTGGACTTAGCCGCACCTCGACTCCTCTCTGAGAAGGAGTTTAGAAAGCAAGGGGGTCCTGTCTGAACCTCCTGACTCAACGGGAGGGTTCCCCCCCTCCAGCCACTCCTCAGACTCCTACGCAACAGTGACTTTGAACACAAGAAGGGGCCATGGCAGCGGGTCAGCAGAGAAGAGCTCCAGCAGTGTTAAAGGAGAAGCCGCTGCCCGAGCATTCACACACCATTCAGGGAGTCGCACACACACCGCCCGAGACTTTAACTGCTAGGACCAAAGTCCCTTCGCAGCGGCAGCTCCACTGAGCTGATGGGTGCCCCTTTTCAACTCCTCGCTCACATACACTCGCTCTCGGGTGCTTTCTCTCCCCTCTGGCTCGACCCTAGGTTTCCCGAAGCAGAGCCTCCGAGACGACGCGCGCCAGGTGAATTTATTGGTACAGCAGTGAAAACAGCTCGAGCTGGGTGCCTCCGGAGAGGGAGCCAGAACAAAGAAATCCCTGGGTAATTATACCCTGTAAGGTATATCTGAGGTATATCTAAGGTATCTAAATTCCCCTCCCCTCAGGAGACTGTTCGGACCAATAGTAGTATTTGGGTCTGGGGTCTTCCCGTTCTTCATTGGGCCCTTTCATTGTCTCTTGGCGGGCCGATTCTTCTCTTCTCTCTAAGATCGCAGCTTCTGCTAAGGTTGAAGCCTCCTCATCTTTCTGGTTTGCATGGGTTTGGGGGGCCAAGTCAAAGTTCAGTGCACGGTCGGTGGATCTGGGTGAAAGTTCTTGTGGCCTAAGACTTCAGCAAGCCTTGCTACTAATGCTGAAGTGACTACTACAACAAGCAGCTCCCCTTCGCACCCAGTGGTGCTCCGGAGCGAGGATGGTCACAGAGGAGGGGAGGCACTGGGAGCTGTGGTACCGGGAACCGACACTCGCCACTGTGTCTTGGGGCTCCTGGCAGGCGGTGCTGGTGGCTGCAGCCCCCAAGCTACCCCCAACCCTGTGAGCAGCAGTGAGTCCTCTCCCAACCATTGGGAGCAGCTCTGGCTTCAGAAGGTCTGCTGGCAGAGCTGGGGTTGTGGTGCCCACCCTATGCTTCCAACTCATGGTGCCTCTTGGGATCCCAGAGTCATTGCGGTGACTGGGGTGACAGCCCTGCCTGGCTGGCGTTTGAAGGTAATTTGGGGATGTCCTGGCAGTGTGGCTCATGTTCACATGCTAATCCCTGCACCAGCACAGCCTTGCTGCCCCACATGTGGCCCCCCCAGCCCAACCCTGCAGGCACCACATGGTGCAGGATGCATTCAGGGCTGGGGAAACATCCCCCTGCCGTGGTCTGCACAAGGGACGAAAAATACAAAGGGCCAGGATGGGGGGTGACTTTTGGGGGTTAGAGCCAGCACACAAGGTGGGGGAGGCTGTCCCAAGGACATGTGCTAGGCACACGGACTGACTGAGGGACAGCAGCAAATTCACAGGTCTGCTGGGTCATGCTTCCACAGTGTAAGCCCTCACACAGTGCCAGCCTCCATCTCAACGTCACTCTTCGTGAGGGACGATGGCACAAAGGGATGGGGAGTGGGAAACGCCACGTCCCAGGCCTGGTGGAGCAAGAACTCCTGGCTCTGCACTGTAAGCATGCTTCAGGGTATCCATGGTCTAGAAACAGTTTTGAATTAGCTGAACATGGGCATTTTCTCTGGCGCAAACTCTAGCCCACATCAGATCCCATCTCACCTCTCCGCGATCGTTCTGGTCCTTCCTGGCCCTCTCCTTGTGCTCCCTGCTGGCCCTCGGGAGCTGGGCGGGGATCACTGCTGCTAAGCCCCCTGCCTAAGGGTCTGGGGAGGTGGAAGGTGCTTGAAGGGACTATGGTGCATTTCCAAGGAGAGGAAACGTTCAGTCGTGACTGGGGGTGACATGAATGACTCTCCTGCCTCCCTTCCATGCGCCTGCTGGCACCCCATTTCCTCCTCTGGGACAGCAGAGTCCTTGTTTCCCTGTAGACGCCTGGGTTTCGCACTTTTCCTTGGAGGGACTCCACCTTGCCCAATCTCTCTCTTTATGGTGCTCCAGTCACTGCCCGCCACAGGCCCGTGCCATCCATGGAGATGCCTGGGGTTTCCAGGCAGCTCCAGACTGCCCTCCTTAAGGACATCATCTGTGTGTCACATGTGGAACAGCCCTGGGTATGTACCTCAGCGACTCGGTGACTGCTCACCGTCTCCACTTTCACTAGACACCAACGGGTAAGGCCTAAATGCAACACTCAGTCTCTGACAGGCACCAACAGGACAAGGAGCTCTTTGACCCTGAATCCATGGAGCAACAGGCTCCTTTGGGGAGCATTTGCTCGTGCCTGTTCTCGTCACCAGCTTTGGATGAAGAGCCCAGTCTTCAGGCAGTGCACGGAGGAGACGCCATTTTATTACAAAGATGCTGTGGGAGACAGAGCTGTGATGCAGCGTTCGAAAGATTTTTCCTGACAGTCAGGAGACACAGAGAAGGTTCATTCATCCTTAGCAGTGAAGTGAATCCCAATATTTATGTTATACAGATAATGATAATGACAACGACTAATGAACAAAGCAGGCACCTGCAATGGGATACCATAGGAGTCATTTGTGCAGAGAGAAGGGAAGTCCACAAGTACTGAAAAATGGCCACTAAATCACTTTCCTCAGGGATCCTTGAGCTCCTTGGTCCCCGTGCTGTAGATGAGGGCGTTCACTGTGGGAGGCACCACCGAGTACAGAACTGCTACCACCAGATTCAGGGATGGGGAGGAGATGGAGGGAGGCTTCAGGTAGGCAAACATGGGAGAGCGGGCAAACAGGGAGACCACGGTCAGGTGAGGGAGCCACGTGGAAAAGGCTTTGTGCCGTCCCTGCTCACAGGGCAACCTCAGCGCAGCCATGAAGATCTCCACACAGGACAGCACAACGAAAATACAACACCCGAGTGCTCCAATAGCACTAAATATAAGAACCCCAAATTCCCTGAGTAAGGAGCGTGAGCAGGAGAGCTTGAGGATCTGAGGGATTTCACAAAAGAACTGGTCCACAGCATTGCCTTGGCAGAGCGGTAGTGAAAATGTATTGGTAGTGTGCAGCATGGCATAGGGGAAATCACTGTCCCAGGCAGCTGCTGCCGCTTTGCTGCGAGCTCGGCTGTCCGGGAGGGTCCCATAGCGCAGGGGTTTGGAGATGGCATGTAGCGGTCATAGGCCATGATGGTGAGAAGAGAAAACTCTGCTGACATCAAGAAGGCAAACAGAAACACTTGGGCAGTGCATCCTGCATAGGAAATGTCCCTGGTGTCCCAGAGGGAATTGGCCATGCATATGGGGACAGTGGTGGAGACGGAGCCCAGACCGAGGAAGGAGAGGTTAAAGTGGAAGAAGTACATGGGGGTGTGGAGGCAGCGGTCACAGGCTACGGCGGTGATGCTGAGGCCGTTGCCCAGGAGGGCAGCCAGGTAGATGCCCGGGAAGAGCCAGAGGTGCAAGAGCTGCAGCTCCTGCATGTCTGCTCACGCCAGGAGGAGGAACCGGGTGATGGAGCTGCTGTTGGACATTTGCTGTTGGACTTTTGCTGCCTGAAGGCATCGGGGCTTGTGTAAGAGGGAAGACAGGGAGAAGTTTTGAGAGACTTTTCAAGGAAAACCCCTAAAATCTTCTGCGGTCTCAGTGCCTTCTCCAGCAGAGAGAAATAAATTCCCATCTCCCGCTGCCCAAACAGACAACCAAGATGAGAAACCTCAAAGCACAAACACCTTCCCATTCAAGTCAATGCTGCCTTGGTGTACTTCTCCAAAAGGACCCTCAGAAAGATGCTGGGGGTGATGTGGAGCTGTGAGCAGCCCTGACACACGCAGCACCCTCACGACAGCAGAAGGACCCTGCCCTGCCGGGGGTCACTCCTTTAACCAACAGCTTCTCCCCACAGCACTGTGGGGAGCTCGCTGGGCAGGCTGAGTGCTGACCCTGGCAGGCAGCAGAGTCCCTGCCTGGCACACAGCCTCCTGGGGTGCAGGGACCCTGCTCTGAAGGACAGCCCTGGGCTGGAGCGTGTCCTTCTCCACATGAAAGAAACCCGGAGAGCCATCCTGCCAGATCCTGCCTGCTCTGGGATGTGCCAGCTCTAGGAGACCCCTCCAGAGTACTCAAGTGCATTGCCCTGCAGCCAGAGACTTACTGTGTTAAGGGCCGTGAAGATTTCTCTTCCAGGGAGCTCTCAGCATCCTCCACACTGCCTTTAACCTCTCTCTTACTTCTCTCCTCTCCCCTCGCTGCCTCACGATATGGAGAGGGAAGGTGATAACAATGTCCACAGTGTGGATGGACCGAAGGCTGCCCATCCGCAAAGACTGTCTCTGCAGCACCCTGTCCTTCCTGGAGTTTGTCTTGCAAGCCCCACAGCCCTGCAGAGTTTCTGCAGTCACCAAACATTTCTCTGGACAAGATGTCATTGCGCAGCCTCGTTTCTCTGGCCTTGGAGACTGCGGGGCAGTCTGTGGGCACCTCATTTCCTTGTTACATTAACATCTGCCAAGCACTCCAGCATGTGAAGCAGAGTGGGGGCCCTGGGGCCCTGGTACCATGTTTACCTGTAACGAGTCTGTGCTCAGCCCCGGTGCCTCAGCTCAGATGCTGCAGCGCAAACGTGCACAGGCGGGAGGAGCTGGGGAACAGACAGGAGGAGCTGGAGCCTCCCAGCACTGTGATGGTTTGGGATGAAATTAGATGTGGTGGGACAGCTTGCTCACTTGGGGTGCTGCAGTGGAGGGATAGAGGCTCTGCAGAAGAGGGTGGCCGGGAAGGTGAGGATGGGGGATGTCCCCAGTGTGAAGGGCCAGCTCAGATGTCTGGAGGTCTTGCAGGATGCTTAGCTTCTGTCACTGAGGATTAGAGAGGCCAGTAAGGGTGACATCGTGTTGGCAGTTATGAACCATGCAGTGAGGGTGAGGAAGCAGGAGAAGTCTTCTGGCAGCAGCCCAAGGAAGTCTGCAGGGCAATGAGCCAGTTCCTGTGGGGGACTGTAATTGCCCTGGCATTCACGGACCAGGCAAAACAAGGTGCAAACAGTCTGCAGCACCGCGGGACACCTTCTTAATACAGCTGCCCAGTGGGCCAACAAAGGCCCTGGGTGCTCACCTGGATCCGGTACTGGCAACCAAGGACGAGCTGCTCAGGGGTGTGATAATCACGATAAACAACTCCTCACACACACACACACACAGAGACTGGAAATGGGAATGAAAGAAATGATGTAGGGACAATACTGTCTGAGAGGTGTTGCCATTAGATGACAACAGTTAGAAAGGAGAGAAAAAGTATTGTTCTAACAACTTCATGGCAGACTATAATACTGAGAAATTATAAGTGTCTTGTCAAGGAAGAATGAAGGAAAGGAGTAACATGAAAGAAATAGAGTTTAGCATCATGACGAAGAGGAAGACCTTATTTTAGAGCATGTTAGTGCTGCTGTTGTTAGTGAGGGTAGAAATAAGGCAAATCCCAGGGTGGGTTGTCCCCAGCTGGCAGCTCAGCCCCCACGCAGCTGCTGGCTCAGTCCCCCTGAGCTGGAGGGGGGAGAGCATTGGAAGGGCAAAGTGAGAAAGAGTCGTGGGTGAAGAGAAAGGCAGTTTAATAAGTGAAGCAAAGCTGCGTGCGCAAGCAAAAGGGAGTAAGGAATTGCTATGAGTTTGTTTTGAATGCTCTGCCTTTGGAGAGGGGAGTGAATGGTGTCCTCTTTTGCTGGAGCCATAGAAGGGTTTGGGTTGTAAGGGAGCTGCAAGGTCCTGTAGTTGCAAGCCCCCTGTCACGGGCAGGGAAAGGGGAAGGCGTCCCTGGGTGGGCTCGAACCACCAGCCTTTCGGTTAACAGCCGAACGCGCTAACCAATTGCGCCACAGAGACTCCCAAAGTGAGCTATGGAGTGCTTCCCATCGGCAGGCAGATGCTTGGCCATTTCTGGGGAAGCAGAGCTTCGTCACCCACAGTGGGGACTTGGGAAGAGAAACACCAGAACCCGGAGTGTCCAGAGTGTCCACCCTTCATCCTTCTTTCCCTGAGCACCGGACCTCCCCTCCATGGCATTTCTGGTAGCAGTCCTCTCTCATTCCCTGCCCTCTGCACACCATCCATCTGCAATACAAAGCTGGCCACCAAAGCAACTCCTCCTGCAGCCTTGCACAAGCGCTTACACCTCAAAGAGCACAGACGTGCCTCGGCGAGGTCCTCCCCTCACCAAGATGCACTTCCTCAACTGGTGTTTTTACGATGCACGAATGGTGACTGCAGAAACGTGGTCATCCCCTGAGGATGAGAGGGAAAGCCTTGAGAGCTTCTTAGCTTCTCGGGTAGTGATCAGGCAGTGATTGGCAGTGCGTACGGATGCGAGAGAGGGTGTAGGGAACTCGTCAAGAAGCAAGGCGATGGTTGAGGGCTGTAGCAAATCCTTCCAACCTTGTGTGAGCCCAGCAATGGAAAGCCACTGATGTCTGTGGGTGGAGGAGGAATAGGTCTGCCCTGGGAATGAGGCTGAAGGCCCCTGCACAAAGGAGAGGTTCCCATCCTGTGTGCATGCCTCAGCCTGGGAGATGGGGAATGCCCTCTGCTGTGGGGTGGCTAGACAGTGCTCAACATGCCCCATGAGCTGACCTTCCTCTCTTCCTCTCCTTCACTCCCCATCCTTGGATGCACCTCAGGAAGCTTTTCACTCCTGTAGAGGCCGGTTCATTCTTGCAGTACCTGCAGTTCAGGAACTTGGCACCAGAGGGCTCATTAACATGCAAAATGCCATGCCAAGCCAAGTCTCCCTGCATAATTCTCCCTAATGCTTCAAGTCTCATGGGGCTGAGTTGAGAGACTCCAGGAGTGCAGCCAAACTGAGAAGATTTCAGTAATAAATACTGAAATAGTTTTCCTTTCGCTGAAGGAAAACCTTCAGCGAGATACGTAGGAAGGGACAGGTAGGAACATAATTCAGGATTTGGCTGAAGGCAGCATCAGGCAGACTGCAGAGAGTTGAGAAGGGGCCCTTGAAGGAGTACATGTGGAAAGATGTGACAGGGTAGTGAGAGTCGATGCAGAGGAAGATCAATATTTCTTCTCCTGAACGTAGTATGCGGGCTGGAAATTTCCATGTTGGCACCATGGCATCATGTCACCCACATTAACTGTGGTGATTTCCGTGTATGGGGCTTTATTTATGATAGACCCCAGGCATGGGTCAGTGACTTGAGGCACCACAGCTGTGAGCTGCAACTGCCTTGGGCAGAACTTGTCCTGAGACCAAAGCTCTCCCTCCCTGCTTGGTAATGGCACTAACCAGCCATGTGTCACACAAACGTGGGCACCAAACGAGCTCCACCCACCCGAGCCTTGCACCAGACTTGGATTCAGGGAGGACAGATGTGCCTGAGGGAGGCCTTCCCCTCACCTAGAAGCCTTTCCCAGATTGGTGCTTTGGGATCCATGCATGCTGAATGGAGAGACATGGCCATTTCTGGAAGGGGGGATGGAAAGCCCTGCTGGGAAACCTGGCCGCTGCCTGGTGTGGGTCCAGGGAATCACCCTCCAAGGATGCACATGTTGCTCAGGAAGCTGTCCCAAACCAGAGACTAACTGCAAGAGCAAGGGCTACTTGTCACCCACGGACCCAACCTTTCCTTTTTGCTCTTCCCAGGGAGTTCTCAATCCAGAACTTTAGCTTTCCGCATTGGTCTCCAATGGTGATGTATTTATATTGTTGATGGGATCACCT
The DNA here is from genome assembly GCF_035582795.1 of Mycteria americana. Lineage (NCBI taxonomy): Eukaryota > Metazoa > Chordata > Aves > Ciconiiformes > Ciconiidae > Mycteria > Mycteria americana. The sequence goes on from NW_027445624.1 coordinate 2,044,355, forward strand.
ATCCATCTGGAAGTTGCATTTAGGCGTCTTGCTCATCCTGTGGGACTCAGCATGTAGACCTAAGACATCGTAACAGCTTTTTGCAGAATCACAGAACCACAGAATTACAGAATGACCTGTGGGACCTTTGGAGATCACCTGGTCCAACCCCCTGCTCAAGTAGGGCCATGTGGAGTGCTTACCCAGGACCATGTCCAGGTGACTTTTAACTATCTCCAAGGGTGGAGACACCTCTCTGGGAAACCTCTGCCAGTGCTTGCTCACTCTCACAGTGAAAGAAATGTTCCCTGATGTTCACAGGGACCCTCCTATGTTTCAGTGAGTGCCCATTGCCTCTTGTCCTGTCACTGGGCACCACTGAAAGAGCCTGGCTCCATCCTCTTTGAACCTTCCCTTCAGCTATTTATATATTTTGATTAGATGCCCCTTGAGCCTTCTCTTCCCCAGGCTGGATAGTCCCAGCTCCCTCAGCTTCTCCTAGAGAGATGCTCCAGTCTCTTCATCATCTTTGTGGCCCTTCATTGGCCTCTCTCCAGTGTGTCCATGTCTCTCCTGTACTGAGGAGCCAAGAACTGGACCCACTACTCCAGCTGTGGCCTCATCAGTGCTGAATAAAGGGGAAAGATCACGTCCCCCCAGCTGCTGGCAATATTTGTCAATACAGCCCAGCATACCGTTTGCTTTGTTTCCCACAAGGGCATGTTGCTGGCTCGTGTTCAACTTGGTGTCCACCAGAAGCCCCAGGGCTTTTTCTGCCAAGCTCCTTTCCAGCTGGGAGACCCCCAGCATAGGCTGGTGCATGGGCTTGTTCCTCCCCAGGGGCAGGACTTGGCAGTTCCCCTTGTTGAACTTCATGAGGTTCCTGTCAGCCCATTTCTCCAGCCTGTCCAGGTCCCTCTGGATGGCAACGCAACCCTCTGGTGTATCAGCCACTCCTCCCAGTTTGGTATCCAGGATTAGCTGCTCCATCGTGTTCCCAGGAATTGAGATGAGGCTGACAGGCCTGTAAATTCCAAGTTTGGCTGCGTCATTGGTGCCTACTTGGAAGAGCAGCAGAGAGTAACAGTCCAAGGGCTGGAGTAGCTTCAGCAGCCTCTCAGCAATGCAGCTTTTGATCAAGGACAGCAGAAGGAGTTTTTTAGAAGCTACCAGAGGTTGCTAGCAGCTGGTTGGGAGTCAAGGAATCCTGTGACTCTCCTTATCTAGCACCCTGAGCTTCCTCAGAGGGTACCCAGGATTCCCCTGAGGATCTTAGACAAAGCCCCCATTCCAAAACATTTTCAGGACACTGTTGGGCAAAGCCCTGAGGAACTTGGTGGGCATTCCATGCTCATCCTGATGTGAGTGGAAGGTTGTCTAGGACCTCCAAGGTCCCTTCTGATCTGAATGTTTTGGTGTTTCTCTCACTACTGACGATAGCGCCTGGGATGCTTGGAGTCATGAATTCCTCCTCTGCATGTGGGTTAGCACCAAGCATGGCACCCCCAGCACCAGCCTCTCCTAGTGGTGTGATGTTGCTTCTTGGGCCTGAAACGTTTTGAGTTCAAAGTTTAACTGTGAATGGCTACTTGTTCAGATTGGGCCCTGCACACAGCCTGCGACATCTGTGCATGACATCACGGTGACAAGGGAGAGCGACACCTGCAGAAAGCCATGGCAGGAGGGTGTGATATTCTCACAGCCCTGAAGTCCTTTGCAGATGCAAGAGAAGCCAGCAGGCTTGGAAGAGCCTTAAACACCTCAGGCATGCGTTTGTAGGGTCGGCTTTCTCACTATGGGAGGCTGAGAGAGCTGGATTTGTTCAGTCAGGAGAAAAGGCGGCTTTGGGGAGACCAAGGAACAGCATTCCCACACCTTCCAGGAGGCAACCCAAAGAGTCAGGCTCTTGGTGGTTTTTGGCAGTGTTAGGTTTATGGTTGGACTCGATGATCTTAAAGGTCTTTTCCAACCTATATGATTCTGTGATTCTGTGATTCTGTGATTCACTGCACTTCATGATGGGAGGATGAGGGCCAATGAGCAAGGAGAAGGCTTCCAAGAGAGCTGGGGCCATCTCCATCTTTGGAGGTTTTCAGGCCCCAAACTGAAAAAAGTGCTGTGCAAGCTGGTGTGACCTGATAGCTGGCCCTCCTGGGAGCAGAAGATTGGGCTAGCGACCTCCCGAGGTCCCTTCCCGCCTGAAGGATTCTGTGTTTCCATCTGCTACAGGGCTCTTCCCTTGATGGTGGTAGGCAAAGCACTCAGGTTCCCCGTGACCATGGAAATAAGTCAGACCTAAGGATGGCCAGATCAACTGCAGCTTTGTGTCCCACTCCAGTCGGTCTTTCTCAGGTGAAGGGCTGCTTGGCAGATGACACCCCCAAACAGCCATGACCGTATCCTTGGCTTCACCTTGTCTTTTCTTTTTCCCTCTTTTGCCCCTCTCAAGGTCTTCCCTTTGATCATGCTCATGGCCTCCCATACCAACAGCCCACCTCGGTTTACCCTTTCCTCATTGGCCCTGGTTTTGCCTGCTTTGTACCCTCACTTGGTGTTTCTGGGATGGTCACCATGGTAATAGCTACCTCAGTGTCCAATTTGGTTTAGCTGGTATCTCCTCTTCTACTTTTTTATCTGCTGTGTCTTTTAAATTCCTCATGCTGTGATCTTCTTAGAGACACCACGAGTCAGGTGAGCCATCTGCAGGCACACACTAACAGCTGACACAAGGGAGCTTCAGTCCAAGTGGACCTTGAGGAACTCAGGGATTTGGCCAATAGAAACCTCAAGAAGTTTTCCAAGGAGAAGGGATCTTCTCCTTCTGAACTCCTGATCTTTTGATTTTCTACATTAGGGGGCAAAACAACCCTGTACATCAAGGCAGGTTTGGTCCTGAAGTGGATGAGAGCAACCTTGAGGAGAAGGGCCTGGGCATTACGAGGGATGCCATAGGGGGCAGTGGTGCTAAACATGAATATGGCCATGTGCATATTGGGCTGCACTGAGGGGAGCAAGGCCACCCAGGCAAGGGGCCTTATGACCCCCCACCCCCGACTCAGCACTGGTGTGGCCACATCTGGAATAGTGTGTCCCAGTGTGGGGCTCCCTGTTCTGGAGGAGTGGGGAGGAATTGGAGAGGGCCCATAGGAGGTCTGCCAAGATGGGGCTAGGGGCCATGTGTGGAAAGGGTGAGAGGTGGGGGCTTCGTTGGCCTCATGAAGTGGCGGCTCAGGGAAGTAGAGTAGTAGCTTGGGAAAGCTTGAGGGTTACTTTCAGAGGTGATTGCATGTTTTTTGGTAGTGGGAAAGAGCGTGAGAAAGGAAAAGCACAAGAAAGTGCAGTTGTGGATGTCCAGATGGACGTGAGGAGACAGAAATGTCTCTGGAAGGGTAGCGCTTTGGCCCAACAGGTCACTGAGAGGGAGTCTGGGTTAGCCCATGATTTTGTGTTTGAAGGAGCAGCCAGTGAGGATGGAGGGACATCAGTAAAGGTAGGGACATGGCGGGGGGAGAGCAAGGTGGGGAAGTGTGTTGGATGTCTACAGCCTGCAGGGAAAGAGGCGCAGGCACGGGACAGTGTAGGACAGCCAATGGTGGAGATGGCCAAGGGTGCTGGCAAGGCTGAAAGGCCCTGACAGAACTGAGGTCTTTGTCCCCCTTGGCTATGGCTGCTGTCTCTGCCCCCAAGGCCTATGAGGAGACGCATTGCCCTCATGGCACTGAGGCCACATTGCCTCCTTGCACAAGAGGTGTCATACTGTTGTCCTTCACTTGGCATCACACCCCCTCCCCATCCCAGGAAGAGCCCTGAGCCATGTGTGAGGGACAGGCTCTCCCTGCTGAGGGGCTGGGGTCAGGGCTTGGCATTCGGCTTGACAAAACACACCAAGGCTTTACTCCGCACCAGAGCCACCGGCACTTGGCCTTTGCCTGCTTGGCATCACCGCCTCCAATGTTCTGCTCTAACGAGTCCATGGGGAGGCTGCATTGGCAACGGCCCTCAGTGGGGCTCATTAATACTCCAAGAAACTTCAGCGTTTGCTTCTGACTTTGACTCCTTGAGCAGTTTGTGCAACCTCCTCTCAGCATTGCAGGTCCCTGGACTCAGCATCAGCTACACCATGGGGCTCATTAGAAGGCAGAGAGCCCTCAGGTGCCTTGTCTCTTCCCATAATTTTCTTCAAGTCTTCAAGCCTTCTACAGCTAATTGGAGAGGTTTCAGGAGGGTAGTTAAAGAGGAAGAGTTCAAGGAGCTTTTAAGAGAAAAGGATTTTTACTCTTTAAGGTCATTTTTGTTTATTTTTTTGTTTACAGAAGAAGGAATAGCAGCATTCTGCAAGTGATCTTGATCCAGAGGGTCACCTAAGCAGATACGGGCAGGTATGAAAAGCAGTCCCTTGATGTCAGACACTGTATCAACAACCTTGCTCCTCTCCTCCCCAACCCCACCATTTCTCTCATCAGCCCCCTGCGGGCCACTGGCATCACTTGTCCTCACATCAGCCTTCTCCACTGAAGTCTGCAGCTGGATGTTACAGCTCCTGGGCACCAATTCCCACCTGCTTTCCTCAGAGAAGTGGCTGCACACAGGCACAGGAGGACTTCTCCTCCTTGCCAAAAAGCAACAGTTACACCTGATGTAATCCAACAAGCTTTAAAACACTCTTCTCAACTGTGTGCCAAGTCCAAGCTGCATCGAATGAGGTCCATCTTCCACAAGGGGTATCTGTACGAGAACTGTTTTAGACAGAGAGCTAGGAAAGGACAGCTATAAACATAATTAAGGAGTTGACTCCAGAGTTAATTAGACTTCTCAGAGACGGGGCAAGCTGCTAACTCCCTGAAGCTCAAAGCAGCCACAGGATAGTTTGGAGGTGTCTGAAGGGACAAAGAGCAAGGGGAGGTGGAAATCTGGAGAGCCATGGGAAGGGCCTATGGCCAGTGCATTTTGTATGCACTGGACATTTTATATGCACGGCATTTTATATGCTGTGCCTTTTATTAAAAGCACTCAGGGGTTTTAGCTTGAGCTTGAACCAGTCGTAGTTTGAATACCTCCCAGGACAGAGGCTGCACAGCCTATCTGGGTGACCTGCTCCAATGCTTGGTTGAGCTGATGGTGAAAAAGTTTTTTCCTTATGTCTAGGCTGAACCTCTCCTCTTTCACCTTCCACCCATTGTTTTTGTCCTCCCACCATGCACCATGGTGAAGAGCCTTGCTCTTTATTCTCCATGACCTCCTCCTAGGTAATGACAGGCTGTGATGAGGTCCCCCTAAGCCTTCCCTTCTAGGCCTCTCGGCCACTTGGCCTCTGCTCACCAGCCAAGTGCGCCAGCCCCTGACCATCTTGGGGGCCAGCCTTTCACTGAACCCACTCCAGCTTGCCAACACCTTTCCTGTATGGGGGATCTGAAATATGGATGCAGTATTCAGGATAACCCCTTCCCTCAATCTCCTGGCCATGCTCCTGGTCACAGAGATCAGGACGCCGTTGGCCTCCCTTGCTTCAGGGCACACGGCTGCCTGCTGCCCAGATCGCTGAGCACCAGGACCAATCCCACAGGGCTGCTCCCCAGCCAGAATGCCCCCAGCCTGTGCCAGTGCCATGGTTAGTGCCCTGCAGGGCAAAAACTGGCATTTGTCCTTGTGGGATTTCCTGAGGCTCCTGCCAATACGTGTTCTCCTCCTCCTTGCGATCTTTCCCTAAGCAAAGAGTCCTGGAGACCTTTTCAGTAAAGTCTAAGGCAAATGGAGTCCCTCAGCCCCATCTGCATCCTCTGTTATTAACTCACCCTCCCATTCAGCAGCAGCCCTGCGTTTTCCTTGTTCAGCCTTGGTCTCTAGCGAGCGAGCGAAGCTCTTCTTTTTGCTCTTGACGTTCCTTGCAGCCAGCTCCAGGTGAGATTTGCCTTTCCCAAAATCATACCTGCACAACGAAGGCAATGCACATGAATTCCTTGTTTGTACCTGTCTTTGCTGTTACCCTCTGGACGGTGCTTCGTGGTCCCATCACTACCCTGTCCCTTGGATGGCCAAGCAATGGAACTGCAGATATTGTTCCAGCCCGGCCTCCTCTCTCTTGTGCCTGCACGTCTCGGCCCCAATCCATGCGCCCTGGCTCTGCACCACAACCCCCCTGGTGTGAGTCCTCTCCCTGCATGGTCACACAGCTCAGCTAATTTTGGTGTTGTCCTCTCCCAGGCACTTTCCAGCCTGGCCCAGCCACTCGGCTCTTCTCACCTCCCCAGCGACAGAGCAGCCTGCCTCGAGCTGGTGCACGCAGAAATAGGTTTCATTGGTCATTTCTTCCCCCCTGGAAACACAGAGTTGCTCCTTTCCTCTTCTCCAGGGACATCCCTGTCCCAAGACAGCCTTTCTCCATGGGAATGTATCTGCGCTGGCCTGGCCAGCCACTCGGGCTCCCTCCCCGTGCTCCGTGCAGAGCCCTGAGCTGATGGTGCTGCTCTGCAGAGTGAGCGGGCTGTGGTGCCTGAAAGCCGTGGGGGGACAGTCCCAGGCAGACCCCTCCTGACCATTCACCATATCCATGGGAACCGGTCACCCAGGTCAGGCATCCTTCCCCAACACATCGCCCCATACCCTCCTCCCTGAGCCCATGGAGAACCCAGGAACAGCAGCACAGACTTGTAGGGGCATCATGTCCCCCCGTGTAGGGGAAGAGAAGCCCGACATCTGGACACTGGCGCTGAGGAAATCCCTTTTATTACAGAGGTGCAACACTGGAGACCACCTGTACCATCATGCCAGAGACACGTACAAAGGTCGCTGGGTCAGACAGACTGCGTTCATGTCTCTGCAGAAGTGAAGCAAATGCAGACATTGCTGGACAACCATGATTATCACAAACCAAATGCCCAAAGCAAAGGAGGTTCCTGAGATGAACGGGAAATCCCTGTGAAGAGACATGGGCAGCTTATTGCTGCTGAAAGACAAGTGGCTGAATCAGCTTCTTCAGTGTGTCTTTGAGCTCCTGGATTCTCATGCTGTAGATGAGGGGGTTCAACGCTGGGGGCACCAGCGAGTATAGAGCAGCCATCACCAGATCCCGTGATTGGGAGGAGGTGGAGGGGGCCTTCAGGTAGGCGAACATGCCAGTGCTGACAAGCAGGGAGACCACAGCCAGGTGAGGGAGGCACGTGGAAAAGGCTTTGTGCCATCCCTGCTCAGAAAGGAACCTCAACACGGCCCTGAAGATCTGCACATAGGACAGCACAATGAAAATAAAGCACCCAAAAGCAAGAGAGACATTATCTACAAGAAGTCCTACTTCCCTGAGGTGGGAGTTGGAGCAGGAGAGCTTGAGGATCTGGGGCAGTTCACAGAAGAAGTGGTCAAGGGCATTGCCTTGGCAGAGCGGTAGTGAAAATGTATTGGCAGTGTGCAGCATGGCATAGAGGAAACCACTGCCCCAGGCAGCTGCTGCCATGTGGACACAAGCTCGGCTGTCCAGGAGGGTCCCGTAATGCAGGGGTTTGCAGATGGCAACATAGTGGTCATAGCCATGATGGTGAGAAGAAAATATTGCCCTCCAATCAAGAAGAGAAACCAAAAGACCTGGGCAGCACATCCTCCCTAGGAAATAGTCCTGGTGTCCCAGAGGGAATTGGCCATGGATTTGGGGACAACAGTGGAGATGGAGCCCAAGCCAAGGAGGGAGAGGCTGAGGAGGAAGAAGTACATGGGGGTGTGGAGGCAGTGGTCGCAGGCTATGGTGGTGACGATGAGGATGCTGCCCAGAAGGGCAGACAGGTAGATGGCTGGGAGGAGCCGGAAATGCAAGAGCTTCTGCTGCCGTGTGTCTGCAAACACCATGAGGAGGAACTGGGGGATAGAGCTGCTGTTGGCCATTTGCTGCCTCAGGGCATGGGACACTGTTCAAGAGGGAAAAGAGAATGAGGAGTTACGAGAGAGTTCTCTGAGAAAATCAAAGGAATTTCTCATGGATCCTCCCCCTGCTACACTCACCCCTTTTGTCTTTTCCTCAAGGCCTTCCTTCAGCTCCGTGCCTGGAGCTCTGGTTAGTACTTGCTGAGTGTGCCGTGAGGAGCAGAGCCTCTGCTGACTGGCTGCCCAGGAATCAGCCCTGCTCTGCAGCAGTTGGTTCATAGGAATGGTAGGGGCAGGTGCCAGACCTGAGATGAAGAAGGAAATCACACTCATATGTTATCCTGATAAGAAACCAGCCATGTCTGAGAGCAGAGGGATCCACTACAGACCATTAAATGTCTCACCTCTTCTCAAGGTCTCAGCACCTCACTTCTAGCCAAAACCACACATGGCTCATTTCACCGACCCAACAGCATTTCTTCACTCATAACATCTCTGTGCTTCTCCATGGGGCTTTCAGATTACACAAAGGTGCTATGGGGCAGATTGGCATCCTGGAGGGCAGCTCACAGCTTGGAAGGACACCTCAAGGAGATAGCCAAGTGTCCTACTGATGGTATCTCATGAAGGCATGACATCAGCATTGCTGGGCAGCTGCTCTCAGCCTCTGTGCTCTTCAGAGGGAAATGGGCAAGATGCTGGAGAGCTGCCCCAAGGCTCTGCTGGAGCTCTGGCTGCAGAGGAGGTGGCTCATGCCTTGGACCCCACAGCCCTGAGGGCAGAGGCTTTGCCAGGTGGGAGAGGAGGCAAGGGGGCTTGCTCAGAGGAAGGGGTCTGCATTGGAGGGGATGATACGGAGTTTTCTGAATTCTCCCTCCAGCAACATTTCTGTTTTCAATTTCTTCTCATTCCCTGATGAAATCCCTGCTGCCTGGAGATTTTCCCCCTGGGAGGTGTTTCCCCATCCCATGTCTTTACCCTGGCAGTGCTCACAGCCCCCATCCCAGCCTTTGTGCATTCATCTTTGCTCTACAGAATCTGAGGAAAATAGGAAGGGTACAGAGAGGGTCCTAATTTATCCAAACTGAGGGAAGTGATTCAGGTGAGTCAAGCCAGGCATGTCTTTGTGGTTTGTAGTCCTGGGGCTAGAAGGGCACTCATCTCCCTCCCTTGCCTGCCACAACCCCTCAGCAGGTGGGATTCCTCTTGCCTCCCTTCAGGTGTGCACAAAATAGGCACCTGCAGGTGAGCTGCTTGTCTCATCTGCCCTGCTAATTAATGGGGATGGAGGCCAGGAGTGAGCTCTTCAGATGAAACCCCTGGTGGCATCTGAGGTGCCAGAGGTGGTGCAAGACAGGTGCAGGTAGCTGCAAGCTCTGATGGAGTAGCTCTTAGAGACAGGACAGCACCTGGGGGCATCTTCTGGGAGGCTGGTGGAGCATTCCTTTGGCCAACTAAAAGGTACCTAAAGGGTGTCTCCAAAGAGGATGCAGGCTCTCTCTTCTCAAGGAGCCCATGGAGAAGACGAGGGGCAATGGGTACAAGTTGCACCAGGAGAAGTTTCATGTCGACATAAGAAAGACATTTTTTTAGAGTGAGAACAATCATTCAGTGGGACAACCTCCTCTGGGACGTGGTTGAGTCGCCGTCACTGGAAGGTTTCCAGATGTGATTGGACAGGGTGCTAGCTAATCGCACCTAGGGTCCATGAAAGGATGGACCAGATGATCTTTTGCGGTCCCTTCCAACCTGGGCTGTTCTATGATTCTGTGATTCTATCTGAAGGGACAGCAGATGGCCTATTTAACTGGTAATGGAATCTGTTCCTCTTCATTATGTTCATGGCAGCCTCTTGAAGTATTCAGCTGAGCAAATGCAGTCATGTGCCATAGGGAGAGCTCCATCTCTCTCCTTATGTTCTCCAGCAGCTGTACTTTCTAGAACTCCATTGACTGTGACGGCACTTGTCTCATGGACATCCCTACAATGCCAAAGCTAATTCATGGCAGCTACGTACTTTTACGTACAGGAAATCAGGCAAAAATGCCTGCAGGGATGAGCAAGGACTCCCTGGCAAAACTCAAACAGTAAAAGGAAGCATACAGAGGGTGGAAGCAGGGACAGGCAGCCTGGGAGGAATAGAGAGACATTGTCTTCAGCTTCATCAGCTTCCTGAGCAACATGTGCATCCTTGGAGGGTGATTCCCTGGACCTGCACCAGGCAGCGGCCAGGCTTCCCAGCAGGGCTTTCCATCCCCCCTTCCAGAAATGGCCATGTCTCTCCATTCAGCATGCATGGATCCCAAAGCACCAATTTGGGAAAGGCTTCTAGGTGAGGGGAAGGCCTCCCTCAGGCACATCTGTCCTCCTTGAATCCCAGTCTTGTGCAAGGCTCGGGTGGGTGGAGCTCGTTTGGTGCCCACGTTTGTCTGACACATGGCTGGTTAGTGCCATTACCAAGCAGGGAGGGAGAGCTTTGGTCTCAGGACAAGTTCTGCCCAAGGCAGTTGCAGCTCACAGCTGTGGTGCCTCAAGTCACTGACCCATGCCTGGGGTCTCTCATAAATAAAGCCCCATACACGGAAATCACCACAGTTAATGTGGGTGACATGATGCCGTGGTGCCAACATGGAAATTTCCAGCCCGCATACTACGTTCTGGAGAAGAAATATTGATCTTCCTCTGCATTGACTCTCACTACCCTGTCACATCTTTCTGCATGTACTCCTTCAAGGGCCCCTTCTCAACTTTCTGCAGTCTGCCTGATGCTGCCTTCAGCCAAATCCTGAATTATGTTCCTACCTGTCCCTTCCTACGTATCTCGCTGAAGGTTTTCCACTAAGGTTACCCACTGTGGAAAGTGGACTTCAGTGGAGGCAACTTGGAGTTCATAGGCAGCTGAGGAATGTCTTTTATTTTTTATTAAACTATTCCTTTCTTTTCTTTTCTGTTCTTTTTTTTTTTTTTGGCAGGTAAGAACCATGCTTCTGTGACTGCGCAGCTGGTTCTCCAACTACAGCAGGTGGGAACTGGTGCAAATGCACCTTCAGCTGCAGGCTATGGTGGGAGAAGCTTGGATTTGAGAGAGCATGATGCAAGTCCCAGGTGGCTGATGATAGAAATGGCAGGGTGTGTGGGAGGTGGGGGGACAGAGTTTGCCCACACAGTGTTGTACAGAAAAGATCTTACTTTTCCTACATGTTCAGACTTCATCAGGAGACGCATCAGGAGATGAATAGGAATTGGGGAAGGCTGATATCACTTGTTGTGTAAGCAGAAAAGTGAAGAAAACTGGTGAAAGAAGACATCCTGTTGTATTGATATTTATTCCTGAAATCTTCTCAGTTTGGCTGCACTCCTGGAGTCTCTCAACTCAGCCCCACGAGACTTGAAGCATTAGGGAGAATTATGCAGGGAGACTTGGCTTGGCATGGCATTTTGCATGTTAATGAGCCCTCTGGTGCCAAGTTCCTGAACTGCAGGTACTGCAAGAATGAACCGGCCTCTACAGAACTGGAAAGCTTCCTGAGGTGCATCCAAGGGTGGGGAGTGAAGGAGAGGAAGAGAGGAAGGTCAGCTCATGGGGCATGTTGAGCACTGTCTAGCCACCCCACAGCAGAGGGCATTCCCCATCTCCCAGGCTTAGGCATGCACACAGGATGGGAACCTCTCCTTTGTGCAGGGGCCTTCAGTCACATTCCCAGGGCAGACCTATTCCTCCTCCACCCACAGACATCAGTGGCTTTCTATTGCTGGGCTCACACAAGGTTGGAAGGATTTGCTACAGCCCTCAACCATCGCCTTGCTTCTTGACGAGTTCCCTACACCCTCTCTCACATCCGTACGCACTGCCAATCACTGCCTGATCACTACCCGAGAAGCTAAGAAGCTCTCAAGGCTTTCCCTCTCATCCTCAGGGGATGACCACGTTTCTGCAGTCACCATTCGTGCATCGTAAAAACACCAGTTGAGGAAGTGCATCTTGGTGAGGGGAGGACCTCGCCGAGGCACGTCTGTGCTCTTTGAGGTGTAAGCGCTTGTGCAAGGCTGCAGGAGGAGTTGCTTTGGTGGCCAGCTTTGTATTGCAGATGGATGGTGTGCAGAGGGCAGGGAATGAGAGAGGACTGCTACCAGAAATGCCATGGAGGGGAGGTCCGGTGCTCAGGGAAAGAAGGATGAAGGGTGGACACTCCGGGTTCTGGTGTTTCTCTTCCCAAGTCCCCACTGTGGGTGACGAAGCTCTGCTTCCCCAGAAATGGCCAAGCATCTGCCTGCCGATGGGAAGCACTCCATAGCTCACTTTGGGAGTCTCTGTGGCGCAATTGGTTAGCGCGTTCGGCTGTTAACCGAAAGGCTGGTGGTTCGAGCCCACCCAGGGACGCCTTCCCCTTTCCCTGCCCGTGACAGGGGGCTTGCAACTACAGGACCTTGCAGCTCCCTTACAACCCAAACCCTTCTATGGCTCCAGCAAAAGAGGAGCCCATTCACTCCCCTCTCCAAAGGCAGAGCATTCAAAACAAACTGATAGCAATTCCTTACTCCCTTTTGCTTGTGCACGCACCTTTGCATCACTTATTAAACTGCCTTTCTCTTCACCCAGGACTCTTTCTCTCTTTGCCCTTCCAATGCTCTCCCCCCTCCAGCTCAGGGGGGCTGAGCCAGCAGCTGCGTGGGGGCTGAGCTGCCAGCTGGGGACAACCCACCCTGGGATTTGCCTTATTTCTACTCTCACTAACAACAGCAGCACTAACATGCTCTAAAATAAGGTCTTCCTCTTCTTCATGATGCTAAACTCTATTTCTTTCATGTTACTCCTTTCCTTCATTCTTCCTTGACAAGACACTTATAATTTCTCAGTATTATAGTCTGCCATGAAGTTGTTAGAACAATACTTTTTCTCTCCTTTCTAGCTGTTATCATCTAATGGCAACACCTCTCAGACAGTATTGTCCCTACATCATTTCTTTCATTCCCATTTCCAGTCTCTGTGTGTGTGTGAGGAGTTGTTTATCGTGATTATCACATCCCTGAGCAGCTCGTCCTTGGTTGCCAGTACCGGATCCAGGTGAGCACCCAGGGCCTTTGTTGGCCCACTGGGCAGCTGTATGAAGAAGGTGTCCCGCGGTGCTGCAGACTGTTTGCACCTTGTTTTGCCTGGTCCGTGAATGCCAGGGCAATTACAGTCCCCCACAGGAACTGGCTCATTGCCCTGCAGACTTCCTTGGGCTGCTGCCAGAAGACTTCTCCTGCTTCCTCACCCTCACTGCATGGTTCATAACTGCCAACACGATGTCACCCTTACTGGCCTCTCTAATCCTCAGTGACAGAAGCTAAGCATCCTGCAAGACCTCCAGACATCTGAGCTGCCCCTTCACACTGGGGACATCCCCCATCCTCACCTTCCCGGCCACTCTCTTCTGCAGAGCCTCTATCCCTCTACTGCAGCACCCCAAGTGAGCAAGCTGTCCCACCACATCTAATTTCATCCAAAACCATCACAGTGCTGGGAGGCTCCAGCTCCTCCTGTCTGTTCCCCAGCTCCTCCCGCCTGTGCACGTTTGCGCTGCAGCATCTGAGCTGAGGCACCGGGGCTGAGCACAGACTCGTTACAGGTAAACATGGTACCAGGGCCCCAGGGCCCCCACTCTGCTTCACATGCTGGAGTGCTTGGCAGATGTTAATGTAACAAGGAAATGAGGTGCCCACAGACTGCCCCGCAGTCTCCAAGGCCAGAGAAACGAGGCTGCGCAATGACATCTTGTCCAGAGAAATGTTTGGTGACACTGCAGAAACTCTGCAGGGCTGTGGGGCTTGCAAGACAAACTGCAGGAAGGACAGGGTGCTGCAGAGACAGTCTTTGCGGATGGGCAGCCTTTGGTCCATCCACACTGTGGACATTGTTATCACCTTCCCTCTCCATATCGTGAGGCAGCGAGGGCAGAGGAGAGAAGCAAGAGAGAGGTTAAAGGCAGTGTGGAGTGGGAGGATGCTGAGAGCTCCCTGGAAGAGAAATCTTCACGGCCCTTAACACAGTAAGTCTCTGGCTGCAGGGCAATGCACTTGAGTACTCTGGAGGGGTCTCCTAGAGCTGGCACATCCCAGAGCAGGCAGGATCTGGCAGGATGGCTCTCCGGGTTTCTTTCATGTGGAGAAGGACACGCTCCAGCCCAGGGCTGTCCTTCAGAGCAGGGTCCCTGCACCCCAGGAGGCTGTGTGCCAGGCAGGGACTCTGCTGCCTGCCAGGGTCAGCACTCAGCCTGCCCAGCGAGCTCCCCACAGTGCTGTGGGGAGAAGCTGTTGGTTAAAGGAGTGACCCCCGGCAGGGCAGGGTCCTTCTGCTGTCGTGAGGGTGCTGCGTGTGTCAGGGCTGCTCACAGCTCCACATCACCCCCAGCATCTTTCTGAGGGTCCTTTTGAAGAAGTACACCAAGGCAGCATTGACTTGAATGGGAAGGTGTTTGTGCTTTGAGGTTTCTCATCTTGGTTGTCTGCCTGGGCAGCGGGAGATGGGAATTTATTTCTCTGTGCTGGAGAAGGCACTGAGACCGCAGAAGATTTTAGGGGTTTTCCTTGAAAAGTCTCTCAAAACTTCTCCCTGTCTTCCCTCTTACACAGGCCCCAATGCCTTCAGGCAGCAAAAGTCCAACAGCAAATGTCCAACAGCAGCTCCATCACCCGGTTCCTCCTCCTGGCGTTAGCAGACCTGCAGGAGCTGCAGCTCGTGCACTTCTGGCTCTTCCCGGGCATCTACCTGGCTGCCCTCCTGGGCAACGGCCTCAGCATCACCGCCGTAGCCTGTGACCGCTGCCTCCACACCCCCATGTACTTCTTCCACTTTAACCTCTCCTTCCTCGGTCTGGGCTCCGTGTCCACCACTGTTCCCGTATCCATGGCCAATTCCCTCTGGGACACCAGGGACATTTCCTATGCAGGATGCACTGCCCAAGTGTTTCTGTTTGCCTTCTTGATGTCAGCAGAGTTTTCTCTTCTCACCATCATGGCCTATGACCGCTACATGCCATCTCCAAACCCCTGCGCTGTGGGACCCTCCCGGACAGCCGAGCTCGCAGCAAAGCGGCAGCAGCTGCCTGGGACAGTGATTTCCCCTATGCCATGCTGCACACTACCAATACATTTTCACTACCGCTCTGCCAAGGCAATGCTGTGGACCAGTTCTTTTGTGACATCCCTCAGATCCTCAAGCTCTCCTGCTCACGCTCCTTACTCAGGGAATTTGGGGTTCTTATATTTAGTGCTATTGGAGCACTCGGGTGTTGTATTTTCGTTGTGCTGTCCTGTGTGGAGATCTTCATGGCTGCGCTGAGGTTGCCCTGTGAGCAGGGACGGCACAAAGCCTTTTCCACGTGGCTCCCTCACCTGACCGTGGTCTCCCTGTTTGCCAGCTCTCCCATGTTTGCCTACCTGAAGCCTCCCTCCATCTCCTCCCCATCCCTGAATCTGGTGGTAGCAGTTCTGTACTCGGTGGTGCCTCCCACAGTGAACGCCCTCATCTACAGCACGGGGACCAAGGAGCTCAAGGATCCCTGAGGAAAGTGATTTAGTGGCCATTTTTCAGTACTTGTGGACTTCCCTTCTCTCTGCACAAATGACTCCTATGGTATCCCATTGCAGGTGCCTGCTTTGTTCATTAGTCCTTGTCATTATCATTATCTGTATAACATAAATATTGGGATTCACTTCACTGCTAAGGATGAATGAACCTTCTCTGTGTCTCCTGACTGTCAGGAAAAATCTTTCGAACGCTGCATCACAGCTCTGTCTCCCACAGCATCTTTGTAATAAAATGGCGTCTCCTCCGTGCACTGCCTGAAGACTGGGCTCTTCATCCAAAGCTGGTGACGAGAACAGGCACGAGCAAATGCTCCCCAAAGGAGCCTGTTGGTCCATGGATTCAGGATCAAAGAGCTCCTTGTCCTGTTGGTGCCTGTCAGAGACTGAGTGTTGCATTTAGGCCTTACCCGTTGGTGTCTAGTGAAAGTGGAGACGGTGAGCAGTCACCGAGTCGCTGAGGTACATACCCAGGGCTGTTCCACATGTGACACACAGATGATGTCCTTAAGGAGGGCAGTCTGGAGCTGCCTGGAAACCCCAGGCATCTCCATGGATGGCACGGGCCTGTGGCGGGCAGTGACTGGAGCACCATAAAGAGAGAGATTGGGCAAGGCGGAGTCCCTCAAAGGAAAAGTGCTAAACCCAGGCGTCTACAGGGAAACAAGGACTCTGCTGTCCCAGAGGAGGAAATGGGGCGCCAGCAGGCGCATGGAAGGGAGGCAGGAGAGGCATTCATGTCACCCCCAGTCACGACTGAACGTTTCCTCTCCTTGGAAATGCACCATAGTCCCTTCAAGCACCTTCCACCTCCACAGACCCTCAGGCAGGGGGCTTAGCAGCTGTGATCCCCACCCAGCTCCCGAGGGCCAGCAGGGAGCACAAGGAGAGGGCCAGGAAGGACCATAACGATCGTGGAGAGGTGAGATGGGATCTGATGTGGGCTAGAGTTTGCGCCAGAGAAAATGCCCATGTTCAGCTAATTCAAAACTGTTTCTAGACCATGGATACCCTGAAGCATGCTTACAGTGCAGAGCCAGGAGTTCTTGCTCCACCAGGCCTGGGACGTGGCGTTTCCCACTCCCCATCCCTTTGTGCCATCGTCCCTCACGAAGAGTGACGTTGAGATGGAGGCTGGCACTGTGTCAGGGCTTACACTGTGGAAGCATGACCCAGCAGACCTGTGAATTTGCTGCTGTCCCTTAGTCAGTCCGTGTGCCTAGCACATGTCCTTGGGACAGCCTCCCCCACCTTGTGTGCTGGCTCTAACCCCCAAAAGTCACCCCCCATCCTGGCCCTTTGTATTTTTCGTCCCTTGTGCAGACCACGGCAGGGGGATGTTTCCCCAGCCCTGAATGCATCCTGCACCATGTGGTGCCTGCAGGGTTGGGCTGGGGGGGGCCACATGTGGGGCAGCAAGGCTGTGCTGGTGCAGGGATTAGCATGTGAACATGAGCCACACTGCCAGGACATCCCCAAATTACCTTCAAACGCCAGCCAGGCAGGGCTGTCACCCCAGTCACCGCAATGACTCTGGGATCCCAAGAGGCACCATGAGTTGGAAGCATAGGGTGGGCACCACAACCCCAGCTCTGCCAGCAGACCTTCTGAAGCCAGAGCTGCTCCCAATGGTTGGGAGAGGACTCACTGCTGCTCACAGGGTTGGGGGTGGCTTGGGGGCTGCAGCCACCAGCACCGCCTGCCAGGAGCCCCAAGACACAGCGGCGAGTGTCGGTTCCCGGTACCACAGCTCCCAGTGCCTCCCCTCCTCTGTGACCATCCTCGCTCAGGAGCACCACTGGGTGCGAAGGGGAGCTGCTTGTTGTAGTAGTCACTTCAGCATTAGTAGCAAGGCTTGCTGAAGTCTTAGGCCACAAGAACTTTCACCCAGATCCACCGACCGTGCACTGAACTTTGACTTGGCCCCCAAAACCCATGCAAACCAGAAAGATGAGGAGGCTTCAACCTTAGCAGAAGCTGCGATCTTAGAGAGAAGAGAAGAATCGGCCCGCCAAGAGACAATGAAAGGGCCCAATGAAGAACGGGAAGACCCCAGACCCAAATACTACTATTGGTCCGAAGAGTCTCCTGAGGGGAGGGGAATTTAGATACCTTAGATATACCTCAGATATACCTTACAGGGTATAATTACCCAGGGATTTCTTTGTTCTGGCTCCCTCTCCGGAGGCACCCAGCTCGAGCTGTTTTCACTGCTGTACCAATAAATTCACCTGGCGCGCGTCGTCTCGGAGGCTCTGCTTCGGGAAACCTAGGGTCGAGCCAGAGGGGAGAGAAAGCACCCGAGAGCGAGTGTATGTGAGCGAGGAGTTGAAAAGGGGCACCCATCAGCTCAGTGGAGCTGCTGCTGCGAAGGGACTTTGGTCCTAGCAGTTAAAGTCTCGGGCGGTGTGTGTGCGACTCCCTGAATGGTGTGTGAATGCTCGGGCAGCGGCTTCTCCTTTAACACTGCTGGAGCTCTTCTCTGCTGACCCCCTGCCATGGCCCCTTCTTGTGTTCAAAGTCACTGTTGCGTAGGAGTCTGAGGAGTGGCTGGAGGGGGGGAACCCTCCCGTTGAGTCAGGAGGTTCAGACAGGACCCCCTTGCTTTCTAAACTCCTTCTCAGAGAGGAGTCGAGGTGCAGCTAAGTCCAGTCTTAGTCTCAGACTTGGTCAACGGTTTATTTTCTAAGGACGGTACATGTAGCCACCCATCAGAGTCAACGATTGCCTGTCAGAGCCCTCTCAGGGCTTCCACTGAAACAGCTTCGCAAAGTTGATTAAGGTGGCAGCGCTAAAGTAATTTGACAGCGTTCTAAGTCCAGTCAATTATTCCACACCCCTGTCTCCGCCCTGGTGCCAGCTCACAACCACTACCACAATCCCTCTGCAGTCTATGCCTCTGCTTGGAGCTGGCCACCGTGGTGTGCCTGCATGGCCCTGAGGATCCCAGAGGGGCTGTGCTTGGAGAGCAGGTTGTGACAGTCCTCGGTCTGAGTAGGGCTGAGGATCTGGTTGGGGATCATGACGGAAAGGAAGGGACAAGAGATTGCAAGGACAAGAAGCAGGAAGGGAAATTTCACAGGAGGTTAAGGAAAGACAAAGTTACAGAGATATATTTGTATGATCATGAGAGTGGATCAGCACTGGTTCAGGGGCCCCAAGATTTTCAAAACTCACCTGGAGAAAGCATTGACCAATCAGATGTAACTCTAAAGTTCTCCATGCTCAGAGCATATCATGGTACTGGAGACCTCCAGAGGTCCCTTCCAACTCAAATCCTCAAGGAGGAAGGAGCTGGACACAGCAGTCAGGGTAGGGGATACTGCTGTGTGTTGAGGCATTGCTGGCATTTGTAACCCCTGGTGCACCTTTTCCTCAGAGTGACATGGCGAATGAGGTCATCCTCAAAAGGAGGCCTCTGCTCCACGGGCACCGGGAGTGCAACCAGTGTGGGGAAAGGCCAGAAAAGTTCTCAGAAACACTGCCAGGCATTCCACCATCACAGAATCACAAAATAGTTGGGGTTGGAAAGGCTCTCTGGAGATAGCTAGTCCTCCCTTGAATCCTAAACCATAAGCTCTCAGTTGGCTCCTCACCCATCCCCAGGCCGATGTCCAGCCACTTCAGCTGCTCTCACATAAAATGCAACTCCCCCTCCTCGTCTTCCCATACAGGCCTTCCAAAAGAGCTGTATCCCTCTGTGCAACACTCCAGTCGTGGGAGCCATCCCACCATGTCCCCATGATGCCAGTAAGATGGTAGCCCTGCAACTGCCCACAGACCTCTAACTCATCGTGTTGATTCCCCATCCTGTGTGCATTCCTCTACAGGCACTTTAGAGAGGCACCCCAGCTTCTTGAGATCCTGGAGAGGGTTTGGCAGGTTTCTCCATCAAGGGGCCTTGTAGGCACGTTTTGCTTAAGAGGAAGGCTTCAAAGAGCACTTTACAAAACATGATTTTTTATTTTCATGGCTACATTTTATTACTTTTCACTTTAGAGGAGAGCTGATAGCAGCATTCTGCAATTGATATTGATCCACTGTGCCTCCTAAGGAGGATGGGACAGGCAGGAGAAGCAGTGCCTTGAGGACTGAGACGATGGTCAACCTTGCTCCTTCCCTCCCCAAGCCTCAGGCTCAGGTTCTTGCCTCTGGAGAAGCACGGTGACTCCAAAAAGTAGTTTCTAAAGGCAATGTTCAAGCAGAGAAGAAAAGAACCAAACAATCAAGCCTGGCCTGAGACAAACTTGGAATCGCCTGTGGAAAGAGAAGGGCAGCTTATTCCTGCTGCAACAGCAGACAGCGGATCAGTCTCTTTAGTGCCTCTTTGAGCTCCTGAGTCCTCATGCTGTAGATGAGGGGGTTCACTGCTGGAGGCACCACTGCATACAGAACGGCCACCACAAGATTCAGAGCTGGGGATGAGCTTGAGTGGGACTTCAGGTAGGCAAACATGGCAGAGCTGGCAAACAGGGAGACCACGGCCACGTGAGGGAGGCACGTGGAAAAGGCCTTGTGCCGTCCCTGCTCAGAGGGGATCCTCAGCACAACCGTGAATATCCGCACATAGGACAGGAGAAGGAACAGAAAACACCCACAAGCTACGCAAAGACTGACCACAGTAAACCCAGCTTTCCTGACGTAGGAGTGCGAGCAGGAGAGCTTGAGGAGCTGGGGGATTTCACAGAAGAACTGCTCCACAGCATTGCCTTGGCAGAATGGAATGGAAAATGTGTTTCCAACGTGCAGCACCGCATTGAGGAAACCACTGCCCCAGGCAGCTGCTGCCATTTTGATGCAAGCTCGGCTGTCCATGACGGTCACATAGTGCAGGGGTTTGCAGATGGCGACATAGCGGTCATAGGCCATGACGGTCAGAAGATAATACTCTGAAGAAACAAAGAAGAGAAACCAAAAGACCTGGGCAGCACATCCTCCATAGGAAATGGTCCTGGTGTCCCAGAGGGAATTGGCCATGGATTTGGGGACAGTGGTGGAGATGGAGCCCAAGTCGAGGAGGGAGAGGTTGAGGAGGAAGAAGTACATGGGGGTGTGGAGATGGTGGTCACAGGCTATGGCGGTGATGATGAGGCCGTTGCCCAGGAGGGCAGCCAGGTAGATGCCCAGGAAGAGCCAGAAGTGCAAGAGCTGCAGCTCCCGCATGTCTGCAAACGCCAGGAGGAGGAACTGGGTGATGGAGCTGCTGTTGTTGGACATTTGCTCCTTCCAAGAGTGCGTGACTGTCCAAGGAGGAAAAGACAAGTTCAAACAGACCTGCTTGAGCAAAACCCATTGCATGCGACCCAGAAACTCTGCCCACTGCCTTCCTAGCTCTCTGGGGGACATTCTGTCAGGTGTCTAGCTGGACCTCCAGTTTGTGCTGGCTGCGTGAGCTGTGAGGATCAGAGTCCTCTGCCCATGGGTCCAAAGGAGGTAGTCCTGCTCTGCAGCAGTGTTAACACAGAGGTGGCAAAAAGCCTTCTGATTGTTGTTCCAGGGGCAGGACGCCCTGAGCTGACTGCGGAGGGCTTAGTCTTGTCACCCGGCAGGTAAATTCCTATTGACCACCATGAGAGGTGAAATGAGGAGCACGCCCAGCTGCTTCCTGGAGGCAAGAGGACAGTATTCATATCCTCCTACTTTTCCTTCGTTGACAGATTTCAGTCTACCACTATCAGCTGTCTCTCAAGGCAAGGAAAGGCAGGAGGCAGAGGTGACCTGGCCCATTGCCGAGGGCTTTATCCCTGTCCACACATCAATACACCGCATCCACTATTTCTCCAGGCACTGGCTGGATAACAGAGCGCAAGAAATGCCTGCATAGAAATGTAAGCTCCAATGCATGCCTTTTTCAAGCGGTGAAGATTCAGCAGTTTCACTGCCTGCTTTGCAGGGAATGGGGTTGAGGAGGTGAGTATAGACTCTAGAAGAGCAGACTCGTTTAGATACCTGTGTCTGGTGTTCATTGCAATGGTAGAAATTCTCGGCTTTTCCTTAGCTCTCAGGGTAAACACTGGGCAGTCACTCGAGACCAAAAAAGCTCCCTGTAACCTAGTGCAGCCTCAAGAGAGCGGCTGCGCTCAGTGGTCTTGCTCACAACTGCCCTGTGCTGGCACCTCTCTCAGCTAGAGGACGATTGCACTCAGAGCTCACTCTGCAAAGGAATCTAGACTGTGCAAAGAAGAGAGGAGTCCAGTTTCAGAGGGCAGATCTCCAGAGAGCTGTCTCGTTCTCAGCCCTGATAGGGAGAGAGTGGCAGGGAGGATGTGAAGAGGCTCCTGCCTCAGATGAGCAAACCAGGGACTGTCAGCTACCAGAAGGACCTTGCAGGAGAGCTGTGCTCTTCTGCAGCACTACCCACAGCCTGCCAGGACACGCCAGGGGGACAGTCAGGTGTCCTGAAGGTGGGGGTCTCTTTAAAAGAGAGTGGGCTCATTCCCCAACCCCACACGCTGCATTGCCACAGCTCCACACTTTAGAAGTGGGGTTGGACGTCTCACTGCCGTAAAGGAAGTCACCTGCATGGAAGGACTCTCAGGGCCAGTAGCTGAACCGCAGCTGAGCGCCCTGCCCTTTGTCCCATCGATCTTGAAAAGAGGGACCAGAGCAGCAGGGAGAGATGGAGAAACAGGGATCGTGGCCGTGCTCCTCCTGCCAAAGGAGGCATGGAGAGAGCGAGAGACAGGCGGGCTCTCAGGAAAGCCTTCCCCCGTATCAACGTCCGGATGGTGACATTGCCAGCCAGTTGCTCTCAGCCCCTTTGTCATGCAGCAGGAAAAGAGCACGTTGCGGGAGAGATGCACCTCTCTTCTGCTGGAGACCTAACTGCAGAGGAGGAGACTCATGCCTTAGACCCCATGGCCTGGAGGGTAGAGCCCTCTGTTGGGTGGGAGAGGAGACAAGGGGGGCCGTGCTCAGAGGCAGGTGTCTGCAGCGGACAGGCTGAAAGGGAATGGTCCAGATCCCGTCTCCCACAAGAGAGGAGCAGAGCTGTTTCTCTGCCCCTGTGCCTTTTCCCTGTCCATGCTCACAGACCCCATCCCACCCTCTGTGTGCTCAGTTCTGCCCTCCACAAACCTCCCGGGAGAGAGGTTTTCAGGAGCAGCTCTGTGTTTGCAGCTGCTAAGGAGCAGTTCAGAAAAGCCCTGATGAGAATGATGGCAACTGCCAAGGAGATGTTGGTGCTGCCTATAGGTTGGGGGGGCAGGGGAGGCTGAAGGGACTTCCTGAGGTTCCTCACACACCTCTTGATCTTTCAGAGTAACATTTTAGGAGTCTCACCCCCAAACCTAAACCCCTAATACTGTTTCCATCTCACTATTGACAATGGGGAAAAACTGAAAAAAAAAAAAAAAAACAACACAAAAAACCCTACAAAAAACCCAAAACCCAAACCCAAAGCAACCCAAAGTCAGGCAAGAGCTTTCAGGTACCTGGTGACTTTACCTTCCCCTTGAAAAGTCCCCATCTAGAAATGGTTAGCTAGAGCTGCGAGCATCCCTGTCCCACATAACACCCTCCGGATGGAAGAATGACCCTGCCCTGCCAGGGGTTGCTCCTTTCACCCAGACCTTCTGCAGGGCTGTGGGGAGTTCCCCCTTCTCAGTCACCCCTGAGAAGCTGTGAGAGCCATCCTGACAGATCCCATGCCCGTCAGATGTGGCAGCTTCGGAAGACCTCTTTGGGAACAGCAGCTGCGCTGCCCTGCAGCCAGAGACTTACTGTCTCAAGGACTGGGAAGATCTCCCCAGCTATGAGCCCTCCTCCGTCCTCCCACTCCAGGCTGCCTTTTACTTCTCTCCGAGCTGCTCATCCTGTCTCGTCACCTGCAGGCAGTGCCCTGAGCCCTGCTGCTCTTTGCAGAGGAGCTGCTGCTGGACTCGGCTGTCTTTCTGCAGGTGCCATGCATCCGTTGCCATGAGCTCTCTCAGTCCCAGGAGCTTGTGCCAGCCCAGGAGCACAAGGGCAGCTGCAGGTGTGACTTCCTCTGCCCCACAGACTCCTTGAGGAGCTCCCTGGTCTCCAGTGCTGACAAAGCAGCAGGGTCCCTCCTGGGGAACCTTCTTGGAAGGAGGCTGAAGTAAACACCTACATCATGTCTCTAATCTGGGGAGAGAGCGGCAGAGTCCAGCCGTGTGGTTTGTCCTTTCAGAGAACGGTTGACTAAAAGAGGTGACAAGTTCTCCCTCTGAAAACCCCTATTCCTCCCCAAATACTAGGCAGTGAGAGGGAGGGGTTTGTTTCCCCATGGAAGGCAGTGATGCAACTGAGTCAATGCAGAAGTCAGACTTTGGTTACAGGCTTCCAGGCTCTCAGGTGATTCATCTCCCTCCAGTTCATGCCACAAACCCACAGGAGCTGTGATTCCCTTTCCCTCAGGCCAGGTGTGCAGAAAAGAGGTGTCTGCATGGGAGCTCCTTGACTAAGCTCCCACTAGAGCCAATGGAGATGGAGGGAGGGAGTCAGTTGCTCACGCAAAGCCCCTTGGTGACATTTCAGGGCGTTGGTGGGTTGAGCATGGCCAGCCACTAAGCACGCACCCATTTGTTCCCTTGCTCCCTTCCCCCCTTCCCCAGCGGGATGGGAGAGAAGCAAAAAAGCCCCCCTTCATCTGGGTGGACAGGGCTCTGAGCAGCGTGATCTAGTGAAAGATGTCCCTGAGCAATGGCAGGGGGTTGGACTCCATGATCTTTAAAGGCCCCTTCCGACTAAAACCGTTCTATGATTCTATGAAGAGAGCATGGTACTGCAGGGGCTGCGCCCAAGAGTGCTGAGAGAACAGGTCCATGTCACAGGGAGGCCATTCTGTATCATCCTCGAATGGTGGTGGAGATGAAGGGACCCATCTGATCATTGGTGAAAAGCAAATGTTGCACAAAAAGTGTGTCACAGAGCATGTCCTCCTGGGTCACATTTCTGGGCCAGGAAGAAGACAGTGACTGAGAACAGCCAGCATGGCTTTGTGTAGGGTGGATCACAGCCAAGCTACACTTCTGCCTTTTCTGATGACAGGGCTGGATTTCTGCACCAGGGAAGAGCAGTAGATGTCATTTGCCTTGCCTTGAGCAAGGCTTTTAACACCATCCCCCACAAGAGCCTTGTCTCCAAGGTAGCACATAATGGGCTGCATTGGTGAATATGTACGTTGGTTAAAAGTGGTCAGAGAGTTGCTCTCGGAAAGTCAGTTAATGGGAAATATTGCAGCTGGAGGCTGGTGGCAACAAGGGGAGTCCTGGAGTGTCCTGGGACCCGTCTGGTTTAACATTTTTCTAATGACCTGGAGGTCTTTCTTGTGAAGTCTGCACACCTGATACCCAGGTGGTGGGACTGGTTGACACACCAGGGCAAGGCTGCCATCCAGAAGGACCTAGGTAGGCTCAAAGGCACGGGCCAACAGGAGCCTCATGAAAACCAGCACGGAGAAATGCAGAGTCCCGCACCAGAGGTGGACTGAGCCCCTGCAATGGTACAGGCTGGGGACTACCTGTCTTGGGAGTAGCTCTGCAGAAAAGGTGCTGGAGTTCCTGAGGGCCATTAGGCAAAAGACAAGTCAGCACTGAGGAAGGCCAGCAGTGTGGTGGGCTATATGAAGAGGAGCATAGCCAGGAGACTGGGCATGTGTTGATCGTCCTCTACTCAGGACTCGTTAGACTACTGGTAGGTACTGCATCCAGATTTGTGGCCCTCAATAAAAGGGAGAGAGATCAGGAAACTGGAGTGAGTTCAACAGAGGGCCACCAAGATGGTCTAGGGCTGGGGCACTTGCCTTCTGAGAAGGGGCTGAAGGAGCTGAGCTTGTTCAGCCTGCGGAAGGGAAAGCTTCAGGGGCACCTCAGAGCAGCCCATGGCTTTTGAATGCCTGCATCTTCGTAGCAGACAGAGCCAGACTCTTCACTGTGATGCATAGTGCAGGATGACGGAGAAGTTCAAGCTTTTCCCCATCCTGCCTGGAGGGCCGGGACACTTGTTTCACACAGTAGTCAGGGTCAGGTGGGGGTGCAGATAGTGTGAGTGGAGGAAATGCCTTGGGCTCCAATGAAAGCTCAAAATTTGAACTGCACGACTCCATTGGCTGCAAGTAGACATGAGTTACTTGACGCAACTGTGAATTTACACCTAGCTGGTCGAGTTTTCTTAAGCATCTCACTGAGAGAAGCAGTGGTGGGGAAGAGGAGAGCACTCCCTAGTTTCCCAAATCCCAGGGTGGTTGCCAAGCCATCCCTTTCTTATCCTCTGCCATCCCATTCCCTGGGAAGCACATCTGCTGGAGCTCCAGACTGTAAGCGTTGGGGTGTCTCTATGTTTTGCATAAGACAAGTCTTAGTCTTCCTAAAGACCTATCTTTGCAAAATAGCAGTCCGTGTCTCCATTAGTCCTGCCGAGCATCTTCTGTCGGCAAGGTCGAAGTAAGCGATATGATCAACACCAGGCAGGATTTCCCATCCTAAAGTGCACATCTAAAATGGATCAGAGGGTGGGCTTGCAAAACTGACACCGTGAGTCTTCAGGTGGCACGGGCACTGCTGATTCCTCCTCCAGGAAGCCGCATAAAAGAAGCCCCCGGGGAGTGCCAGGGAGCAGGAGCGCTGCAAGCAGCAGTTTGCACAGCACTTTGCATGGAAGGGCGCGTGAGAAGGGCAGCGCACTCTTCCAGTGGTGGGGCTGCTGCCTGCTCTGCTCAAAGGCAGGCTTAGGCTGCGGCCCCACTGATCACCCCAGCTAGCTGTCAGCTGTGCAAACCTACCCAGCAGCTTGAGGTCTCCAGGGAATTAGAAAGGGTTCTTAGGCAGTGCTTTGAGGTCATCAGAAGCATGGTGGCAGAAACCAGGTGAGGGCTGTGCTCTGCAGCAGCTGGGCACCATCTCCCTAGCCAGCCTAGCCTGGGATGAGTGGAGGTGGCCACTCAGACAGGGCTTCCTCTCAGGGAAGCTGCAGTCCAGGTGGAGGGCAGGAAAGTCTGTACCCCACGCTCCTGGGTGGAGGAGGGTGCAAGCTCCACCTGCGCAAGGTGTGCTCTGGTGGAGTCCCTCCGGCAGCGAGTGGAGGAGCTGCGGGAAGCAGTCAGGAGGTGATGCCGTATAAGAGAGGCGGAACAAGAAATAGACAGAATCTTATTTGAGGCATTGCAAGAAGAAATATTGGAAGCCCTGTGAGAGACTGAAAGAGTTAATGTCTCAAACATTGTGGCGAGGCACGGCGCTATTTGCATGGCGCCTGCAGGTCGGCGAGCACGGGGTGGGGGAGAGGGGGAGCAGGATGTGCGGGATGTGGAGAGCTCGTCGGAGGATGCACGGTTCTGGGTTCTGCCGGACCTTACCATGTATGGCCAGAGGTCACAGAGTTGATCTGAGGAAGGGGCTTGCAACCACCCGAGAGACCCCTTGTGACCACCCCCTCCCCCAGCACCTGCGCAGAATCACAGAATCACAGAATCACAGAATCACAGAATCATATAGGCTGGAAAAGACCTTTAAGATCATCGAGTCCAACCATAAACCTAACACTGCCAAAAACCACCACTACACCATGTCTCTAAGTACCTCATCCAAACGTCCTTTAAATACCTCCAGGGATGGCGACTCAACCACTTCCCTGGGCAGCCTGTTCCAATGCTTTATAACCCTCTCGGTGAAGAAAAATTTCCTAATATCCAGTCTAAACCTCCCCTGGTGCAACTTGAGGCCATTGCCTCTTGTCCTATCACTTGTTACCTGGGAGAAGAGACCGACCCCCACCTCTCTACACCCTCCTTTCAGGTAGTTGTAGAGAGCGATGAGGTCTCCCCTCAGCCTCCTTTTCTCCAGGCTAAACAGTCCCAGCTCCCTCAGCCGCTCCTCATAGGACTTCTGCTCCAGACCCTTCACCAGCTTCGTTGCCCTTCTCTGGACACGCTCCAGTACCTCAATATCCCTCTTGTAGTGGGGGGCCCAAAACTGAACACAGCATTCGAGGTGCGGCCTCACCAGTGCCGAGTACAGGGGATCATCACTGCCCTAGTCCTGCTGGCCACGCTATTTTTGATACAAGCCAGGATTGGATACAATCCTGGATACAATTTTGGATACAAATTTGCATACAATTGGATACAATCCTGGATACAATTTTGATACAAGCCAGAAGATGGAGATCTTTCTAGAACAAGAACCATGTCAGTCCTGAAGGGGCGTACCTGGACGTCGGGATTTGCTTATAAAAGACACACCCTCCAGGGAAACACGCACGCACCCACCACTGGAGGATTGCCACGTCTGTCATCATCATCACGGGATCCAAGGGTGGTGATACTTTTTCTTTCTCTTTCCTCCTCTCTTTTCCTTTCCTTTTCTCGCTTCTCTCTCCCTCTACTCTTCCAATATATGCAAGTTTGGGATAAATTGTGACAGGTTGCCCGGAAAATCGCTCCATTGCCAAATTGCCTCTGTTTGTTCGTTGAGCTCACCAGTTCGTTCAGTTTGTCCGTTTGTGGAATTCGCCAGTTAATAAAGTTGCTGGCCAGCCTGTTCCTCTGAGTCATTGTCGTGACTGTACCGACCACGCGGCTCTTTCGAGCAGAGATCGGCTTTTGTCAGTACACAAACCGTCGGGGAATCGAAAAGATTCACCCCTCTCGCAACCCACCGAGTGGGACAAGACAACCCCATGGCACTGACCTCCAAGGACTACCAGGCAAGGAGTGTCAACAGTGAATAGACAGCATCTTGGAGAAGGAGGCACCATGGTCTCTGGTGACCCATGGCAGCAGGATATCACGTCCAGCCGTTTCCCCCTACGTACCAACCAGCAACAGATACAAAGTCTTGGCAGTACATGAAGCCAATGGGCAAGATTCCCAGGGAGAAACCTCAGCAGTTGCCCATCCCATAAAGGAGCTCCATCCATCTGAGCTGCCCCTTGACACAGAGGCCATCCTCCGTCCTCGTCTTCCCTGCCACTCTCTCCTGCAGAGCCTATATCCCTCCACTGCTGCAGCCCAGTTGAACAAGTTGTCTCGCCACATCTCATTTCATTCCAAAGTGTCACAGCGCTCAGAAGCTTCAGCTCCGTCTGTGTGTGCTCCAGCTCCTCCTGGCTGTGCACATTGGGGCTCAAGAGCTCAGCACCTCAGCTGTGGCAAGAGATGGTGCTGGCTATCCCAAGCACCTCGCGTAGCACTATTCGCCTTTCTTAGGGCATTAAAAGAGAGCCCGGAATTAAAGAAGGTCTCCTCAGTTCAGAGATTTGGATATGTCTATGTTTTGCAGTAACTGGTGCTCTAGTAAACACACTGGAAGGAGCCGAGAAGGGGCTGTGCCATGGGGTGGTGTTGGAGTTCAGATGATGGCACACTGGCACCAGACCCCTTTGGGAGGCCCTGGGGTGTCTGTCCCACGCCAGCTCCAACAGGGCACAGCTTTCCTGGAGGCCCTGTGCTGTGTTTGCCTGCAGAATGGAGTTGTATTAGGCACTCCAGGCAGCTGGCCAGGCAGTGGAGGCTTTTTTTAAAATGTAGTTAAAATGAGAGCCCTGAAATAAATAAGATGTCTTCAGTGCAGGGATGTGGACATGTTAAGATATTTTAGTGGAGGCCCTCAGGCAGTGGGTGGAGGAGCTGCAGGAGGAAGTCAGCAGGTGACGCTGTCTTAGAGAAGGGGGTGGCTTTGCAGTGACTGGTGCTCTAGTAAATGCACTGGATAGAGAGAGACCCGGGTCTCCTTCCGGTGCACTCCTGCATTTGCTCAGCTCAAGAGCTCTGTGTGCTCCAGAGATATATGTGACAAGGTGCACGCAGGTGCCCTAAACGTACAGGTCGGTGTCATTTAGGATGGCCAAGGAAATCCCCCTTCCACCTCTGGCCCTCAGCTGATGCTCGGGAAGGATGGGGGTATTCTCAGAGATTTTCCATCACAGCTTGCAAACACTTGCACACGTCTTAGACCAACCCTGGCCCCTCAGTCATCACCAAGTGTGTGTGGGTGAGCAACTGAGCGCCCACAGAATAAAGACGAGGGGCTCAGAGCAGGGGCTCACCTGCAGGCAACGCTTTTGTGCACCCCTGAACTGAAGCAAGAGGAATCCCATCTGCTGTGGCTGTGTGGGGTGCATGGAGGGAGCTGAGTCGTGCTTCTTCCAGCTGGGAAGGAGATGCCTACATTGCCTCAGCTGAACCACTGCCCAGCACAGGGGAAGCCAAGCCCTCCCTGTCCCTGTCTGTCTGTCCTTCGTCTTATGGGACAGGACCTGCGGTGTCCAGAGGGGAACATTTACACCTCTCGCAGACAACCATGCTCTGGCAGGACAATTTCTGCTGCAGGAATCAGTCCCCCTCCAATGTTTAGAGAGGCACCATTAGTGATGCTTTTGTTGACTCCAAAGTACATTCCCCAGGGATGATCCTGCTGCCTTTCGGCGGTGTCAGCCCTGGAGCCCCGGGGACACCTCGAGGGAGCCCAGAGGGGGCAGAGAAAGTGGCGCCTTGGGTTGGTCCTCTGCTGCTGAGCTGCGGTGGGGTCCTGAGACGGAGGAAGCTCACGGCAAGCATGCAGTGCTTCAGGCAGACAGCTCTGCCCAGGAGCAGATGCTCTGCAGAGCACAGCAGGGCTGAGACACTGCCTGCAGGCAGCAAGGGGAGATAGATGAGAGTTTAAAGGCAGTGTGGAGTGGGAGGATGCTGAGAGCTCACTGGAGGAGAAATCTTCACAGCCCTTAACACAGTAAGTTTCAGGCTACAGGGCCAGCAGAGTATGCTGGAGGGGTCTCCTAGAGCTGGCAGATCCCAGAGCAGGTAGGATCTGGCAGGATGGCTCTCCGGGTTTCTTGTGTGTGGAGAAGGTTGTGCTGCAGAGCAGGGCTTCCCTGCTGCACCCTCAGAGGGACAGGGCACGACCACCCCCTTCTTCTAGGGAGGCCTGCAGGGGTGTGCAGCTGGGTGTGCAGGCAGGGGTGCCCAGGGCTGTCCTTCAGAGCAGGGGTCCTGCACCCCAGGAGGCTGTGTGCTGCTGCAGGGACTCTGCTGCCTGCCAGGGTCAGCACTCAGCCTGCCCAGGAAGCTCCCCACAGTGCTGCGGGGAGAAGCTGTGGGTGGAAGGATTTGACACCCCAGCAGGGCAGGGCTCTTCTGCTGCTGAGAGGGTGCTGCGTGGCTCAGGGCTGCTCACAGCTCCACATCACCCCCAGGATCTTTCTGAAGATCCTTTTGAAGAAGTGCAACAAGGCAGCATTGACTTGAAAGGGAAGGTTTGTGCTTTGAGGTTTCTCTTCTTGGTTGTCTGGATAGGCAGGGGGAGATGGGAATTTATTTCTCTGTGCTGCAGAAGGCACTGAGACCGCAAATCTTCTTAGGGCTTGTCTGAGCTTCTCCTTCACCCCTGCACACACAGAGATGCCCCTGTTCAGCGCCTGCTGCCAGGAGGTGTCTGCAGGGCAGACCTGACCACACTGTTGTTGGGATGGGGTCTGTGAGTACTGACAGGGAGCAGATGTGGGGACAGAGAATGAGCTCCTGCCAGGAGGGACAGGTCCAGGCAGCAGAGACATAGGCTCGGAGGGACAGGGAGCCGCTACCGGAAATGCTGAGGGCAGGGGATTTGGGAATGTCCCTGCCGTCCCCTGCAGTGCAGACACCTTCCCTGGTCTCCTCTCCCACCCAGCAGATCTTCTGCCCCCTGTTCCCAGGCTGGGTCACCCCCTTGGAGTCCTGACCCTTGATGAGTTTAGACTCACCAGTACCCATCTCTCTCGCCCTTTTCCGCCTCCCTCAGCAGAAGCATTGGGGCATTTCTCCGTGTTTTGCCTCCTGTCTGTGCTGCCCTTGTTCTTGCCCTCAGAGCCTCTGGGGAGGAGGGTTTCAGCTGCAGGTCACATACTGAAACGTTGGCTCCTGCCCTGTAAACATGTCCATGGGAACAAAGTGCCCCAGCCCATCCTAAGCCGAGGGCTCTGGGCGATACAGTGCTTGGGGCCGGGGAATGAGCTGGCTCTGTCTGGTCACTACAGTTTTAGGCCATCCAACAGTCTCTCTGGGGTTGTCATGTTGGAAGATGCTGAACAGCCCTTCTGCATTACGAGTGCATTATATGTGACGTAAATTGTGATTTCACACCCTTTCCGTGGTACCCTCTGCTACACAGAAGGGCTGACCCCTCTGGAGCTGATGGGCAGAGGCCACTGCTCGTAGCAACACACTCAGCCTGCACAAGCCAGAGCTCCAGCCAGCGAGACGAGCAAGGACGGAGGTAATGTGTGTTTGGGTGGGAACAAGGAACAAGGCAGGGGAGTGTTGGCTAATACATAGAGATTTTCTCAAAGAAGCCTGTCCTAACTTCTCAGTGTGCTTTCCTCTTTGGACAGGTCCCCATGCCCTGAGGCAGCAAATGGCCAACAGCAGCTCCATCACCCAGTTCCTCCTCCTGCCATTCACGGACACATGGGAGCTGCAGCTCTTGCACTTCTGGCTCTTCCTGGGCATCTACCTGGCTGCCCTCCTGGGCAACGGCCTCATCATCACCGCCGTAGCCTGTGACTGCCGCCTCCACACCCCCATGTACTTCTTCCTCTTCAACCTCTCCTTCCTTGACCTGGGCTCCATCTCTACCACTGTCCCCAAATCCATGGCCAATTCCCTCTGGGACACCAGGGCTATTTCCTATGCAGGATGCACTGCCCAAGTGTTTCTGTTTGCCTTCTTGATTACAGCAGAGATTTCTCTTCTCACCATCATGGCCTATGACCGCTACGTTGCCATCTGCAAACCCTTGCACTATGGGACGCTCCTGGGCAGCAGAGCTTGTGCCAACATGGCAGCAGCTGCCTGGGGCAGTGGTTTTCTCAATGCTATGGTGCACACTGCCAATACATTTTCACTACCACTCTGCCAAGGCAATGCCATAAACCAGTTCTTCTGTGAACTGCCCCAGATCCTCAATCTCTCCTGCTCCAATTCCTACCTCAGGGAAGTTGGGGTTGTTTTGGTTGGTATCTGTTTAACATCTGGGTGTTTTATTTTCATTGGACTGTCCTATGTGCAGATCTTCAGGGCTGTGCTGAGGATCCCCTCTGAGCAGGGACGGCACAAAGTCTTTTCCACGTGCCTTCCTCACCTGGCTGTGGTCTCCCTGTTTTTCAGCACTGCCATGTTTGCCTACCTGAAGCCCCCTTCCATCGCTTCCCCTTCCCTAGATCTGGTGATGGCTGTTCTGTACTCAGTGGTACCTCCAACGTTGAACCCCCTCATCTACAGCATGAGGAACAAGGAGCTCAAGGATGCCATTAGGAAAGTGATTTCATGGATGTTTCTCCATAGTGATAAACTTCCCTTCTCTCTGCACAAATGACTCCCTAGGTATCTCATTCCAGGCCTGTCCTTTTGTCTTTTTTATTATTATCGCTATCATCGTTAGAATTATCATCATTATCGTTATCACACTGTTATCATTATAATTTTCTGGTAATCTGTGGTTATTTTGTTCCTACGCAAATGTTTAGCTTCAACTCATTTCTACTGAGAAATTAATCTGTTCTCCATCTTGGAGCCTGTATAAAGGTATGTTTAACACTGGTCAGAGCTGCCTCTCTCATAGGATGTCTGTAATAAAATGGGATCTCCGCAGTGCTCTGCCAGAAGGTTGGGCTCTTCATCCAAAGCTGGTGCCTGGAATCGGCATGAGCAACTGCTCCCCAAAGGGCCTGTTGCTCCATGGATTCAGGAGCCAAGAGCTCAATGTCATGTTATGGCCTGTTAGAGACAGAGGGTTGGATTTAAGACTAACCCATTGGTGTCTGCTGACTGGAGATGGTGACTGGTCAGTGAATTACATTGCCATGTCTGTCCCACACACGACATGCAGATGATGTCCTTAAGGAGGGGAGTCTGGAGCTCCTTAAGAGCACGGGATATCTCCATGGACAGCATGTGCCTGGGGCGGGCAGTGACTGGAGCCCCACAAAAGAAGAGATTGCCCAAGGTGGAGTCACTGAAAGGGAAAGTACTAAATGCAGGTATCTTCAGGAAAACACAGACTCTGCAATCCCAGAGGAGGCCGTGGAGACCCAGCAAGCACGAGGAAGGGAGGCCAGAGCGTGATTTGTCTCATCCTCAGGCACAACCAAACACATCTACTCTTCTTGGAAAGGCACCATGGTCCCTTCAAGCACCTGCCACATGCACAGACCCTTAGGCAGGGGGATTTGCAGCCGTGATCCCTATACAGCTTGGGACCACATGAAGAGCACAAGGAGGGGGCCAGGAGAGGCTGCCCAGATCAGAGTAAGGATGGGGAGAGGTCAGAAGGGAGGTGACCTGGGCTGGAAAATTGCCTCAAATAGAAAAATGCTGGCGTTCAGCTAATCCAAGGCAATGTCCAGACTCCGGGTCTGTCGCTATCCTACAGCATGCTCATGGTGCAGAGCCACAAGTCCTTGCTGTCCTGGTGCTCCACCAGACCTAGGAAGTGGCTGAAGAAGGACTGGTGCCCCCAGTCTCTTAGTGCCGTAATCCTCCAGTGTGGAGCTGGCCACAACAGCCTGCCTGCATGGTCCTAGAGGATCCCAGTGAGGTCGTGCTTGGAGAGTAGGTTGTGATTATCGTTGGTCTGAGTAGGTGTGATGATCTGGGTGAGCATCATGAAGGGAAGGGAAGAACACGAGATCACAAGGGCAGGAAGCAGTAAGGGAAATTTCACATGAGGTTAAGGAAAGAAAAAAACCCCAAACCCATTATACCAGTGGACCAGCACTGGGCCAGGGGCCTGTGACTTTCAAAACTCTAATTTCTCATGAGTTTAAGGGGGAAAAACTCACTATGAGAGTGGATCAGTGCTGGGTCAGCAGAAAGCACTGAGCAATCTGACCTAACTGTAAAGTTATCCCTGCTCAGAGCAGACCATGCCGCTAGAGACGTCCAGAGGTCCCTTCTGACCCAAACCCCTCTAGAGGGAGGGGCTGGACAGTGGAGGCGAGGGCAGTGGACACTGCTGTGCGTTGAGGATTTGCTGGCATTTGTAATCCCTGGTTCACCCGATCCTCAGCGTTACATGGTGAATGACTTCATCCTCAAAAAGAGGCTCTGCTCCATGGACACCAGGGCTCAAACTGATTTGGGGATACCACAGAAAAGTTCTCAGGAACACTGCCAGACATCACAGAATCACAGAATCGCAGAATAGTTGGGGTTGGAAAGGACCTTTGGAGATCATCTAGTCCAAATAGTCTGCTCAAAGAAGGGTCAGCTGCAGCAGGGTGCTGATGATCATTTCCAGTTGGATTTTGAGTATCTCCACGGATGGAGAGTGCACAACCCCTCTGGGCAACTGTGTCCAGTGCATGACCTCCCTCACATTCTGCAAGTGTTTTCTCATGTTCGGGCGGAATTTCATCTTTTTTAATCTCTTGTTCTGTTACTGGGCACTAATGAGAAGAGCCTGGCTCCCTCTTCTTCACTCCCTCCCATCAGGTATGTATAGACATTGATAAGATCCCTGTCCTGAGCCTTCATAATGCACTTCAAAATGAATACTCTTTACAATGCAGCTGTATTGGGTTTACGGGACAAGGCTTTGGTAGCGGGGGAGCTGCAAGGGGGGCTTCTGTGAGAAGACACCAGAAGCTGCCCCCATGTTGGAGACAGGCAGTTCCAGCCAGCTCCAAGACGGACCTGCTGCTTGCCAAAGCTGAGCCCATCAACAACGTTGGTAGCACCTCTGTGATAACATATTTAAGAAGGTGGGAAAACTGCTGCACAACAGCTGGGAGAGAGGAGTGAGAAGATGTGAGAGAAACAACTCTGCAGACACTAAGGTCACTGAAGAAGGAGGGGGACGAGGTGCTCCAGGCAGCGGAACAGAGATTCTCCTGCAGCCCATGGTGAAGACCATGGTGAAGCAGGCTGTCCCCCTGCAGCCCGTGGATGTCCACGGTGGAGCAGATATCCCTCCTGCAGCCCGTGGAGGACCCCACGCTGGAGCAGATGGATGTACGCTGAAGCAAACTGCAGACCATAGAAAGCCCGTGCTGGAGAAAGCTCCCGGCCGGAGCTTTTTGACTATTGCTGAGCAATTTGAGCAATGTGAGGCTTGCTGAGTAGTGCTTGCACAGCATTGAGGTTGTCCCTTTTTACCACTCTCTGCTCACAGTGAGCAGGGCTTGAGGTGGGCAAGAAGTTGGGAGGGGACACAGCTGGGACAGCTGACGCCAACTGACCAAAGGCATATTCCCTATCATATGATGTCATGTTCAGTAATTAAAGGTCAGGGAAAGAACGAGGAAGGGGGATTTGTTTGTGATTATGGTGTTTGTCTTTCCAAGTAACTGTTACACGTGCTGAGGCCCTGCTTGCCTGGACATGGAGAAACATTTGTCTGCTGATGGGAAGCAGTGAATAAATTCCTTATTTTGCTTTGCTTGTGTGCACAGCTTTGCTTCACTTCATAAATTGCCTTTGTCTCAACCCATGAGTTTTCTCCGTTTTGCTCAGAAGAGAGAGATTCTCTCCCCCATCCCTCTAGAAGAGAATGAGCTAGCAGCTGTGTGGGTGCTTAGGTGCTTGCTGGGGTCATCCCACCACACCTGTGTACAGAGTTGCAGTGCTGGAGTAAAAAATTCTCCTTTTTGAGATTATTTATCTTAACCCCTTCACCCTTTACCCTCTGGTTTCCTCAAGACCCATGCCAAATATGTTATCCCGGGGCAAGGGTCTAAGTCATGGGTTGGTTTGAAGCTCCTGGACAGCTTCCCAACCCTACAGTGTAAAGGTGCTGCGCTGTTGGACTGAAGAAGGCCTTTGCACACAGACAACCCTCGACAAATAACTCTTTGTTCATTCAATATTTGGTTGGCTGACTTCAGGAGTAGGTGCTGACACACCCCTGGTCGGACTCAAACAGCATTTTTTTCTGGGAAGCTGTCCTAAGGAACACTCTCATCCCCATTTCATTCCATGGTCCATAAACTCAGAGAGAAGTGCTGCAGTAGAAGT
Organism: Mycteria americana; assembly: GCF_035582795.1. Classification (NCBI taxonomy): domain Eukaryota; kingdom Metazoa; phylum Chordata; class Aves; order Ciconiiformes; family Ciconiidae; genus Mycteria; species Mycteria americana. The sequence continues at coordinate 2,080,698 of NW_027445624.1, forward strand.
GGAAGGCTTGTGAATGAGGGTGTGTCGCGATTTAACCTTGGTAGGCAGCAAAGTTCTTGCTAGGGTTTGCTTGTGTGATGGCAGCATGGGAAGTGCACAGGATCAAACAGACCATGCAGCCTGAGCTGGAAAATATGCTAAGAAGGAAAAGAAGGTTACAAAACTCCCTAAGTGGGTGATTAAACAAGGGAAATGCCCTTGGAGGGTGGACTGTTTTAAAGTAGCAGATTCCACTTCTGCAACCTGTGCAGCATATGTTAGTCATTTAAAACTGGGAAACTGAAAAGGCAATAGAAAGGAAGCTTGTGCCATTTGAACCCTGACGTGATTCACAGCATATCCTGAGAGAAGCAGATGAGAAGGTGAAGGACATACAAAAGGACACGCAGAAGGTGAAGGAGAAGGAAATTCCCAAATTAAAAGAACCACCTTAATCAGCAGAGAGGAAGGTCTTAGGGCCCACAGACATAATACCTGGTTAAAAATCAGACAGCTGGAGTTAAAGTTGGAAAAGTACAAGATTTACAAACAGAAGTAAAGGAAGTTTTAGGAAGTGTGTTAGAGAGAGCTAGAACAGCAGCTCAGTTTCTAGCAGAGCAATGTCGAATCACTGACATAAGACATGATCAATGCAATGCAATCACTGAAGTCTGGGAACTCAAGAGCAGGTCCTGGAGAAGGTCTCTATGTTGTGCCGGGGAGGCCCAAGTTCCTGTGGGCTGCGGCCACAGGTCCTGGCACCCTTGCCAGTGGATTCTTGGGGAAAGAGTTGAAATGGCCACGAGGAACCCAAGAAACTTGGCGCAATTATTAGTAGACACATGAGCATCCATGAACACTATTGGGCCATATATGGCCAAGTCAGGTGGAAAAATTCAAGAGCAAGTCACTTCAAGTGGCTGTGGTGGAGCTCATCAGCTTGCCCCAGTTTGGGAAAACATCCCCTTCGAACAAGGGAAATGAGAGGGAGTAATGTGAAAGACCGCGTATTAAGAGAAAGTAATATTTATTATGCCGTAGATGCAAAAGGCACTAAGCATCGGATTGTTCCTCCCAATACTTGAGAAGATCTAATCTGCTTTATCCATGAGCTAAGGCAAACCCTCTGAACACAGTGAAGGACACTGAGCAGTGGCCTAACGTGAAGAAGGATGTAGACCGCTGGTGTAAGAACAGTCCTTCTTACGCCATGACCAACGCACATTACGCTGGAGTAAAAGGCCCAGTCCAGCACCAATGTATTGAAGGCCCATGGACACGACTGCAGATTGACTTCGAAGGACCTCTGCCAGTGACAGCTTGAAACACCAAATGTATCTTGGTAGGAGTAGATCCTTTTCGTAAAAGGGGCAGAAGCTCTCCATTGCAAAACCAGCACGGTGGCCACCACTGCAAATCTGCCGTTTAACAACATCTTTTCTCACTGGGGTCAGCTCCACACCATAGCGTCCAATCTCAGCACCAACGTTGTTGCATGAGCACAACATAACGTGTCCCGCCCTGGCTCTGTCAGCCCGTGGGAGAGGGGAGATGGAGATGGCAGTAAAGGGGGTGCATTTGGCTGTTGAATGTGGGGTCCAATGTGGGGTGATGCAGGTGAAAGAGACACGCCTGGGTGCTCATTCTGGGGGCACCTTTGTTACAGCCACCCAACCGACTGTGCCAGGCAGGAGGGCAGGCAGGGCTCATGGCCACCATACCCAGGACTAGCCCTGAGACTGATGAAAAATCTGTTCCTTATCTCCAGATTGAACATCTGCTCTTTCACCCAACACCCATTATCTTTCATCCTCCCAACATGCACCATGGTGGAGAGCCTGGCTCTTTATTCTCCATAACCTCCTCGTAGGTACTGGTAGGCTTCTCCAGGCTGAACAAACTCAGCTCCTTCAGCCTCTGCTCAAAGGCAAAATGCTCCAGGCCCTGACCATCTTGGGGGCCCTTTGCTAAAGCTCCTCCAGCTTGTCAACATTTTACCTGTATTGAGGGTCCCAAAGCTGCATGCAGTATGCTGGATAATCCCTTCCCTCAATCTCCTGGCCATGCTCCTGGTCATACAGACCAGGATGCTGTTGGCCTCCCTGGCTTCAGGGCACACGACTGCTTCCTGCCCAGATCGCTGACCACCAAGACGTTCTCCACAGGGCCGCTCCCCAGCCACAATGGCCCCAGCCTGTGCCAGTGCCATGGTTAAGTCCATTGCAGGGGCAAAAGCTGACATTTCACAGAATCACAGAATCACAGAATCATATAGGTTGGAAAAGACCTTTAAGATCATCGAGTCCAACCATAAACCTAACGCTGCCAAAAACCAGCACTACACCATGTCTCTAAGTACCTCATCCAAACGTCCTTTAAATACCTCCAGGGATGGCGACTCAACCACTTCCCTGGGCAGTCTGTTCCAATGCTTGATAACCCTCTCGGTGAAGAAAAATTTCCTAATATCCAGTCTAAACCTCCCCTGGCGCAACTTGAGGCCATTTCCTCTTGTCCTATCACTTGTTACCTGGGAGAAGAGACCGACCCCCACCTCTCTACAACCTCCTTTCAGGTAGTTGTAGAGAGCGATGAGGTCTCCCCTCAGCCTCCTTTTCTCCAGGCTAAACAGTCCCAGCTCCCTCAGCCGCTCCTCATAAGACTTCTGCTCCAGACCCTTCACCAGCTTCGTTGCCCTTCTTTGTACGCGCTCCAGTACCTCAATATCCCTCTTGTAGTGGGGGGCCCAAAACTGAACACAGTATTCGAGGTGCGGCCTCACCAGTGCCGAGTACAGGGGCACAATCACTTCCCTAGTCCTGCTGGCCACGCTATTTTTGATACAGGCCAGATTTGTCCTTGTGGGATTTCCTGAGGTTCCTGCCAATACGTGGGCTCCTCCTCCTTGAACCCTTTCCCTAAGCACAGAGTCCTGGAGACCTTTCCAGTGAAGCCTAAGGCAAAGAAGGCATTGAGTCCCTCAGCCCCATCTGTGTCCGCACTTACTAAATCACCCTCCCCATTCAGCAGCAGCCCTGCATTTTCCTTGTTCCGCCTTGGTCTCTAACGAGCAATAAGTAAACCTCACCAGGGTGAGCATGGAAATGGCCGATGAGAGAGGCTGGGGGCTGACAAGTGCCCTGGGCCACCTTCCTGGTCTGTCCATGCCACCAAAGGCACAGACCACTCTCCGCTCTTCTGAACCTGCATGTCTTCGAGCCCCTCCATGAGACCAGACTCTGCAGCCCAAACCCACTCTTGTGTGCCCTCACCCTGCATGGTCACGAGCTATACACTGATGGTTTTCTCTCCTGGGCATGATCTAGCCAAGGCCAGCTGTGTCCAAGCTCTCCCACCTCCCCTGTCCTCTCTCCACCTGCCCTGCCCTCTGCCCAGCCCAGTCTCAGCCGGCCCCACGGCAGTGCCCACCGCAGGGTGCTGCAGACCTCTGGGCACTCACACCACAGCCCCAGCCCCTCTGAAGGGCACAGCAGCTGCTGGGGGTCAGCCCCAGAGATGGGGACATCCGTAGCACAGGGAAACAGAGGTCAATGGCACCCTGTGTCCTCTGCTCTCCTCTCCAGGAGATCCTAAGAGGGCTGCAGCCCCTCCGTGCCATCCCCTCTCCCCAAGCCAGTACAAGAGCCCTGGCTCTGGGGGTCCTCAGGCTGCTCCTGCTGCCCCAGGGACACAGCAGCCTGCCCCGAGCTGGTGCGGCCAGAAAGGGGTTTTAGTTTCCCATTCATTCTTGCTCCACTGAGGATGGATCTTGGACAAGGACGATACTGCAGGTTCATTTGTTTTGCTTAAATACACAGATGGCCTGGCTCCTCATTTACACGAAGTCTCCGCATCACACAAGACAGGTGCATACATTGGGAGGAGGGGATGAATAATGACGTTTCCTTGTAGACAACATCATCACAAGAGGAAAAATTTAGAAAAAAAAAACCAAAGAAAGGAAAGACAGGCTTGGCCTGTCACGACACACAGAGGAACCCATTTGCAGAGGAAGGTAGGCAGCCTATGGCTGCTGAAATGAATCCAATGGGTTTCCTCAGGGCAACCTTGAGCTCCTTGTTCCTCATGCTGTAGATGAGGGGGTTCACTGTTGGGGGCATCACTGAGTACAGAACTGACACCACTAGGTCCAGAGCTGGCGAGGAGATTGAGGGAGGCTTCAGGTTGGAAAACATGCCAGTGCTGAGAAATAGAGAGACCACAGCCAGGTGAGGGAGGCACGTGGAAGAGGCTTTGTGCCATCCCTGCTCAGAGGGGATCCTCATCACAGCCCTGAAGATCTGCCCGTAGGACAGCACAATGAAAATAAACCACCCCCAAAATAGAAAAGCACTAATCAAAACAACCCCAACTTCTCTGATATAGGAGGTGGAGCAGGAGAGGTCGAGGATCTGGGGCAGTTCACAGAAGAACTGGTTTATGGCATTGCCTTGGCAGAGCGGTAGTGAAAATGTATTGGCAGTGTGCAGCGTGGCATAGAGGAAACCACTGCCCCAGGCAGCTGCTGCCATGTGGACACAAGCTCGGCTGTCCAGGAGGGTCCCGTAATGCAGGGGTTTGCAGATGGCAACTTAGTGGTCATCGGCCATGATGGTGAGAAGAGAAAACTCTGCTGACATGAAAAAGAGAAAGAACAAAACCTACGCAGCACATCCCGAGAAGGAAATGGCCCTGGTGTTCAAGAGGGAATTGGCCATGGATTTGGGGACAGTAGTGGAGATGGAGCCCAGATGGAGGAGGGAGAGGTTGAGGAGGAAGAAGTACATGGGCGTGTGGAGATTGTGGTCACGGGCTATGGTGGTGATGATGAGGCCGTTGCCCAGGAGGGCAGCCAGGTAGATACCCAGGAAGAGCCAGAAGTGCAAGAGCTGTAGCTCCCGCCTGTCTGCAAATGCCAGGAGGAGGAACTGGGTGATGGAGCTGCTGTTGGCCATTTTCTGCCCCTGGGTACAGGGCACTGTCCAAGGAGGAAAAGGCAGTGAGAAATTAGGGGAGACTTCTCTGAGCAAAATCAAAGCCATTTTTCATTTAACCTCCGAAACTGCCTCTCCCCTTCAGAGACCTTTGAGCAGCTCCCTTGCACAAGCGCTGGGTTGTGGTGGCTGAGGGTGCCACTGGGAGGACAGGACTCTGCAGTGGGCTCTGGGGGAGTTGGTCCTGCCCTACAGCAACAGCTAAATAAGAACAAGGAGTGACCTGTGATGAACTCAGGTTGTGGTGGATTTCACAGCATATTCACTCTCCCTTCACTTGACTGCAGAACAGTGTTGGCTGTTGATTTTCTTCTAGCTGCCTGTTTCATTGCAGGAGCATTTCTTGGAGGTAGACAACCCTGGCATTTGTACTGCACTCCAGGTGAAGTCTTGAGGGTCCTGGGAGGCAAAGGGAGTGTCCCTTAGTGCAGAGCGAAGCCAGCCGGTGTGTCCGTCAGTCCTGGTCTCAGGCTCAGGCTCATTCCAGTGGCCACACGCGACCGCCCAGTTACTCCCCGTCTTCTCTGTTGGGCACCCAGATATGACAAAGACCTTGATGGAGAGCTGTGCTCTTCCATTAGGATATCCTAAAGGTGGGGTTCCTAAAGGGGAGAGTCAGTTTTTCCCACCCCATGCACTGCATTGCCCAGAGCCCCACTGGTTAGAAGGGGGCTTGGACATCTTCCTACCATGGAGACATCTGCATGGCAGGACCCACAGGGGGAGTGTCTGAGCTGCAGCTGAAATCCCCATCCCCAGAGAGCCACAAAACCAGAGCAGCAGAAGCATGGGCAACTGGAGACACAAGGAGAAATATCACAGTGCTTTGGCAAGGGGAAGCAATGCCAGGAAGGGACATAGTGGCAGCCAGGAGAGTCTGCGTTGCTGGAGGCCTGGCTGACAAGGAGCTGACTCATGATCTGAAAACCCTGACATTAAAGGCTGTCAGGCGGGTGCTCCCATTGCCCTGCCAGACTATTCTGTTAGTACTGTCCTCCCATTCCCTGCCCATGTCTCAGCTGTCTGGAGCTGTACCTGCCGGGAGCTCCTTCTCTGTCCCCACATCTGCTCCCCGTCCATGCACACAAAACCCATCCCACTCACTATGTGCTCACCTCCGCCCTGCAGACACCTCCTGGCAGCAGGGCACCGACCAGAGGCATCTCTGTGTGTGCAGGGGTGAAGGAGAAGCTCAGACAAGTCCTAACAAGAACTGCAGTCTCAGTGCCTTCTGCAGCACAGAGAAATCAATTCCCATCTCCCACGCCTAAGCAGACAAGCAAGAGGAGAAACCTCAAAGCACAGACACCTTCCCTTTCAAATAAAGGCTGCCTTGGTGTCCTTATTCAAAAGAGCAGTCAGAAATGTCCTGGGGGCAGATGTAGAGCTGTGAGCAGCCCTGAGACATGCAGCACCTTCTCAATAGCAGAAGGATCCTGTGCTGCTGAAGGGGGGTCTCTCCTTCCACCCCCAGCTTCTCCCCACAGCACTGTGGGGAAATCCGCAGGCAGGCTGAGTGCTGGAGCTGGCAGGCAGCAGAGTCCCTCCCCGGCACACAGCCCCTTGGGGTGCAGGGATCCTGCTCTGAAGGACAGCCCTGGGCACCCCTGGGTGCACACCTGGCTGCACAGCCCTGCAACCCTCCCTGCAAAAAGGGAGCTGTGATGCCCTGTCCCTCTGAGGGTGCAGCAGGGAAGCCCTGCTGGTCTGTCTGCACACTAAGGAAACCCGGAGAGCCATCCTGCCAGATCCTACCTGCTCTGGGATCTGCCAGCTCTAGGAGACCCCTCCAGCATACTCTGCTGGCCCTGTAGCCTGAAACTTACTGTGTTAAGGGCTGTGAAGATTTCTCCTCCAGAGAGCTCTCAGCATCCTCCCACTCCACACTGCCTTTAAACTCTCATCTATCTCCCCTTGCTGCCTGCAGGCAGTGTCTCAGCCCTGCTGTGCTCTGCAGAGCATCTGCTCCTGGGCAGAGCTGTCTGCCTGAAGCACTGCATGCTTGCCGTGAGCTTCCTCCGTCTCAGGACCCCACCGCAGCTCAGCAGCAGAGGACCAACCCAAGGCGCCACTTTCTCTGCCCCCTCTGGGCTCCCTCGAGGTGTCCCCGGGGCTCCACGGCTGACACCGCCGAAAGGCAGCAGGATCATCCCTGGGGAATGTACTTTGGAGTCAACAAAAGCATCACTAATGGTGCCTCTCTAAACATTGGAGGGGGACTGATTCCTGCAGCAGAAATTGTCCTGCCAGAGCATGGTTGTCTGCGAGAGGTGTAAATGTTCCCCTCTGGACACCGCAGGTCCTGTCCCATAAGACGAAGGACAGACAGACAGGGACAGGGAGGGCTTGGCTTCCCCTGTGCTGGGCAGTGGTGCAGCTGAGGCAATGTAGGCATCTCCTTCCCAGCTGGAAGAAGCACGATTCAGCTCCCTCCATGCACCCCACACAGCCACAGCAGATGGGATTCCTCTTGCTTCAGTTCAGGGGTGCACAAAAGCGTTGCCTGCAGGTGAGCCCCTGCTCTGAGCCCCTCGTCTTTATTCTGTGGGCGCTCAGTTGCTCACCCACACACACTTGGTGATGACTGAGGGGCCAGGGTTGGTCTAAGACGTGTGCAAGTGTTTGCAAGCTGTGATGGAAAATCTCTGAGAATACCCCCATCCTTCCCGAGCATCAGCTGAGGGCCAGAGGTGGAAGGGGGATTTCCTTGGCCATCCTAAATGACACCGACCTGTATGTTTAGGGCACCTGCGTGCACCTTGTCACATATATCTCTGGAGCACACAGAGCTCTTGAGCTGACCAAACAGAGCAGTGCACCAGAAGGAGACCCGGGTCTCTCTCTATCCAGTGCATTTACTAGAGCACCAGTCACTGCAAAGCCACCCCCTTCTCTAAGACAGCGTCACCTGCTGACTTCCTCCTGCAGCTCCTCCACCCACTGCCTGAGGACCTCCACTAAAATATCTTAACATGTCCACATCCCTGCACTGAAGACATCTTATTTATTTCAGGGCTCTCATTTTAACTACATTTTAAAAAAAAGCCTCCACTGCCTGGCCAGGTGCCTGGAGTGCCTAATACAACTCCATTCTGCAGGCAAACACAGCACAGGGCCTCCAGGAAAGCTGTGCCCTGTTGGAGCTGGCGTGGGACAGACACCCCAGGGCCTCCCAAAGGGGGCTGGTGCCAGTGTGCCATCATCTGAACTCCAACACCACACCATGGCACAGCCCCTTCTCGGCTCCTTCCAGTGTGTTTACTAGAGCACCAGTTACTGCAAAACATAGACATATCCAAATCTCTGAACTGAGGAGACCTTCTTTAATCCCGGGCTCTCTTTTAATGCCCTAAGAAAGGCGAATAGTGCTACGCGAGGTGCTTGGGATAGCCAGCACCATCTCTTGCCACAGCTGAGGTGCTGAGCTCTTGAGCCCAAATGTGCAGAGCCAGGAGGAGCTGGAGCACACACAGACGGAGCTGAAGCTTCTGAGCGCTGTGACACTTTGGAATGAAATGAGATGTGGCGAGACAACTTGTTCAACTGGGCTGCAGCAGTGGAGGGATATAGGCTCTGCAGGAGAGAGTGGCAGGGAAGACGAGGACGGAGGATGGCCTCTGTGTCAAGGGGCAGCTCAGATGGATGGAGCTCCTCTATAGGATGGGCAACTGCTGAGGTTTCTCCCTGGGAATCTTGCCCATTGGCTTCATGTACTGCCAAGACTTTGTATCTGTTGCTGGTTGGTACATAGGGGGAAATGGCTGGACGTGATATCCTGCTGCCATGGGTCACCAGAGACCATGGTGCCTCCTTCTCCAAGATGCTGTCTATTCACTGTTGACACTCCTTGCCTGGTAGTCCTTGGAGGTCAGTGCCATGGGGTTCCAATATTTCTTCTTGCAATGCCTCAAATAAGATTCTGTCTATTTCTTGTTCCGCCTCTCTTATACAGCATCACCTCCTGACTGCTTCCCGCAGCTCCTCCACCCACTGCCTGAGGGACTCCACCAGAGCACACCTTGCGCAGGTGGAGCTTGCACCCTCCTCCACCCAGGAGCGTGGGGTACAGACTTTCCTGCCCTCCACCTGGACTGCAGCTTCCCTGAGAGGAAGCCCTGTCTGAGTGGCCACCTCCACTCATCCCAGGCTAGGCTGGCTAGGGAGATGGTGCCCAGCTGCTGCAGAGCACAGCCCTCACCTGGTTTCTGCCACCATGCTTCTGATGACCTCAAAGCACTGCCTAAGAAGCCTTTCTAATTCCCTGGAGACCTCAAGCTGCTGGGTAGGTTTGCACAGCTGACAGCTAGCTGGGGTCATCAGTGGGGCCGCAGCCTAAGCCTGCCTTTGAGCAGAGCAGGCAGCAGCCCCACAACTGGAAGAGTGCGCTGCCCTTCTCACGCGCCCTTCCATGCAAAGTGCTGTGCAAACTGCTGCTTGCAGCGCTCCTGCTCCCTGGCGCTCCCCGGGGGCTTCTTTTATGCGGCTTCCTGGAGGAGGAATCAGCAGTGCCCGTGCCACCTGAAGACTCACGGTGTCAGTTTTGCAAGCCCACCCTCTGATCCATTTTAGATGTGCACTTTAGGATGGGAAATCCTGCCTGGTGTTGATCATATTGCTTACTTCGACCTTGCCGACAGAAGATGCTCGGCAGGACTAAAGGAGACACGGACTGCTATATTGCAAAGATAGGTCTTTAGGCAGATTAAGACTTGTCTTATGCAAAACACACAGACACCCCAACGCTTACAGTCTGGAGCTCCAGCAGATGTGCTTCCCAGGGAATGGGATGGCAGAGGATAAGAAAGGGATGGCTTGGCAACCCCCCTGGGATTTGGGAAACTAGGGAGTGCTCTCCTCTTCCCCACCACTGCTTCTCTCAGTGAGATGCTTAAGAAAACTCGACCAGCTAGGTGTAAATTCACAGTTGCGTCAAGTAACTCATGTCTACTTGCAGCCAATGGAGTCGTGCAGTTCAAATTTTGAGCTTTCATTGGAGCCCAAGGCATTTCCTCCACTCAAACTATCTGCACCCCCACCTGACCCTGACTACTGTGTGAAACAAGTGTCCCGGCCCTCCAGGCAGGATGGGGAAAAGCTTGAACTTCTCCCTCATCCTGCACTATGCATCACAGTGAAGAGTCTGGCTCTGTCTGCTACGAAGATGCAGGCATTCAAAAGCCATGGGCTGCTCTGAGGTGCCCCTGAAGCTTTCCCTTCCGCAGGCTGAACAAGCTCAGCTCCTTCAGCCCCTTCTCAGAAGGCAAGTGCCCCAGCCCTAGACTGTCTTGGTGGCCCTCTGCTGAACTCACTCCAGTTTCCTCATCTCTCTCCCTTTTATTGAGGGCCACAAATCTGGATGCAGTACCTACCTGTAGTCTAACGAGTCCTGAGTAGAGGACGATCAACACATGCCCAGTCTCCTGGCTATGCTCCTCTTCATATAGCCCACCACACTGCTGGCCTTCCTCAGTGCTGACTTGTCTTTTGCCTCATGGCCCTCAGGAACTCCAGCACCTTTTCTGCAGAGCTACTCCCAAGACAGGTAGTCCCCAGCCTGTACCATTGCAGGGGCTCAGTCCACCTCTGGTGCGGGACTCTGCATTTCTCCGTGCTGGTTGTCATGAGGCTCCTGTTGGCCCATGCCTTTGAGCCTACCTAGGTCCTTCTGGATGGCAGCCTTGCCCTGGTGTGTCAACCAGTCCCAACACCTGGGTATCAGGTGTGCAGACTTCACAAGAAAGACCTCCAGGTCATTAGAAAAACGTTAAACCAGACGGGTCCCAGGACCCTCCAGGGCTCCCCTTGCCACCAGCCTCCAGCTGGAATATTTCCCATTAACTGACTTTCCGAGAGCAACTCTCTGACCACTTTTAACCAACGTACATATTCACCAATGCAGCCCATTATGTGCTACCTTGGAGACAAGGCTCTTGTGGGGGATGGTGTTAAAAGCCTTGCTCAAGGCAAGGCAAATGACATCTACTGCTCTTCCCTGGTGCAGAAATCCAGCCCTGTCATCAGAAAAGGCAGAAGTGTAGCTTGGCTGTGATCCACCCTACACAAAGCCATGCTGGCTGTTCTCAGTCACTGTCTTCTTCACGGCCCAGAAATGTGACCCAGGAGGACATGCTCTGTGACACACTTTTTGTGCAACATTTGCTTTTCACCAATGATCAGATGGGTCCCTTCATCTCCACCACCATTCGAGGATGATACAGAATGGCCTCCCTGTGACATGGACCTGTTCTCTCAGCACTCTTGGGTGCAGCCCCTGCAGTACCATGCTCTCTTCATAGAATCATAGAACGGTTTTAGTCGGAAGGGGCCTTTAAAGATCATGGAGTCCAACCCCCTGCCATTGCTCAGGGACACCTTTCACTAGATCACGCTGCTCAGAGCCCTGTCCACCCAGATGAAGGGGGGCTTTTTTGCTTCTCTCCCATCCCGCTGGGGAAGGGGGGAAGGGAGCAAGGGAACAAATGGGTGCGTGCTTAGTGGCTGGCCATGCTCAACCCACCAAACCCCTGAAATGTCACCAAGGGGCTTTGCGTGAGCAACTGACTCCCTCCCTCCATCTCCATTGACTCTAGTGGGAGCTTAGTCAAGGAGCTCCCATGCAGACACCTCTTTTCTGCACACCTGGCCTGAGGGAAAGGGAATCACAGCTCCTGTGGGTTTGTGGCATGAACTGGAGGGAGATGAATCACCTGAGAGCCTGGAAGCCTGTAACCAAAGTCTGACTTCTGCATCGACTCAGTTGCATCACTGCCTTCCATGGGGAAACAAACCCCTCCCTCTCACTGCCTAGTATTTGGGGAGGAATAGGGGTTTTCAGAGGGAGAACTTGTCACCTCTTTTAGTCAACCGTTCTCTGAAAGGACAAATCACACGGCTGGACTCTGCCGCTCTCTCCCCAGATTAGAGACATGATGTAGGTGTTTACTTCAGCCTCCTTCCAAGAAGGTTCCCCAGGAGGGACCCTGCTGCTTTGTCAGCACTGGAGACCAGGGAGCTCCTCAAGGAGTCTGTGGGGCAGAGGAAGTCACACCTTCAGCTGCCCTTGTGCTCCTGGGCTGGCACAAGCTCCTGGGACTGAGAGAGCTCATGGCAACGGATGCATGGCACCTGCAGAAAGACAGCCGAGTCCAGCAGCAGCTCCTCTGCAAAGAGCAGCAGGGCTCAGGGCACTGCCTGCAGGTGACGAGACAGGATGAGCAGCTCGGAGAGAAGGAAAAGGCAGCCTGGAGTGGGAGGACGGAGGAGGGCTCATAGCTGGGGAGATCTTCCCAGTCCTTGACACAGTAAGTCTCTGGCTGCAGGGCAGCGCAGCTGCTGTTCCCAAAGAGGTCTTCCGAAGCTGCCACATCTGACGGGCATGGGATCTGTCAGGATGGCTCTCACAGCTTCTCAGGGGTGACTGAGAAGGGGGAACTCCCCACAGCACTGCAGAAGGTCTGGGTGGAAGGAGCAACCCCTGGCAGGGCAGGGTCATTCTTCCATCCGGAGGGTGTTATGTGGGACAGGGATGCTCACAGCTCTAGCTAACCATTTCTAGATGGGGACTTTTCAAGGGGAAGGTAAAGTCACCAGGTACCTGAAAGCTCTTGCCTGACTTTGGGTTGCTTTGGGTTTTGGTTTTGGGTTTTTTGTAGGGATTTTTGTGGTTTGGTTTTTTTTTCAGTTTTCCCCCATTGTCAATAGTGAGATGGAAACAGTATTAGGGGTTTAGGTTTGGGGGTGAGACTCCTAAAATGTTACTCTGAAAGATCAAGAGGTGTGTGAGGAACCTCAGGAAGTCCCTTCAGCCTCCCCTGCCCCCCCAACCTATAGGCAGCACCAACATCTCCTTGGCAGTTGCCATCATCTCATCAGGGCTTTTCTGAACTGCTCCTTAGCAGCTGCAAACACAGAGCTGCTCCTGAAAACCTCTCTCCCGGGAGGTTTGTGGAGGGCAGAACTGAGCACACAGAGGGTGGGATGGGGTCTGTGAGCATGGACAGGGAAAAGGCACAGGGGCAGAGAAACAGCTCTGCTCCTCTCTTGTGGGAGACGGGATCTGGACCATTCCCTTTCAGCCTGTCCGCTGCAGACACCTGCCTCTGAGCACGGCCCCCCTTGTCTCCTCTCCCACCCAACAGAGGGCTCTACCCTCCAGGCCATGGGGTCTAAGGCATGAGTCTCCTCCTCTGCAGTTAGGTCTCCAGCAGAAGAGAGGTGCATCTCTCCCGCAACGTGCTCTTTTCCTGCTGCATGACAAAGGGGCTGAGAGCAACTGGCTGGCAATGTCACCATCCGGACGTTGATACGGGGGAAGGCTTTCCTGAGAGCCCGCCTGTCTCTCGCTCTCTCCATGCCTCCTTTGGCAGGAGGAGCACGGCCACGATCCCTGTTTCTCCATCTCTCCCTGCTGCTCTGGTCCCTCTTTTCAAGATCGATGGGACAAAGGGCAGGGCGCTCAGCTGCGGTTCAGCTACTGGCCCTGAGAGTCCTTCCATGCAGGTGACTTCCTTTACGGCAGTGAGACGTCCAACCCCACTTCTAAAGTGTGGAGCTGTGGCAATGCAGCGTGTGGGGTTGGGGAATGAGGCCACTCTCTTTTAAAGAGACCCCCACCTTCAGGACACCTGACTGTCCCCCTGGCGTGTCCTGGCAGGCTGTGGGTAGTGCTGCAGAAGAGCACAGCTCTCCTGCAAGGTCCTTCTGGTAGCTGACAGTCCCTGGTTTGCTCATCTGAGCCAGGAGCCTCTTCACATCCTCCCTGCCACTCTCTCCCTATCAGGGCTGAGAACGAGACAGCTCTCTGGAGATCTGCCCTCTGAAACTGGACTCCTCTCTTCTTTGCACAGTCTAGATTCCTTTGCAGAGTGAGCTCTGAGTGCAATCGTCCTCTAGCTGAGAGAGGTGCCAGCACAGGGCAGTTGTGAGCAAGACCACTGAGCGCAGCCGCTCTCTTGAGGCTGCACTAGGTTACAGGGAGCTTTTTTGGTCTCCAGTGACTGCCCAGTGTTTACCCTGAGAGCTAAGGAAAAGCCGAGAATTTCTACCATTGCAATGAACACCAGACACAGGTATCTAAACGAGTCTGCTCTTCTAGAGTCTATACTCACCTCCTCAACCCCATTCCCTGCAAAGCAGGCAGTGAAACTGCTGAATCTTCACCGCTTGAAAAAGGCATGCATTGGAGCTTACATTTCTATGCAGGCATTTCCATGCGCTCTGTTATCCAGCCAGTGCCTGGAGAAATAGTGGATGCGGTGTATTGATGTGTGGACAGGGATAAAGCCCTCGGCAATGGGCCAGGTCACCTCTGCCTCCTGCCTTTCCTTGCCTTGAGAGACAGCTGATAGTGGTAGACTGAAATCTGTCAACGAAGGAAAAGTAGGAGGCTATGAATACTGCCCTCTTGCCTCCAAGAAGCAGCTGGGCGTGCTCCTCATTTCACCTCTCATGGTGGTCAATAGGAATTTACCTGCCGGGTGACAAGACTAAGCCCTCCGCAGTCAGCTCAGGGCGTCCTGCGCCTGGAACAACAACCAGAAGGCTTTTTGCCACCTCTGTGTTAACACTGCTGCAGAGCAGGACTACCTCCTTTGGACCCATGGGCAGAGGACTCTGATCCTCACAGCACACGCAGCCAGCACAAACTGGAGGTCCAGCTAGACACCTGACAGAATGTCCCCCAGAGAGCTAGGAAGGCAGTGGGCAGAGTTTCTGGGTCGCATGCAATGGGTTTTGCTCAAGCAGGTCTGTTTGAACTTGTCTTTTCCTCCTTGGACAGTCACGCACTCTTGGAAGGAGCAAATGTCCAACAACAGCAGCTCCATCACCCAGTTCCTCCTCCTGGCGTTTGCAGACATGCGGGAGCTGCAGCTCTTGCACTTCTGGCTCTTCCTGGGCATCTACCTGGCTGCCCTCCTGGGCAACGGCCTCATCATCACCGCCATAGCCTGTGACCACCATCTCCACACCCCCATGTACTTCTTCCTCCTCAACCTCTCCCTCCTCGACTTGGGCTCCATCTCCACCACTGTCCCCAAATCCATGGCCAATTCCCTCTGGGACACCAGGACCATTTCCTATGGAGGATGTGCTGCCCAGGTCTTTTGGTTTCTCTTCTTTGTTTCTTCAGAGTATTATCTTCTGACCGTCATGGCCTATGACCGCTATGTCGCCATCTGCAAACCCCTGCACTATGTGACCGTCATGGACAGCCGAGCTTGCATCAAAATGGCAGCAGCTGCCTGGGGCAGTGGTTTCCTCAATGCGGTGCTGCACGTTGGAAACACATTTTCCATTCCATTCTGCCAAGGCAATGCTGTGGAGCAGTTCTTCTGTGAAATCCCCCAGCTCCTCAAGCTCTCCTGCTCGCACTCCTACGTCAGGAAAGCTGGGTTTACTGTGGTCAGTCTTTGCGTAGCTTGTGGGTGTTTTCTGTTCCTTGTCCTGTCCTATGTGCAGATATTCACGGTTGTGCTGAGGATCCCCTCTGAGCAGGGACGGCACAAGGCCTTTTCCACGTGCCTCCCTCACGTGGCCGTGGTCTCCCTGTTTGCCAGCTCTGCCATGTTTGCCTACCTGAAGTCCCACTCAAGCTCATCCCCAGCTCTGAATCTTGTGGTGGCCGTTCTGTATGCAGTGGTGCCTCCAGCAGAGAACCCCCTCATCTACAGCATGAGGACTCAGGAGCTCAAAGAGGCACTAAAGAGACTGATCCGCTGTCTGCTGTTGCAGCAGGAATAAGCTGCCCTTCTCTTTGCACAGGCGATTCCAAGTTTGTCTCAGGCCAGGCTTGATTATTTGGTTCTTTTCTTCTCTGCTTGAACATTGTCTTTGGAAACCACTTTTTGGAGTCACCGTGCTTCTCCAGAGGCAAGAACCTGAGCCTGAGGCTTGGGGAGGGAAGGAGCAAGGTTGACCATCGTCTCAGACCTCAAGGCACTGCTTCTCCTGCCTGTCCCATCCTCCTTAGGAGGCACAGTGGATCAATATCAATTGCAGAATGCTGCTATCAGCTCTCCTCTAAAGTGAAAAGTAATAAAATGTAGCCATGAAAATAAAAAATCATGTTTTGTAAAGTGCTCTTTGAAGCCTTCCTCTTAAGCAAAATGTGTCTACAAGGCCCCTTGATGGAGAAACCTGCCAAACCTTCTCCAGGATCTCAAGAAGCTGGGGTGCCTCTCTAAAGTGCCTGTAGAGGAATGCACACAGGATGGGGAATCAACACGATGAGTTAGAGGTCTGTGGGCAGTTGCAGGGCTACGATCTTACTGGCATCATGGGGACATGGTGGGATGGCTCCCACAACTGGAGTGTTGCACAGAGGGATACAGCTCTTTTGGAAGGCCTGTATGGGAAGACGAGGAGGGGGAGTTGCATTTTATGTGAGAGCAGCTGAAGTGGCTGGACATCGGCCTGGGGATGGGTGAGGAGCCAACTGAGAGCTTATGGCTTAGGATTCAAGGGAGGACTAGCTATCTCCAGAGAGCCTTTCCAGCCCCAACTATTTTGTGATTCTCTGATGGTGGAATGCCTGGCAGTGTTCCTGAGAACGTTTCTGTCCTTTCCCCACACTGGTTGCACTCCCGGTGCCCGTGGAGCAGAGGCCTCCTTTTGAGGATGACCTCATTCGCCGTGTCACTCTGAGGAAAAGGTGCACCAGGGGTTACAAATGCCAGCAATGCCTCAACACACAGCAGTATCCCCTACCCTGACTGCTGTGTCCAGCTCCTTCTTCCTTGAGGATTGGAGTTGGAAGGGACCTCTGGAGGTCTCCAGTACCATGATATGCTCTGAGCATGGAGAACTTTAGAGTTACATCTGATTGGTCAATGCTTTCTCCAGGTGAGTTTTGAAAATTTTGGGGCCCCTGAACCAGTGCTGATCCACTCTCATGATCATACAAATATATCTCTGTAACTTTGTCTTTCCTTAACCTCCTGTGAAATTTCCCTTCCTGCTTCTTGTCCTTGCAATCTCTTGTCCTTTCCTTTCCGTCATGATCCCCAACCAGATCCTCAGCCCTACTCAGACCGAGGACTGTCACAACCTGCTCTCCAAGCACAGCCCCTCTGGGATCCTCAGGGCCATGCAGGCACACCACGGTGGCCAGCTCCAAGCAGAGGCATAGACTGCAGAGGGATTGTGGTAGTGGTTGTGAGCTGGCACCAGGGCGGAGACAGGGGTGTGGAATAATTGACTGGACTTAGAACGCTGTCAAATTACTTTAGCGCTGCCACCTTAATCAACTTTGCGAAGCTGTTTCAGTGGAAGCCCTGAGAGGGCTCTGACAGGCAATCGTTGACTCTGATGGGTGGCTACATGTACCGTCCTTAGAAAATAAACCGTTGACCAAGTGTGAGACTAAGACTGGACTTAGCCGCACCTCGACTCCTCTCTGAGAAGGAGTTTAGAAAGCAAGGGGGTCCTGTCTGAACCTCCTGACTCAACGGGAGGGTTCCCCCCCTCCAGCCACTCCTCAGACTCCTACGCAACAGTGACTTTGAACACAAGAAGGGGCCATGGCAGCGGGTCAGCAGAGAAGAGCTCCAGCAGTGTTAAAGGAGAAGCCGCTGCCCGAGCATTCACACACCATTCAGGGAGTCGCACACACACCGCCCGAGACTTTAACTGCTAGGACCAAAGTCCCTTCGCAGCGGCAGCTCCACTGAGCTGATGGGTGCCCCTTTTCAACTCCTCGCTCACATACACTCGCTCTCGGGTGCTTTCTCTCCCCTCTGGCTCGACCCTAGGTTTCCCGAAGCAGAGCCTCCGAGACGACGCGCGCCAGGTGAATTTATTGGTACAGCAGTGAAAACAGCTCGAGCTGGGTGCCTCCGGAGAGGGAGCCAGAACAAAGAAATCCCTGGGTAATTATACCCTGTAAGGTATATCTGAGGTATATCTAAGGTATCTAAATTCCCCTCCCCTCAGGAGACTGTTCGGACCAATAGTAGTATTTGGGTCTGGGGTCTTCCCGTTCTTCATTGGGCCCTTTCATTGTCTCTTGGCGGGCCGATTCTTCTCTTCTCTCTAAGATCGCAGCTTCTGCTAAGGTTGAAGCCTCCTCATCTTTCTGGTTTGCATGGGTTTGGGGGGCCAAGTCAAAGTTCAGTGCACGGTCGGTGGATCTGGGTGAAAGTTCTTGTGGCCTAAGACTTCAGCAAGCCTTGCTACTAATGCTGAAGTGACTACTACAACAAGCAGCTCCCCTTCGCACCCAGTGGTGCTCCGGAGCGAGGATGGTCACAGAGGAGGGGAGGCACTGGGAGCTGTGGTACCGGGAACCGACACTCGCCACTGTGTCTTGGGGCTCCTGGCAGGCGGTGCTGGTGGCTGCAGCCCCCAAGCTACCCCCAACCCTGTGAGCAGCAGTGAGTCCTCTCCCAACCATTGGGAGCAGCTCTGGCTTCAGAAGGTCTGCTGGCAGAGCTGGGGTTGTGGTGCCCACCCTATGCTTCCAACTCATGGTGCCTCTTGGGATCCCAGAGTCATTGCGGTGACTGGGGTGACAGCCCTGCCTGGCTGGCGTTTGAAGGTAATTTGGGGATGTCCTGGCAGTGTGGCTCATGTTCACATGCTAATCCCTGCAACAGCACAGCCTTGCTGCCCCACATGTGGCCCCCCCAGCCCAACCGTGCAGGCACCACATGGTGCAGGATGCATTCAGGGCTGGGGAAACATCCCCCTGCCGTGGTCTGCACAAGGGACGAAAAATACAAAGGGCCAGGATGGGGGGTGACTTTTGGGGGTTAGAGCCAGCACACAAGGTGGGGGAGGCTGTCCCAAGGACATGTGCTAGGCACACGGACTGACTAAGGGACAGCAGCAAATTCACAGGTCTGCTGGGTCATGCTTCCACAGTGTAAGCCCTGACACAGTGCCAGCCTCCATCTCAACGTCACTCTTCGTGAGGGACGATGGCACAAAGGGATGGGGAGTGGGAAACGCCACGTCCCAGGCCTGGTGGAGCAAGAACTCCTGGCTCTGCACTGTAAGCATGCTTCAGGGTATCCATGGTCTAGAAACAGTTTTGAATTAGCTGAACATGGGCATTTTCTCTGGCGCAAACTCTAGCCCACATCAGATCCCATCTCACCTCTCTGTGATTGTTCTGGTCCTTCCTGGCCCTCTCCTTGTGCTCCCTGCTGGCCCTCGGGAGCTGGGCGGGGATCACTTCTGCTAAGCCCCCTGCCTGAGGGTCTGTGGAGGTGGAAGGTGCTTGAAGGGACTATGGTGCATTTCCAAGGAGAGGAAACGTTCAGTCGTGACTGGGGGTGACATGAATGACTCTCCTGCCTCCCTTCCATGCGCCTGCTGGTGCCCCATTTCCT